>NC_092762.1:72250988-72623488 GCF_047496795.1 Chiloscyllium punctatum | reverse complement strand
ATTCACTCACACACACACACTCACATCCACACTCAATCTGTCGCTCCTACATGCGCGTACATATAAGCGAATGGGATGAATTTGTTTTTGCAGAAATACATTTTATTTTGCTCAAAAACTGCATGAATCCATGTAAAACTCTGTAAAAACTATTCAGAGGACTTAGTCTGATATAGCATTGGGGTGCAGTCAGAGTTCACACCTATTGTTAAAAAGCTGAGCTAACTTGAAAATGTAATTTAAATGAAGTTCTGGGATTTACCTATCAAAGAACAGAAACCAGCATACTCTATTCTAAAAGATGAAAGTTTTAATCTAAGATTGTTCACTTTATCACATCTCCATGACACTGGACTCCTTTGGCTATAAATTCTGTGAGCATGATCTTAACCTCCACAACCACCTGATGAAGGAGCAATGTTCTGAAAGCTAGTGCTTCCAAATAAGTCTGTTGGACTATAGTCTGGTGTTGTGCGATTTTTAGCTTTATTCTGGGAATGTGTTATGGAGAGTCTGTCTTGTGCTGGAGTGCCTGTTTTAATCAAGTCTAACTCTGTCAGTATCAACATGTCAGGGCTGTGACTTGATCCATTTGAACCAAAACCTGGGATTTGTCTGGCTCAAGTAAATTTTTAGATTTATCTGATTTAAATGAACAGTCTGACATGCCAAGTCTTTATTTTCCCTTTCAGATCCTTACAAACCTCCTGTACATTTGTAGTTTTTCTTGTTTTTCTGCACTGTTTTGGATTCCTAAATCACAGCTCCAGACATTCTGAATGCAAGCACTCTACCAAATCCCTGAACTCTTTTCCCTTAAAATACCCCCACAATCCTCCTCACTCACTCTAAGGTCTTACACATTGTGTGGACATAAGCACACAAATACTTTGCATGTAGGTCTGAAATTCTTCTCAGAGCTATTTTAATGGAGGTGTTAACCTGCTCAAATAAATGGCTTAACACATCTTTTTAAAAAGAGCAGATGAAGGAATTTGACACAAACGTGTTACTTGGCTATGAGCCAGCATCCCATAGTGTCAATGAGGATAGGTTCAATCTTAGCACTACTTTTTTGAAACCCTTCTCTTCTTTACAACCCTAGTTACACAGTGATTTCAGTTCATTGCATTATACTAATTTACTATCACAATTGTGAATATAAGCCTGCGAGTGAGACTGATACCAAAGCAATGTGTTAAATTCATACGTGCATTACAGGGCACTTTACTGCTGCACCTTTCTTTTCACCACCTCCTGACTCCCACTTGGGTACAAAATTAAAAAACTCACAACACCAGGTTATAGTGCAACAGGTTTGTTTGAAAGTACAAGCTTTCAAATAAACCTGTTGGAATATATCCTGTTGCTGTGTGGTTTTTAACTTTGTCTGACCCAGTCCAACACTGGCACCTCTACATCATGTGGTTCAAAACTGATACACACTGGTTGAAGCCTTGTAGTAACTGACCTGTGGCATTTTGTGACCCTTCACCTTCAGGTCTGGCAGGCAGTCGCCACTGAGCTCCACCTTCATAGTTTGTTCGCTTGCACGTAGCACAACCACATTCCTTTCCTCAAAATATCATCATGCATTTTAATGCATCAGTGATGACATCTATTAGAAGTGCAAAGCTGTGCACCAGATAGAGAGAGAATATCTTCAGCTGGTATTTATATTTACACTTTGCACATGGTCGACAGAGATGTGGCCATATCTGAAGTTAGACATAAGTTTGAAATTTATCATATGTTAAATATATACTTTATCTGATGCAATTGTTTTGAATAAAGAGAGGTTTAATGAAATTGCATTGCAAAATAATGGACCAAATAGAGTGATTATATTTATACTTTGCACATGGTCGACAGAGATGTGGCCATATCTGAAGTTAGACATAAGTTTGAAATTTATTCTATGTTAAATATATACTTTATCTGATGCAATTGTTTTGAATAAAGAGAGGTTTAATGAAATTGTATTGCAAAATAATGGACCAAATAGAGTGATTGAGTGAGAAGCATTGTAAAAGACAAAATGAAAGGAAAAGCCAATGATTTTAGTGTTTTTCATACCCTGAAAAAATGTGTTACACCTAATAACGTATTTCTTAAATGCAGTCTTTGTTGTAAATGTTAGCATTGTAGTGAAAATAGACTTTTAATATCTAACTTTCATCTTTTTACTTTAAAATCTAAGACTTTCATATGCTAAAAGATGTTTTTAGAAAAGACATTGCTGCCATAAAATAGCTGCTTTCATCACCTAACACTCCCAGGAAACCCACGTGGGATTTTCTCAACTACAGCGTCAGAATTACCAGTTTCATCAAGAAGCACTGAAACTTGGTGAGACTTCATGAAATTCACTTCTCTTGTTTTATTCACACTGACAATTTTATGTCCAGTGAGAACTAGAAATTACTCATAGAATATTCAGTTTCAAAAGACCATGGAGTCAGACTTTTGAATGCCCAAATTAATCATCATTCATTAACTTGCCTTTGAGCAGCAAAGCAACATGGACTGAAAACAGCAAGGATACTGAAAATTCTTTACTCACTCTTTCTCTCAACCTCAAAAGTCATTGCCTAGTTCAGAAACAACTTGGAAAAGCTACCATTCACAGAGCATGCAAGATTTATAAACATCACACTGCCAAAGAATCAATAACTAACCAGTTAGGACTCTGATCATTTTCACAACGCAAAGGCTCCATGGACTTTAAATGACAACTTTTCCTACCTTCTTCTCTAGACATCTAATTAAAACAAGTAAAACGTCAACTCAGACTTAAGCCAGCTGCTATTCAATAAATGGACTTGGTTCTAGATGTATTGCCTGTGTTTGTGCATGTGTTTGATGTCTTGTTTTATTATTTCTTCTGAGTAGGAGATAGTAAAATTCCTCTTTTCTCATTCAAGAAAACCGTGGAATTGTTTCCTTCATTTTAATCTAGTTTTGACTGAAGTGCAATGATTGTGTGTGAAAAAGTATTTGTTGGACCAACCAACATTTTAGTACTTGTGGAATTCCATGCTCAGTGAAGTAGTTGATGCTTCCTTATTGAATGTTTATAAAGTTAAGATAGATACGGTTTTGAACAGTAAAGGAATTAAGGGATACAGTGAGAGGGAGATAAGTGGAGCTGGGGCCACAAAAAGATCAGCCATGATCTTATTAAGTGGCGGACCAGGCTTGAGGGGCCAGATGGCCTACTCCTGGTCCTAGTTCTTATCTTCTTATGTTCTTAAAACAAAAGAACCTCTGCGGCATAACATAATCTAGAAACACAACTGTCAATTTGTACGCAGTATGATCGGGAATGAGATAATGCCCAGATTTTTTTTATTGGGTAATGTTGTTTCAGTGTTGAGAACTTTGGAAAATTCTTGTCCCGCTGTTCTTCTGAATAATTCCCTGGGATCGTTTACAGTCACCATTTTACCTCACCGATCATCTTTAAAAATTCCCTAAAACTGACCTAACATTGGTCGCATGCCTTAATACCTTCTCAGATAACAGTGAAATTCTCTTCAATAATGTTTTTGTGAAGGACTTCAGACATTTTACTTCTGTAAAGATGCTATATTAAGTTGTTAGTGCTTCTTTCTGGTGGTCAACGTCTGCATAATCATATCAGGATGAAGAGAATAGTGATTTCCAAATTCATAGCTCCCCAAGATATCTTGTATCATCAGCATATTGCTGCCCATTCAGTCTATGCGTTTTCACAGTTCCAGCATTTTTCCGTTTAATTTTCAGGGACAGCTGATCAATATTTAGGTGTACAACAAATTCAATGTTCCTTTACAAAATACACAAAGCCCCACAATTGGAAAGCCAGTAGACATATATGTACTTAGGGCAGCAGTGTTCTTTTCACATTCCATCAGCTGAGCAAATTCAGTTCATCTAGGGTTAATATGGAGATATGGAAACAGGCAATGTTTCAACCACTGATGAAATGCAGAAGCGCTTTCAGTATTTGAAAGAGGGTTGAGTTTGTGTGGGGGTGGTGGTGGGGACACTTGACTTGTGATATGTAGGAAATTTGAAGTATTCCAAGTGCTGCGTAAGTAGTACGGAATGTAAAAATGTGCCGTCATTTGGTCTGTAAACTTTCCATGGAAAATGGGGAACAAAGAAAAGATAGCTAATGTGATAATATACGTAAACCAACTGAGCAACCTACTGCCTCCAGGTTAACTCCTTGAGTGACACACTTCACCGCATGGCAATGCACAAATTTCTCATTAAATTTTGATGAGAAGTGATTGTAAGATATCTTATTCATGTTCAATCTGACAGCAAGTACAGAGATGCTGTGAATATCAGCAGAATGTAAGGGAATCGAAAGATGTGATATAAGGCAATCCAGAAATCTCCAATGTTGCTTATCTACAGAAGTAACCCCCCCCCCCCCCCCGCATTGGACTCAATGCACTGTTGGATGGTACTGGTTTTTAGATTTTCACTCTCATGCACCATTGTTCGAGCTTGGTTTACTGAGCACGTACTTTGGGAATCTGAACCTGCCCTCCAATCTTTGGGCCTTGCATTTTTCTCTCTGTTTCTGTTCAGACGCCCACTTCACTAGTTTATGGTGAGAACAAAATCATAGAATCCCTTCAGAGCAGATAGAAGCCATTCAGCCCATCGAATCTACACTGACCCGTCAAAGAGCATCCACTCTATCCCTGTAAGCCATCAATTACTAGGTTAAAAAGCACACAACACCAGGTTATAGTCCAACAGGTTGTTTGGAAGCACTACCTTTCAGGTAGCTGATGAAGGAGCAGCGCTCCAAAAGCTAGTGCTTTCAGATAAACTTGTTGGACTGTAATCTGGTGTTGTGTGATTTTTAACTTTGCCCATCCCACTTCAACACCAGCACCTCCACATCATCATTTGCTACAGTTAACCCACCTAGCCTGCACACTACGGGCAACTTAGCATGGCCAATCCACCTAACCTGCACATCTTTGATCTGTGGGAGGAAACCGGAGCACCTGGGGGAAACCCACGCAGACACGGGGAGAATGTGCAAACTCCACACAGATTGTCATCCGAAGCTGGAATCGAACCCAGGTCCCTGCTGCGAGGCAGCAGCGCTAATCACTGAACCACAATGCCGTCCATCCAAATGATCATCTCAGTTACGATTTGCCACAAAAGCCACTTTCTTTCCCTCCAACAATGATTACCGAGTCTGTAAACTCTGGGATTCCCCTCCTAAAACTTCCCCTTTCCTCCATTAATCATTAATTAAAACATAGAAATAGGAGCAGGGGTAGATCTTCGATTGTGGCTCATCATCCAAGTCAGCTCCCTGTTCCCGCTTTCTCCTCATATCCTTCGATTGCTACAACCTACCTCTTTCACCATGCTTTTAGTCATCTGATCTAATACCTCCTTGTGTGGCTGATAGTCAAATCTCTCCTATTTCTGTCTGTTTATTTTACAGATGATGTGTAAATTTAAAATAAAAATCAAAAAATATCGCGGATGCTGTAAATCAGAACCAAAAACACAGGTTGCTGGAAAAGCTTAGCAGGTCTGCAGTATCTATGAAGAGAAATTAGAGTTAACATTTTGAGTACGATGACCTGAAATGTTAACTTTGATGTCTCTGCACAGCTGCTACCAGACCTGTTGAGCTTTCCCAGCAGCTGCTGTTTTGGTACAATTATAAACTGTTGCTTTCTATGATGATTCCAGTTGGAATTTGGTAAGACACTCTATCTGGATTAAACGGTACTTGTGGATTTGGAAGAAGAAAAATAATCAGCCAGAATTCCTGGGAAAGAATTATATGACACAAATTACACATGTATGTATTTGACATTGTCAGGATCTGGTGCATTCTTCTGATGGTAGAATATCTGCCTAAACTCCAAAGTTCCTTTTGTTAACATTGTTGAGGTAGATATTGTTGTGGACCAGATCAAACTCCCCCCAAAATTTATAAAGAAGACAGTATAGACTCTAACTTTTTCTCAAGTGTAAGGTGTTGAGTTCTGGATTCAATTCGACTGGTCAAACTACCAGACTTGGGGGGAAAAAAAAATTCTTTATTCATAGACTATAATTAAAATACCAACAAAATAAAAATTTTTAAAATGGTTTAACTGTACATCTATCAGAATGCTTACCAAAAGAATATATATATCAACCGCTACTAATTAACTATTCCAATATAATAACATCGCATAAACACACCCTTGGCAAAGGCAAATTCAGTAAAATAGATTGTCTCACATGCAATTCTAGCAGCAGGAAGAGAACCCCAGCTTTTAGCTGTAAAAGAGAGAGGAATAAGAGCTTCCACATCTAGCTTCTAGACCCCAGCAACTGCTACTGAAAGCTAAAACTAAAAAAAACCCTGGTTTTGGGAGGGCTTGACCCCACCCATTCGGACTGCATCTATTCTTCCAACTTTAAAAAAAACCCCAAGGCCTCAAAAGCTGTATACTTTATTGGCTATGGAACAGACTGCTTGGCATCTCTGTCTCAACCTTATTTAAAAAAGGACAAAATACACCCCTTACAGCCATAGTACCATCACTATATGTACACTGTTTCAGTGTCTGCAGTAATGAATGTGAGTCTCCTGTTTTAATTGTCAGGTAGCTAGTGATCCTCAATGAATCATATTAAGCATATGTCAGTCCCATTAGGGACTAGTAGCTCCTGAAGCAGTGTATCCCAGCAATAGTCATCACTATAAGAGAAAAATAAAATGTAAAAAGGTTCTATTGAAGCAATGAATAAGGCTTCCAAGTCGAAGAAACGAGAATAAAAACAATCTGTATTTGAATTCTATGTATTTTGAGATAAACACACCAGCTGGTTACTAAAGTTAACATTTTGTATCATTCCTGCCCACAACTGATTTTATTAATAAATCTGCTAAGCATAATTAGATGCTCTGTCATTGCTTCTGAGGACTTTATCACTAAGAAACATCACATTAATCTTCAGACCATTGCAACATAAAATACTAATTATTTCCATGTGCTAAGAGATCCATCCTACAGTAAACTGAAGTCTGGGATCAGTGATTGCACTCTGGCTTCTAACTCAAAATGGGATATTAAACCCAAATATTGTTTGTCATCTTGGGCAGGTGAAAAAGATCCAATAATCCAATTGAAGAAAAACAGTGGTGTTCTCCTGGTGTACTGGCCAACATTTTTGTTCAACACTTAAAATTGATCATTTTCACAATTTCATCTATAGAGCCTTATGATGGACAATTTGATCATTATCTTTCTACATTAAACAGTGACCAAATTTGAAAGGTGTAAACTGCTTTGGAACATCCTGAGTTTATATTCCAGTTGGATCTGAGTGACAGATTGATGAATATTGCAGGAGACATTTGCTGGAGGTTTAGACTTTTTTTATTTAGACATGCAATCACTAATTATATACATGTCAAAGACTTCACCACCTTCACGATGCTGCAAGAGGGAACCATTCCCTTGTAGTTATATCAGCTGACGTCATTTCCCAATGATGATATAAATCATCTCATTTGCAGATTCGCATTAACCCTTTGCACTACAACTCCTGCCAATTCTCTGAATCTAACCATTACATTACTTTATTCTACAGAGGTAAGATGCATTGTATGAATGCAAATTCTTTCTTTGGTTAACAGCAATTTAAGGCAATAATTTGTTTCTTCAAGTTTCTTTTCATGAAGTTTGACTCTTTTCGTAATATGGTTTCACAGGCATAATTCTTACTTATTATTTGGAAAGTGCCGAGAAAGAGAATATTTCTCTGTCTCTACCTCAATGGAGTAACATTTGTCTTCTGTTCAAAGTTAAAAATCACACAACACCAGGTTATAGTCCAACACAGGAAGCACTAGCTTTCAGAGTGCTGCTCCTTCATCAGGTGGTTGTTCCAGTGCACCCCTGTACTATCACCCACTTTCTACCCCGTACATGGAGGACCCTGACAGTTTTAATCATTTCACAACTGGTATGTGCCTAGGCCTCAAACTCTGAAATTCCCACCCTAAACTCCTTAACCTCAAAGATACTCCCCAAAGGCACAACCACCTGATAAGGGAGTGTCGCTGCAAAAGCTAGTGCTTCCAATTAAACCTGTTGGACTAGAACCTGGTGTTGTGTGATTTTTAACTTTGTACACCCTAGTCCAACACCAGTGGCACAGTGGTTAGCACTGCTGCCTCACAGCGTTAGAGACCTGGGTTCAATTCCCACCCCAGGCAACTGTCTATGTAGAGTTTACACATTCTCCCCGTGTCTGCGTGGGTTTCCTCCCACAGTCCAAAAATGTGCAGGTTAGGTGAATTGGCCATGCTAAATTGCCCATAGTGTTAGTTGAAGGGGTAAATGTAGGGGAATTGGTCTGGGTGAGTTGCTCTTCAGAGGGTCGGTGTGGACTTGTTAGGCCGAAGGGCCTAGTTCCACACTGTAACTAATCTAAATCTTGTCTTCTGTTCAATATTATTATCCAGACACTGAGATTCATTTTGCAGAGAATCAAAGATGGAAATTGAACATGTTCTAAAGCAGTGAGTCAGACCATCACAGTGGAATGCAGTGAATTAAGATATCAAAAGGACAATAACAATACTTTTAAGGTAGTGAAATATCACAGGGTGCTCACAGGGATGTTATCAAACAGACTCAGATACTGAGCCACATAAGGAGACTGTCAAGCAGGTTGTTGAAAGCTTGGTGTGAGAGAAATCTTTTTTTGGGAAGTATCTTTGAGGTTAAGAAGTTTAGGGTGGGAATTTCAGAGTTTGAGACCGAGGCACATATCAGTTGTGAAATTATTAAAACTGTCAGGGTCCTCCATGTCAGGGGTAGAAAGTGGGTGACAGTACAGGGGTGCACTGGAACAATCAAATCTTGAGATAATAAAGGCAGAGATATGGGTTTCAACAACAGAGAAGTTGAGCCAGTGAGTTAAAGTGACCTGGAACATCACAGGATGATAAAGTGAGCTGGAACATTAGTGTATAATACAGAAAATTGGCCCTTCACATTGTATCACAGTGCATTAGAACATTATACCACATTACCAAAATTCTCTGTTAAAAACTAAACATTCACCCTGACATAAAATTCAGCAAGCCCAGCAACAATATAATCCTTCTATTTTGAACAAATGAAGTTAATAAAAATCGTGGAATTCTGGAATAAAGGAAAATGTCAAATCCATGTACTTGATCTCATCTAAACCAATGTCTTAAGAGAGTTTGATAAATAAGATAAATCTTTTAGAAGCCAAAAGGCAAATTGGAGTCAAATTCAGTAACTGAAAAAACTTACTGCATAAAATTAAGTTTTGCAGCTCTGGATACATCTGAGGCACAGAAAACCTTATTCAGGCCCCTGTCTCATCCTTTCACACTGAGAGGTTAATGAGACTGCATTGTATTTGCATTGCAGGCTGTGTACTGGCTGTCCTCAGAGCCTTTAACTGCAGCATTATCACCGAGGGAGAGCTTGGCACCGTCTCCAGGACTGGCTGCACACAAGGAGCTGAGAACAGCTCTCCTTCTGCCAAAACTAACAGCTCTGCACTTACATTAACAAAGGCAGTCAAAAGGAGGGGCTTAGTGCCCCGTTCATGCACTGCAGAGACTCACGCTGTTTCAGCCAGAACAAGGGCCTCCTTATGGATGCAGCTGTCCAATCCGATCAACTTAGGGATCATGAGTAAAATTCCAGACACCTAAAAGGTTGAAAAACAATGTGGCATTGCACAATTGGTACAAAGCGAAAGAATTATCCCATATAATCACTCATTTGCCCTCTGATCTGTTGCGAGTAAGAGGTTTTGAAGTGTCACCAACTCAACTCAAAGAGGGTATTGTCACAGTATGATAACCCATATGGAAGCTTGAACTAACTTGCTCTAAAAACTGAGTTTACGTGATAGCATGAAAGATTTTCTCTGTTATCTCTAACATGGTTATATTTTTAAAATTACCTTTTAGAATGTGTTTACAATATCGCTTTTAATATAAATCAGAGGAAATCTTTTAAACATACATGATGTCACTGCATATGGAAACCAGGACAATTCTTAACTTTTTACTGACTGTTTGATGAGAACTACGCATCTGTGACAACTCAGATCAAAAGACAATTCATCATAATAATTTAACACATTAGGTAGCATCTGCGCTGAGAGGAAACAGAGGTAGCAAATTTCAGATTGATGAGTTTTAGTCAAGACAATTATGTCAATAAATCACTGACCTGAAACATTCCAGCCACTCTTTCTTTCTTCACAGATGTTGCCTGATCTGTTGTGCATTTTCCAAATTATTTTTACTTTCACAGCATTTTGCTTGTAATAACAATCAAACTTATGTTGTATGTTGACAGCACCTCAGTGTAAGTTTCGGTTTGATTTATTGTTGGACTGAGATACAGTGAAAAGTGTCGTTTTTCATTCTATGTCCATGCAGATCATACCATACAAAGCGCATGTCAATGAATTGCAAATTGTGATTCCATTCTCATCTTCCAGTAAGAATCTAAGATGACAATGCAGTGCAGTATTGAGGGAATGCTACGCAGTTGGAAATGCTGTCCTTTGGCTGATAGTTTAAATGAGGTTAAACCATACCAATATCTGGTCTTTCAGATGGATACAAAAGATCCGCTGCACTATTCAAGGGGTCACAGTGATGCGGCAAGTAATACTGCTGCCTCACAGTAATGGGGATTTTGGTTTGATTCCAAACTTGGGTGACTGTGTGGAGTTTACATGTCTCCCTTGTGTCTGCATGAACTTCCATTGGGTGCTCTGGTTACCTCCCACATTCCAAAAGTGTGCAGGTTAGCTGGATTGACCATGTTAAATTACCCCATAGTGTCCAGGGTTGTGCAGGTTAGGTGTGTTAGTCATGATTACTGCAGGGTAATGTAGGGTGGAGAAGTAGGTCTGTGTGGGATGCTCTTCTGAGGATCAATGTAGATTCAATGGGTTGAATGGTCTCTAGCTGCACTGTTGGGATTCTATGATTCCTGGCAAAACTTTGTCTTTCAACCACATCACAAATAAAAAATTTTCTGGACATTATCATATTGCAATTTGCGGAATCCTTGCACAATCAGTTGCTGGTTTCCTGTATTGTATTTCATTCATTGGATGGGTGGATCACTGGCTAAGCCCCAAATATTGCTGTGGGTTTGGAGTCACATGTAGGCCAGACCAGATAAAGATGGCAGGTTTCCTTCCCGAGAGGACATTCGTGAACCAGACAAGCGCTACAAAAATCAACGTTGGTTACATATTCGTTATTCAATGAGTTTTTAATCCAATTAAAATTTCACCATCTGCCATGGTGGAATTAGAAATCATGTCCCCAGAATATTCGTCTGGGATACTGGATGGCCAGTCTAGTGACATTACTAGTATGACTACTTTTTCCCTTTTTACAAACCATTTTGGTCATGAAGTGTACAAGGTATTGTCATCAGGTAATGGAGGTCAAAACTTCATCATTCATTTTTACCACTGTTCCTAAAAATCTTGAGACATACTTTATATCCCCACTTTCGGAGAATAATAGGCAAGTGATGAGAATATTTCCTAAACTGTCCCATGAGGGGAAATATCCCCTCAGCACTAACCCTGCAAGTCCCTTAAGAATCTTCTATGTTTCAATGAGGCCACCTCTCATTCTCCTAAACTTCAATGAGCAGAGTCCTGACCTCTTTAGCTTTTGATCATTCAACAATTCCTCTCCACTGAGGATCATTCTCATGAATCTTTTCTGAACTGCCTCCAATGAAATGATTCATTTCCTTAAATAAAGGGACCAAAGCTGCTCACAGTACTCTAGATGTGGTCTCACCAGGACCTTGTATAGTTATAGTAAGACTACAATACTCCATCAGGACCAATATTCCATTAGCCTTCCTGTTGCACCTCTTCATGAACAAGTACTCCTTAGTGCTGCAGCTTTCTGTAGCTTTTCTCCTTTTAAGTAATACTGTTGTTTTGCTCTCCCTTCCAAAATAAACTTCACATTTTCCTAAATTATACATTTGCTGACTTTTTGCCCATTTAATTAAACTATCAATATCTCTCTGGGGGAGCATTTTAATCTGTGAGGAAGGTTTTTTACACACAAGATAGTGATGCCTGGAATGTGCTGCCAGGGGAAGTGGTAAAAGCAAATACAATAGCATTGTTTTGAGTCAAGAATCACACACAGACCCAGACCAGGTAAGGATGACAGATGCTTTTTAATGGACCAGATGAGTTTTTCAGACAATAATTAACAGATTAGACTTTTAATTACAGATTTTATTGAATTCAAATTCCACCATCTACCATTACAGGTGTCAAACCCAGGTCCCCAGTACATTCCCTGAGTCTCTGGATTAAAAACCCAGTGACAATATCACTAGGCCATCGCCTCCATTGAGTGTCTGTGTTTGATGTCTTTATTTTAATTTTGAACTCCACTTTTTTTCAGTCAAGGAAATCTTCGAATTACCTCATGTTCATTTTAGATTTGGTTAACTAAGTTTAATTAATGTGTGATTTAAAAAAAAATAACTGATCACACTTCCTTATATGGCCATATTATGCATTCTTTCAAGGTTGAATAAGTCAATACATTGTTGAAGGATATTTGAGAGTATCTTGATTGACTTGCCATTTTGAGAACCTGTCTACTTTCAGTTTAACAGGTCTTCCTGATGATGCTTTCCTGAACTGTTACATTTGTACAACTAAAATACAACATGAACATGTCAAGATGAATCCAGCCTTAAGCCTTAATGATAGAGGATGAATATAAAGTTATCAATGTGCTGTCATCATTCTTTCAAATAAGGACGTTTGGAAAAGATTAGGTAAAGGTTACTTGTGGATACGGTTATTTGTGTGAATGGTATTCTCCAATGTAAAGCGAAACTCAGCTGCTCGTACAAATAAATGGAGTTCAGTGCCACAAATTGCTGGAGTTGACATTTGAACCATATTAGACCATTTATAACCTTAGCACCATTGCCTCCAATTTGATATCAGCATTTCTGATAGAATAGACTATGACATAATTGAGAGATTTTAAAAAAACAGCTTTGAGGTCTGGTGGCCAACATTCCCTTTAATTCTCCTACTCCTGCCTGGACCTCCAAGATGTTTATGTGGCAGCTGCTTCTGTGTGGTGGCATGATGATCGATGTGTGTGGCTGCACAGGCTTAGAGGGAGCTTTGCTTGTGACACAAAGTGGGTAGCAACCGTACCTTGAAGCCAGAAGCTACATATTCACAATCCCACTCAAGGTCCCTGGACCGTCGGAGGCTGAGGGGTGACCTTATAGAGGTTTACAAAATTATGAGGGGCATGGATGGGGTAAATTGGCAAAGTCTTTTCCCTGGGGCTGGGAGTCCAGAACGAGAGGGCATAGGTTTAGGGTGAGAGGGGAAAGATATAAAAGAGACTTACGGGGGCAACCTTTTCATACAGAGGGTGGTACGTGTATGGAATGACCTGCCAGAGGAAGTGGTGGAGGCTGGTACAATTGCAACATTTAAGAGACATTTGAATGGGGATATAAATAGGAAGGGTTTGGAGGGATATGGGTCGGGTGCTGGCAGGTGGGACTAGATTGGGTTGGGATATCTGGTCAGCATGGATGGGTTGGACCGAAGGATCTGTTTCCATGCTGTACATCTCTATGACTCTACAACTTGATGGTCATGAACATTGTATGTGTGACACCTCCAAGCAGATTGACTACCAGACTGTCACTCCTCCAAAACAGCAATGGCAGGTGGTAAGAGTGAGAGAGTTTCCTTGCCAGTTGCACTATGGTTTGCAGTAGCAGATAAGTGGGTAAGGATAGCCGGAGGAAGGGCATCTGGCTGTGAAACCAGCTACCAGATCCAAAACCATGACTGATGGCCAGCTGATTAACTGATATTCTGAAGACACTATGTAAGGTGGGAAAAGCAAAAAGGAAAAAGATGCAATTGAACCAGTGTTCGCCCTAACACAAGCAAAAGTTGGACAACAACATGGTTAAATTAGGTTGCAAACATGACAATGTAGAAAAACGAGTGGTAAGCTGAATAATGTTGGTCATGGTGAGATATGGAGTAGAATTGGGCTGGAGGTCAATTGACATCAAGAACAGCTCGTTCCATTGGTTAATTGAGGTCCAGGCCCGAGGTGAGATGCTTGCTAAGGAACTGTGAGTTGCCTATTAAGGGGGATTATTGTTTGTTCACGATCTTATTAACTGCACATCTTGCCTTGTTCATATCTTTCTTTCAGCTCCCGAGCATACCACCTGCTGCTAACAAACTGGATGCCAAGAATTCTCAACATGGAAATCAGAGCCAGCAGCTGATATCGCTTGCTCCAAAGGATCTACATGTTGGACACCAGGCATCAACATCTCAGCGCATGCTCCATGGGCACTGGCCACATGCACCCCAAATCCATTCACGTTAGTATCTGAAAGGTGTCATTCTTTAAATTCCCTCATGGCACATCTTTGATGCACTTACAGTGTACTGTTGCACTTAAGGCTACATCGTAACTGTCATCATAATGCGACAATGAAGTCAGTTTGTTCTCAGCCAGGCACCTAGATCATAGACTGGACAAGACAGCATCTTGCCGTCTTAGCGTTCACTCAGTTTGTGTCTGCCTTGGTGCTCAAGTATCCCTGACTTTCCTTGGCTTTCTGCGACTTGTCTCTCAGTGAGAGATATCGTACTGCGGTATTGTTGTGCTGTTTAGTACAGACAGAAAGCCAGAAATTTCACCATGGTTGACAACAGTTCTCAGACTGGTTTGGGGAAATAGCCTTCACTCAGGGGATCCCTGCACAGTGAGATGAGGGAGGACTCCAACATCAATCCAAAGGCTTGGACACAGTCAGTCAGCTGTATCGGCCATCAGAGTGGGGATTCTCTCTAGAAAAGGGGTGAGAAACCAAATGTCTTGAGTCTTTCTATCCTGTTGCGTGCTGCTTTCCCCAAGGCAGGCATTAATGGAGAGGAAAGTGGGTGGCACCGCTATTACTTTTGGTACAGGAGGGGAGGTGTCCCGAGCTAGTGAGTAGGCAGCACAGAAGGCATGCAGAGTTAGTGCTGTTGAGGTTTTGAATGGGTGACAGAAAGTGAGAGAAGATATTGTAGGCAACAGTGAGAGTGGTCAAGCTTTAGCCTTGATAGGAAGTGAGTCTAGTAGCAGAGATAGAGTGAAAGTGAGGTATCAGAGAGAAATTAGCAGTTACATATGGAGTGAAGAAAGTTATTGAGCTTCTTCCTACATTGCCGTAGATTCCTCCAGGTAGCTGAGACTGCACTGATCCTAGTGGAAAGAGAACAAAGAACAAGGAAAATTTACAGCCCAGGAACAGGCCATTCGGCTCTCCAAGCCTGAGCCGATCCAAGTGTACTGTCTAAACCTGTCGGTCAATTCCTAAGCATTTGTAACCCTCGACTCCCCACCTACGTATGCATCTGTCCAGACGCATCTTAAATGAATCTACTGTGCCTGCCTCTACCACCCCTGCTGGCAATGCGTTCCAAATGCCCACCACCCTTGGACAAGGCCACCGTGCTCTGTTGTTTAGGTTTCCACTGCTGACCCTGGGGTGAGTGGGCACTTTGCCTCTGCACCACCTCCTCCAGCAGGAACTCCAGATCCCTGCCCACAATATGGCATCACAGTTTTCTGGAGCAAATATCCAGAAGCCTGCAGAGTTGCTTGGGACAAACTGCTTTGCAGTGTTCACAACAGCCTTTTAAAGATGGTTTCAGGGATGCTGGTGCATCCTGGGATATGCGACTGTTCTGGGTATGGTGAGAGATAGCAGCACAGGAATAGAATCAAGCTAGAGGAGCACCATAGAAGTGGGGATGGCCATTAATAAAGGGGGAGCAGTTTGGTAAGATGCAGTAAGAAAACTCATTTGTCCTCTCAGAGAGAAATCTTCACAAAATTTGACTAAGCTGCCACTTAGCCAACTCTTTAAGTACTATTCACCATGTTAACTTTTGCTGCAGGCCTCTGAATCAAAAACTTTTTCCACCTTGGCTTTACAGTGCAAACCAGCACATTTTCAAATTAGCTAACTTCTGAGGGCTCTCACCACATGCTGTGCTCATTCAAGATCACATTGAATTTTGAGCCTGCGATTCCCTCAGCTCCTAAGATCTGCCTGGTTGAGGTTAAGGGTGGGGACAACCAACCTCAATAACTTGGGATAGTATTTGAAACTGGATCCTTCTTAAAAGCCATGGCAAAGCAAATGTAAGTACTCATTCCACCCCTACCCCTTGCAATAACCCCCCCCCACCTATCCCCCCAACACACCCACACACACATACACACAACTCCCGTCTGCTGGCACACAACCTGACATTGATGAAATAAGGCAAATGAACAACAGGGAAGGAGTACTAGCAACAACTGGATTAAGTGGTCATCTGCATACAATTCTGAAAACAGCCTGGTACATTGAGGAGAACAGACTCTTAAACATTAATTACATAGAGTTCCGATAATCTGTTTTCCTTTTACTTGTGATTTTCAATCCATCAAATCAGCTCTCTGTGAGTGTAGAAAATTATGTTGGTGGCAGTTTCGTGATAAGCCCATCAAGAAAATGCCGTCCATTTGGTTTTCATTGGTTCTGGTTTGTTCAAATTCATAATGATTTTTGCAAAGTTATAATTGCATATCGGAATCTGGATGAGACTGACTTAAGAGCTGATCTGATCATTGTACAGTACAATCTAGATTAGTCATCTGTGGGTTCCATCGCCACAGTTTGGATACTTGCAAACTCAAAAACTTGATGACTTCACTGCTTTTATATTACTTAGTAAGTAAAAATTAACACTTAGATGTAGTAAACTGTTCCAGTCTATGAGGAATTTAACTGGGGATGGGATAATAAATGAGAAACAGCTGTTGGGATGTATTGAGACAAGCAGTTAAGTACTTTCCTATATGTAGAATATTAGGGTTGCGCCCTAATTCCTGGGCTCTGATGCTGTTATTGAGGGCCCAATTCTATCCAGGAAAATTCCTGGTAACCTCACCCACATTAATTTCTGTTTATCATCTGATTTCATAGGTGAAGATCAACCTATTCAGTGAGGTTTTTCTGAGGTTTTCACTGTGGAATTGTCAATCATACCTGATTTGAAGGAGCCCTGGCACTACAGTTGTAGGTTCCCTACCTTTGGACCAGAAGATCTGAGTTCAAGTCCAACCTGATCCAAATAAATATCTAACTGGCTTGAGTCTTCAAGAGACAGGGAAAGGTAGGCAGAAGAAGACAAAAATCTACCAGTCTCAACTTCTGAACTGTGGCTGGTGTCTTTGGCTCAGTTGATAGCATGCTGGCCTCTGAATCACAATGTACTAGGGTTAAGTTCTGGTCCAGGGTTTGAGCATAAAAATCTAGGTTGACGCTCCAGTACAGCAGTAAAAGAATGCTGCAGTGTTGGAGGTGTCAGCTTTCAGATGACAGAGCTATGGTTTCCCATATCTGCCTCCTGAAGTAGACATAAAGATCTCATAATACTGTTTTCAACAAGATCAAAGCATGAATATTTAGTCCACAAAAGCTATGTTCATGAAACAGATATTCTGACTGCAGTAATTGTAACAAGGTCAGTCCATGAACTTCAAAGAATGTGAGTTTCTTGATTGTGGCTATTAATCTGGTCCAATCAGGGAGCGCTAGCTGACAGATAAAAACAGGAGAGTTCCAACTCTATTTTGATTTAGTCCCTACCCTCCCCTTCACTGTTTTGCTCACACAGCATTGCCCTGTGGTTTGAAGGGCAGTGCTTGTCACTGGCCACTCGGGTGTCTTTCCTGTCTTCCTGGTGGTGGAAATTGAATAAAGATTCGTGCACTTTGTGTCTTTCACTGTGTCTCACACCTGCACACACACACCATGGGTGCTGGGGAAAAAATAAGCTCTACCGCAGTTAGGCGGTAGTGTGGGGGTAAAGAAAAAAAAAGAAAAAAGAAAAAAAAAAATTAACAGGGGATTTAAACTGGAGAAGGAGCACGCGGTGTCCACCGACACCCTGGAGTCGTTCAGGGAGAGGTGGGCGCCGCAGGGAGTGGAGTGCATCATTTCTCCCTCCAACTCTATTTTGATTTAGTCCCGACCCTCCCCTTCACTGTTTTGCTCACACAGCATTGCCCTGTGGTTTGAAGGGCAGTGCTTGTCACTGGCCACTCGGGTGTCTTTCCTATCTTCCTGGTGGTGGAAATTGAATAAAGATTCGTGCACTTTGTGTCTTTTCACTGTGTCTCACACCTGCACACACACACCATGGGTGCTGGGGAAAAAAATAAGCACTACCGCACTTAGGCGGTAGTGTGGAAAGAAAAAAAAAAAAAATATATAAAAAAAGAAGAAAAAAAAAAGAAAAAAGAGGAAAAAAAAGGAAAAAATAAAACAGGAGAGTTCCAACTCTATTTTGATTTAGTCCCTACCCTCCCCTTCACTGTTTTGCTCACACAGCATTGCCCTGTGGTTTGAAGGGCAGTGCTTGTCACTGGCCACTCGGGTGTCTTTCCTGTCTTCCTGGTGGTGGAAATTGAATAAAGATTCGTGCACTTTGTGTCTTTCACTGTGTCTCACACCTGCACACACACACCATGGGTGCTGGGGAAAAAATAAGCTCTACCGCAGTTAGGCGGTAGTGTGGGGGTAAAGAAAAAAAAAGAAAAAAGAAAAAAAAAAATTAACAGGGGATTTAAACTGGAGAAGAAGCACGCGGTGTCCACCGACACCCTGGAGTCGTTCAGGGAGAGGTGGGCGCCGCAGGGAGTGGAATGCATCATTTCTCCCTCCAACTCTATTTTGATTTAGTCCCTCCCCTCCCCTTCACTGTTTTGCTCACACAGCATTGCCCTTTGGTTTGAAGGGCAGTGCTTGTCACTGGCCACTCGGGTGTTTTTCATATCTTCCTGGTGGTGGAAATTGAATAAAGATTTGTGCACTTTGTGTCCTTTCACTGTGTCTCACACCTGCACACACACACAAAAAAAATAAAAGAGAAAAAAAAAAGAACAAGATCATGGCCCGGGTGTCCTTGGAGAAGGAGCACGCGGTGTCCACCAACACCCTGGAGTTGTAAAAAAAAAAGAGAAAAGGAAAAAAAATAAAACAGGAGAGTTCCAACTCTATTTTGATTTAGTCCCTACCCTCCCCTTCACTGTTTCGCTCACACAGCATTGCCCTTTCGTTTGAAGGGCAGTGCTTGTCACTGGCCACTCGGGTGTTTTTCCTATCTTCCTGGTGGTGGAAATTGAATAAAGATTTGTGCACTTTGTGTCTTTTCACTGTGTTTCACACCTGCACACACACACACCATGGGTCCTGGGGAAAAAAATAAGCACTACCGCAAAAAAAATATATAATCTGGAGATGGCCCGGGTGTCCTTGGAGAAGGAGCACGCGGTGTCCACCAACACCCTGGAGTTGTGACTGGCCACTCGAGTGTTTCCTTCCAAAAGAAAAAAAATATAAACAGGGGGAAAAAAAAGAAAATAAAAAAAATAAAAAAAAATATACAGGAATGTTGAAGGGCAGTGCTTGTCACTGGCAGAAAAAAAAACAGCAGATTAGAGCCCGGGTGTCCTTGGAGAAGGAGCGCGCGGTGTCCACCAACACCCTGGAGTTGTGACTGGCCACTTGAGTGTTTCCTTCCCTTCTGGAGACTGGATCATTTTGTGACTGACTGTGACTGTGCAAGGACTCTCCCTGTTGTTGCTTGGGGCCTGCCTCCCTGCTGCTAGAGAAAAATAAAACAGGAGAGTTCCAACTCTATTTTGATTTAGTCCCTACCCTCCCCTTCACTGTTTTGCTCACACAGCATTGCCCTTTGGTTTGAAGGGCAGTGCTTGTCACTGGCCACTCGGGTGTTATTCATATCTTCCTGGTGGTGGAAATTGAATAAAGATTCGTGCACTTTGTGTCTTTCACTGTGTCTCACACCTGCACACACACTAAGGGTGCTGGGGGAAAAAGAAAAGTAAAAGAAGAAAGAAAATGAAATAAAGAAAAAAGAAGAAAAAAAAAAGAAAAAAAACAGGAGAGTTCCAACTCTATTTTGATTTAGTCCCTACCCTCCCCTTCACTGTTTTGATCACACAGCATTGCCCTGTGGTTTGAAGGGCATCGCTTGTCACTGGCCACTCGGGTGTTTTTCATATCTTCCTGGTGGTGGAAATTGAATAAAGATTCGTACACTTTGTGTCTTTCACTGTGTCTCACACCTACACACACACACCATGGGTGCTGGCGAAAAAAATAAGCACTACCGCAGTTAGGCGGTAGTGTGGGGGTTAAATAAAAAGAAGAAAAAAAAACAAAAAAAACAAAAAAAAAAGAAAAAAAAATAAAAACAGGAGAGTTACCTTCCTGGTGGTGGAAATTGAATAAAGATTGGTACACTTTGTGTCCTTCACTGTGTCTCACACCTGCACACACACACCATGGGTGCTGGGGAATAAAAATAAGCACTACTGCACTTAGGCGGTAGTGTGGGGGTTAAAAAAAAACAGGAGAGTTACCTTCCTGGTGGTGGAAATTGAATAAAGATTCGTGCACTTTGTGTCTTTCACTGTGTTTCACACCTGCATACACACACCATGGGTGCTGGGGAAAAAATAAGCACTACCGCAGTTAGGGGGTAGTGTGGGGGTTAAAAAAGAAGAAAAAAAAACAGAAAAAAGAAAAAAAAACAGGAGAGTCCCCCTCCAACTCTATTTTGATTTAGTCCCTACCCTCCCCTTCACAGCTTGATCACACAGCATTGCCCTTTGATGTGAAGGGCACTGCTTGTCACTGGCCACCCAGGTGTTTTCCTATCTTCCTGGTGGTGGAAATTGAATAAAGATTCGTGCACTTTGTATCTCTCACTGTGTCTCACACCTGCACACACACAAAATAAAGAAGAAAAAAAAAGAAAAGAAAAGAAAAAATCAGGAGAGTGGTCGCACCTGCACACACACAACATGGGTGCTAGGGAAAAAATAAGCACTACTGCAGGAAAAAAAGAGAAAAACAAAAAAAAGAAAAAAAGGAAATAAACAGGAGGGTCAGGCATCCTGTCACTCTGAGGGCTGGCTCTGAGGGAGCTGGATCAGTGTCATGGGCTCTCCATATGTAAATAAGGGTGACTTGGTGACGGAATACTGGATTTCAGTGGTGATGAGAGAGAGAGATACACTCCTGAAAAAATGTCCTCACTACAAAAAAAGAAAAAAAAAGGAGTGTGCTGGCCACTTGGGTGTTTCCATTCTCCCTTGTGGTGGAATATAAATAAAGATTTACACTCTTGTTGTTCTTCACTGTGTCTGACACCTGCACACACACGACATGGGTGAAGAAAAGGAAAAAAAAAGGAGAAAAAAACAGGCGTGTCAGACATCTTGTTCACTCTGATAGCCAGCTCTGAAGGAGTTGGATCAGCATCAAAGACTCTCCACGTAAATAAAGGGTGACTTGGTTATGGGATACTGGCCTCTACGGAGTCAGGTCGTTGGTTATTTTTATTTTGTTGGTGGAAGTTGCTCAGTGCATATTGGCTGCTGCAGTTCCTACATAACAACAATGACTACATTTCAGAAGTTCTTCCATGGCTATAACATGCTTTGAGATATCATAAAAGTGTTGTATGAATGCAATTCTTTCTTTCTTTTTGTCTTAAGATAATGGAAGCCAATTTCATTACTGGTAACTGTTACCAGAATCTTAAAGCATGCAGGAACATCAAATAATGACAACCCTATGCTAAACCAATTCCATTCCTGGCAAATACCAAACTGGAAGTATTTCGTTTACATGATTAAAATGTAACCTTAAATTTAAAGTCATATGCAGCACTTATGTAAAAGGTAAATACCAACCATATCAATTATGTTTCAAACCTATTCACCTGTATTCTGAACCAGTAGCGAATATTTTAATTAAAAGGCAAAGACAAATAGAAATGTTTGGGTGCGGTGCAAGCCAAAGGGAAAAGTTATGTGAACAAGATCCTGAAATGTTGAGCAAAATAATTTGTTTTGATCATAACTTAAGACTTTGATAGGATTTTCCCAGTCCAGCTACTTGAGATTAATCTGTTAGTAAACATCCCAGGATGGTACTGAAGGAGTGCTACATGGTCAAAGGTGCTGCTTTTCAATTGAGCTCATTGACCACCTCGTGTGGACATTTAAAAATCCCACGTTATTGTTTTGGAAAACAGTGAGGTAATTCTTCCTCATGTACTTGTCAATCTTAGTGCTCAACTATCATCAGTAAAACCCAGTGATCATCCTGGCCTTGCTGTGTCAGCAGGTTTACTGTGAACAAATTGGCTGTTGTGTTTCCTACATTACAACTGTGACTACACCAAAATAATACTTAATTGGCTATAAAGTGCTTTGGGACATCTCGAGGTCTTTTAATACAACTGTTTCTTTTCTGTAACATTGTTCTATATTATAATAGGTTTATTTATTATAAATGCATGGGGCTTTCTCCAATGACTACACTCGTTACCAAAGGCACCCTGTCATCTTCGGAAGTAACAATCATGGAAGTGAGGGCTTATTAATGTGCTTTCAGAGTTGGTTTCAGTAAACTTAGTGCGGACAGCTAGGCTGTCTGCTTCTCCTTCTTCTAACCTCCAATGCAGTTTCACTGGAGCAGAAATCGATTTCTGGAACCCGGCATGACCAGCCACTTTCTGAAATAAGAGAAGGACAATGAATGAATGTGTCAAGCCTTAGACCAGACTGACAAAAACACAAACAGTAAAGGCCACATTTTTTAAAAATCTCACAATAGACAATCTTCTCTGAGATTTGCTGCAATTTTGTTTGGAATTTGCAAAATAGATGCCCATTGCAACTTATTTCCGAAACTCCTTCTTTAATTGAACATCTTGTTGCATTGGCTTTAAAACCTATAGTCACCAGTCAAATGCCATTTGCAGTTTTTCAGGCTGATTATTGAAAGGTTAAAGCTTTTCTCAGCAGGCAGGCAGTCCCAGAGCCATGTCACAGACACCATACAGCTTGATGGGCTGTGTATGTTTGGAGGAATCTTAATAGCCTTTCAACAACCCAAACCAATACTTGCAGAAAGTCAGTAAAATCACCTCAAGGCTTTTTTAACACATTCTTTTCATTTCTTTCCCAGCTGATTCCCATTTCTGTTGAGATCACACTCTATGATCATTGGTCAAATTATCTCTGAACTTTTTCTTCCCTGCTGAATGAAATGTAATGCTTTCCCCTGAGGAAGGTTTGGAGATGAGGGGGTCAATTAATTGGATGGTGGGTGCCAGACGTGGATCCTATTACCTTCTCACTTTGGCTCCTTTTGAGTCAGCTGATGGTTACCTTGTGGACAGTCTTTCAGCTTTGCTGCCAATTCAGGTCTTTAAATAGCTATTAATGCCCACTCAAGGGTCTCATCACACCACTGCAGATTTTCAGTGTTGTGTAATGGAAGTCACCATTCAGGGACACGAAAGTCTGTTTTGTTTGCTTGTGAGCTTCTGGTGGGGCTGGGGACATTTGGTCCCTTATTGCTGGCATTGTGTGTCTGAACAAGCGAACCAGCAACAAGAATGAGACCGGTACCAAAAGACAACCTCTGCTGTTGCCTGTGACCCTTCTTCCCTCCATCTTCCTGACCTCCCACCCCATTCCATTCTCCTTGAACCAGGCTTGGTCACTCTCTAATTTAGGGCTTCTGTTAAGTGGCAATGCCATTACTTGCAACGGAGAGCCTCTGATTCACTAATTGATCTCCAGGGGAGGAGGATATCCCATAATCCTCTATTCCACAATCCTGTGATAGATCTGCCTTGAGCCAGATAAGAGTTTGATTGACACTTGATAAGGCAGGTTTTCCTCAAAATAGGGCACAAGAGATTCTTGTTGGTAGGCAAGATACCCATTGCTTGGATTAAAAATTATCCCTGACTTCAATATACTAATCCAGATTAACTGAGTATTCACCTCATTGCACAACACCAGGTGTATACACCAGTACTCTCCACAACCACCTGATTAAGGAGCAGTGCTCCAAAAGATAGTGCTTCCAAATAAACCTGTTGGACTATAACCTGACGTTGTGTGCTTTTTAACTTTGTACATCCCAGTTCAAAACCGGCACCTCCAAATCATGACCTCATTATGTTTCCCTCTAAGGGCTTTTTACTGTGTTCACTACATTATTGTAACTCATTGTATTTATAGCGAGATATATCTGAGAGACAAATATAAATGCAAATCTTTGTCAATAGTAATTAATACAATTGTTCCTTACTGTCCTATAGACGTCAAGCTAACAACAGAGATCTTGAAAACACTCTTTTCATGAAGAGCACGAGTTGTATAATTTGTAAATTTACACACCAAATGATAGGATCACAATCCGACAATGTCCCTTGATAGCGAATGGTCTGATTAACAGACAGTTGGAACACATGTGTATGTTCCACATCTGATACTTGTGTTTGCTACATAATGGCCGTATTCTTCTCAAATGCAACAGAGATGAAAAAAGAGCCTGGATTCCTTTCCAAAGTAACTTTCTAAAGCTGCAAACTTTCTCCTGCAAAAGTTAAAGTAAACAAGCTGTCAGGACTCTGATTCTCCAAAACATCTGCACTGTTGAGAGGAGGCTCTCATTTTTGCTATTTCACTTGAACTTTGTGATCGATTTTGCTATGACTACACTGCCAAGATAAATATTTTGTTCTACCTTGGTACTTATCTGTGATCTCTGTATTCTCTTCAACAATTATTGTTACCTTGGTTGCAGATGTGCTAATTCCGAGGCTAAATCTATCAGTTAATTTATGATGTCCATTTGGTGCAATATATTCTTAAACCTCTGTCAGATATTCAAGCGGTTTGTCTACAAAATCAAGGGGCTACAATTGATTTTACACAAGTTTACTTCTCAAACATTTCTCCCCAGCCAAAAACAGATTAAGTGAGTATTCACCTCATCGTGTTTCCCTCTAAGGGCTTTTTACTGTGCTCACTACATTATGGTAGCTCATTGTATTTACAGCGAGGTATGTCTGAGAGACAAATATAAATGCAAATCTTTGCCAACAGTAATTAATACAATTTTTTTCTAACTGTCGTTTGGACGTTAGGCTAACAACAGAGCTCTTGATGGCAATATTTTCAAGAAGAGCATGTAGAGTTTGTTGCAGATGCTTGCGACATTTCAGACAGAATTTTTCACTGCCCCACCCCACCTTTTATTGTTCCATTGTTAATCATTTGCTGCTGTATCCTGAACAGCGGAGGTGCTTCCTAACAGCTCCCTATTCACATCTTAAATTGTCTCCGTGGTCTCCATCACCTGCTTCCTGCACCAAATCACTTCCTCTTTCCTGACCCTGCCTTTTTTGTGTTTTTCATCCCTCCAATGCAATCTTCCGTTCTAATTCTTTACTCTTTTATTGCGCCCTGTGGGTATCCTGTGTCTCAGTGTGTACTTAAAATGGATTCAATCAGCCAAATGTCTTCAATATCCTTTAGCCTGTGGTGCCTGGGGAAGAGGATGAGGGTGTAGGTGTGTGTATGTGGAAGGGGGTGGGGCATATCTTGGGAGGGAAGGTTATAGACCCCAGACTATAGTTCCCTCTGAGATTCCAAGGCTATAGCTCCATGAGACTGAATAGTGCAATACACGTGCACTCCCTTTACTAGCCGTGAAAGCAACATTTGGCTCCATCTCACAAAGCTCTGCTTCCTGCTCGTTTTATTTTTGGATGAAAAGCTGGGCAGTTTCAGAGCCACTGAGAGCTGTCAAGTTTGTTCCTTACTTTTCACAAACTGCACATAACTCAGCGGCTGCAAGTATCCTTTTCATCAATGTCTGCTGCTGAGGGCAGTGACCTCAGCACAAAGAATGCCAAAGTCCTTTTTTTTTGGCCCTGAACCTATCTGCGCTAACCCATTAACACTGCAGTTAAACTTCCTCAATGAATGCCCTCAAGAGACAGCAGGGCTATTGTGGTGTCAAAGAGAAATTATTCAAAGAATTGGCTGGAAGCATGGGGTGGACCTGAAGAAGTGAATGGTATTGGGGTGTGGACTTGGGAAAAAAAAACACGAACATCTGGTGAGTTTTGTGAATAGTGCTTTTGGGGGGAATCACTTTGCTATGTATTTGTGCTATTGTCAGTAATTGCTTGAGAACATTCAGGTCTCAACTCGTCCAATCATACATAAGGCTGGGGACACATGGAGTGCAAGCCTCCTTCCTGTCTGCTGTTTATAAAGCCTCTGTAAACTGCCTTGCTATCCCTTTCATTTGAAAATAGATAGAGGTTAGGAGTTTAAAGAAAGTATTCAGAAAAAGGCTGGAATTCTGTTCCACTTGGCACTGTTAAAATTCAAACCAAGTCTGGATCTTCTAGAGTTTTACATTTTTTCTGAATTGCGACAGGCACTGTAGGATCATAGAGATGAATGCTGGTGCGTTTCGTCTGAGGGTCACCATGCCTCAGGTGAGGAATAAAGTTGAGAGGGTAGGACCCTCACAGTCATCTCAGCCAGTGTCGGAAGTAAACCCATGCTGTGAATGAGAAGACATTACAAACTGGTTGTTCAAACAACTGAGCTAACACCCCACCTTTAAGTTAACATAATGATAAAAAGGCCTTATCAAACATATTGTTTATCAATCTGTAAACCCATTCATAACACCCTCTGTTTCCCAGTCCGTTATAAGTGTCCACACATATTTTCTTGCCACAAGCAAGCATTATCCTCATTCTGACAGGACAACACGTGCATACACACAAGAACGCACATATATACACAAAAACAAACAAGAGCATTCATACAGAAAAACACAGACACAAACAAAAGACACAAAAACACATACAGGTACACACATGCACACAAAACACATACAGACACACATACACATAAAAATCCATACAGGACACACACACACACATGCATGTGCGCTCCTTTGAATAAAGAATGTCATAAGATAAGCAAAAACTGCGGAGGGCTGATGAGAGGCTTTGACTGAGAGAAACCATTTCCCCCGTCAATAACCAAAGGTCATATATTTAAAATCATTGGCAAAAGATCTGACAGTGGGATGAACAGTATATTTGACTGCTGAATTGTTGTGGTCAGGAATGTTGTATCTTAACTGATGGCAGACACTGATTCCAAACAGAATTTTTAAATGGAGCTGCACTGGTACTTGAGGAAAGGAATTTCCATGATTAAGTGGGAAGCTGTGAAAGAGACTGGTGAGGTAATTTTAAATGAGGACAAGGTAGTGCAGCCTAATGCAACTCAACATTTGCCTTCTTGTAAAGACTGAATCTTTGCTAGAATGCTATGGTATGTTCATCATAAGCACCATTTCACTCTTAGGAACCCTTCCCTAGTACCTCACCCCGCTCACCCATCATCCCTTCCTTCAGCAGCTTCCACCATCATTCAGTAAGCTGAGTTGAAACCTTATTGACTATAATTACAAAATCACTCCATGGCCTTGCCTGACTTTATTGCAACTATATCATATCATCCAATCTTTTGCTTTTGCTATACTGTGTCATCTTTTATCCTTCTCCATCAATGGCAAAGCAGTCCAGTTACCTTATACCTGCACTCTGCAATGCTCTTTCCAAGCTGTGAACCTGTGGCAAGTCTTTCCCACCTTTAAACCTTCTTGCCATTAAAATTTCTCAAAGTGTGCCTTTGGTGAACTCCTTTTAATTGTCACCACTCAGGCCGAATCATATATCGTGTGACATTCTTTGGGATCTTTTCTCTTCGATAAACACATGTGCAAGTGTGAAATAACTGTGCAGAGGCCAGTATCCCATCCCAAGTCACCTTTCATTTACATGTGTGCAGTACACTAGCTGTGGCCACCAGTTTGGCGTTAGTCCCCTAGAATCAGGAGACTCTGAATCCCCTGTTTACATCTGTCAACCTGGTGCCTGATTGGCTGAGGTTAACAATTCCAATCAAGGATCTCATAGTCAATAAGATCCACCTAGTTCCAAACATTACAAAGTGGGATATTTTCTGTACGATAAAAGCACATGCAAGTTCTTTGAGTTATTTTCTTCCATTGTTTGCAAAATTATTAAAAGTTTTGAGGCTCAATTAGCATAGCATTTGATTTCCATGGAACCGTGGATTGGAACAGAAGCATCTGCCCACAACTCCCGCCCAGGACAGATTTTACCACATTCCCAATGGTGCCACCATGCGGAATATGTTATCGGTGGTCAATTGCAAGTCAAAGAAAGATAATTATCTGTTAAGCACAGGGCAGCATGGTGGCTCAGTGGTTAGCACTGCTGCCTCACAACACCAGGGACTCAGGTTCATTTCCACTCTCAGGTGACTGCATGGACTTTGAACCTTCTCCCTGTGTCTGCATGGGTTTCCTCGAGGTACTCCGTTTTCCTCCCATAATCCAAAGGTGTGCAGGTTGGGTGGATTAGCCATTCACAATACATGATTACAGGGATAGGGTGGGGGGGTGGGCATGGATGGAAAATGTTTTGGAGAGTTGGTGAGGACTCAATGGACCAAATGGTCTCTTTCCACACTGTAAAACCATAAGATATAGGAGCAGAAATTAGGCCATTCAGCCCATTGCACCTGCTCTGCCATTCAATCATGGCTGATAAGTTGTTGTGGTTCTGTTTGCTGAGCTGGGAATTTGTGTTGCAGACGTTTCATCCCCTGTCTAGATGACATCCTCCTGTGAAGCGCTTCTATGACGTTTCCTCCGGCATTTATAGTGATAAGTTTCACAACCCCATTCTCCCACTTTCTCCCCCTAACCCTTGATTCCATTGATACTCAAGAACCTATCTGTCTCAGTCTTAAATATACTCAATGACCTGGCCTCCATATCCTTCTGTGGCAACAAATTCTATAGATGCACCACTCTCTGGCTGAAGAAATTTCTCCTTATCTCCATTTTAAAAGGCCTTCCCTTTACTCTAAGGCTGTGACTTCAGGTCCTGGTCTCTCCTACCAATGGAAGCATCTTCCCAATATCTACTCTGGCCAGGCCATTCACTATTCTCTATATTTCAGTTACAACCCCTCTAATCCTTCTAAACTGCATCCAGCATGAACCCAGAGTCTTCAAACATTCCTCATATGTTAAGCTTTTCATTCCTGGGACCAATCTCATGAACCACCTCTGAGCACGCTCTAGGGTCCGGTATATCCTTCCTGAAATATGGAGCCCAAAACTGCACACAATACTCCAAAGGTGGTCTGACCAGAGCCTGATAGAATCAAGATTAGAGTGGTGCTGGAAAAGCACAGCAGGTCTGGCAGCATCCGAGGAGCAGGAAAATCAATGTTTCGGGCAAAAGCCCTTCAATAGGAATGAACCTGAAACGTCAATATTCCTGCTCCTCGGATGCTGCCAGACCTGCTGTGCTTTTCCAGCACTACTCTAATCTTGACTCTAATCTCCAGTCTCTGCAGTACCTGCTTTCTCCAGAGTCTTACAGATCCTCAGAAGTGCAGCCTTGTTTTTATATTCAACATTAATGCCATCTTTGTAGAGATTCTATGATTCTATGAAGCAAAAGTCTTAAGAGATATGGGCCAAAGACAAGTATGTGGATTTAGGCCATAGATCAACCATGATCTCATTGAATAGCAGAACAGACTCAAGGGGCTGAATGGCCTACTCCTGTTCCCATACCATATCTTTTCTTTACTGACTGTTATATTAACATAGTTAAAATTTGGAACAGTACATGAAGCGTCTTATCCCTTCAGTGCCGAGGCTTATTTTATCAAAAACATAAGTATTCTTGCATCCATAACACAAGTGAAAAAGGAAGCATCAAGTTTCTTTTTTAAATTAGGCTTTTTTAAGGTAGGTGTGCATGAACAGTTTTTATTAACTACCCACCAAAAAAGTGGACTGTCTGACCCATACCAAGGCAGTATTAGAGTTGTCCTGAAATAACAACTACATGCATTTATATAGTATGTTTCAGATAGTGAAAAGTGAGGACTGCAGATGCTGGAGACCAGAGTTGAAAGATGTGGTGCTGGAAAAACACAGCAGGCCAGGCAGCATCCGAGGAGCAGGAAGAAGGGCTTATGCCTGAAGCGTTGATTCTCCTGCTCCTCGGATGCTGCCTGGCCTGCTGTGTTTTTCCAGCACCACATTTTTCAACTCTGTTTCAGATAGTGCAATGGTCTGAGGGGCTTCACACGAGTATGATCAAGCACAGCCTGATACCAACCCCCAAAAAGATCGAAGTTATTTCTAGAAGTCCAGGCTGACGTAACTGAAGGTGAAAGCTTGTCCAGTCGAATAGTAAAATCGTCCAGATTTAATCACAGCACAGAAGAGGGGTTTGAGGTGGAAATGGTTGAGCAGGATGAGTGATGAGTCAAAGGGGACCATTTTGGTGATAGAAAGCACATATTGTCAAAAGGTCAATTCAGTGAAATTGGAGAGTGAGGTTACGAACAGTGTGTTTCAGCCTCAGAATCACCAGGGACCAAGAAATAGCCACTTGGCCTGCAGTGCGGGAAACTGCCCTCACTGGTGTAACATCAGGTCAGTCTGAGTTGCTAGTGCAAAGATGGATAAAAGTAAAAGAAATCAAAGTTTAGAGGGAAAGCAGGTTACGATGTTATTAATTTACAAAACAAATCAAACCATTAAAATTAATCTTCTTTTCATTTACGTTGCTGTTAACTTTAGTACATAAGTGAAATGGAGACTTTATGGTTTGTAGAATTTGACTATTACACGACTCTTTAATGGAACCACATTGAGGTCATTGCACTGCCGAATAAATACCCTATGTAATGGAACTGCTTAGTCAGAAACTTCCCTTCCTTTTTGACAATGTTTAACCAGATATATTAAGCCAGAGTTCTACATCAGATGACTCTCCAGGTGGGGGAGAATCCATTAGGTATAAAGATTAACTGAAGGTAATGGATAATCATGTGAAATAATATTGACTCAATACTCAAGATAACAGCTACATCTCTTCTACAATGCAAACTTGCAAAGTGAACTGGCATCTTGCCACAGCACATGCAATGACTCCTAAATCTTTGTTTTTCTTCAACATTTAAAGGTGAGCCAAACAGCTGCTGTGAAAGGGCTTTTTTAAAAACTCTACGTCTTCATTTATCTTATACTTATGGTCAATGAGAATATTGGTTTCCACATTTAAGCAGAGATATGGAGGAGCTATATACGCCTGGCTTGGAGGTGGACTGCACAGTATTGGCCATGATGCTTTGATCTCTCGAACATCTTTGATGTTAACTGCTTCATCGTTGGTGGTTGTGCCATCAATGCAAAGCTCTTTGTGGTTGTTGAGGGAATGTGGGACACAGCCATGTCAGTGAACACCAACAATCTTTTTTTATTAAATGTAAAAACTGCACACAGGAGGTAGGCAAAGAGGACATCGGTGTGAGTTTGCCAGGATTGGGATTTTCCACCTGATGCAGCGAGACTTGCCAAATCTTTTCCCTCTGCAACACCACTTCGTGGCTTGAAATTTTGTTACAACCCCTCATTGAGAGCTATTATCTTGGGATGGTAGCTCTACAGTTGTTGTAACTTGCTGAAATTTCCATGGCGACCGTCAATGCCACAGAGGTCTTGTCCCAATATTTCAGCTCACAACCTCACCTATGGCCCTGAGCCACACTTTGGAAAAACCTGGCTGATGTCATTTCCTGTAACAAAAGACATTGGGCACAGCTATCATGATATTGAATAATCTAACAGATTTTTTTTAAAAATTGTTTTTGACTATTGATTGCAAACATTATCTACCTCAGGCAGGGCTAATTTTAAGTTATTACATGGCAACAGAATCATACTTCCAGTAGAGCATCATGCTTCAAGTGATCCAAGGTAGGATGGAATATAAGATCTTTATACCCTCATAACATAGTGATGAGGCATGTTTCTTAAAGGCATACTGACTGTAAATCAAGACACAGATATTCCCAGAATTCTACACACTTGGTTCCAGTTCATGTGACCTTGCAGATATCTTTCACTTCACAGACTTTCCCTTCATGAAGCTATCCATCTCATAATCTCTCTTTCTTTTTTAAAAAATTGACCTTATAGAGATTTATAAAATCATGAGGGGCATGGAAGAATAATTAAACAGGTCTTTTCCCTGGGGTGGGGAGTCCAGAACTAGAAGGCATAAGTTTAAGGTGAGAAGGGAAAGATTTAAAAGGGGCCTCAGGGGCAACTTTTTCACATAAAAGCTGGTGTGTGTATAGAAGAAGCTGCCAGAGGAAGTGATGGAGGCAGGTACAATTAAAACATTTAAAAAGTCGGATAGGTATATGAATAGGAACAGTTTGGAGGGATATGGGCTAAGTGCTGGCAAGTGGGACTAGATTAGTTTAGGATATCTGGTCGGCATGGACGAGTTGGACCGAAGGGTCTGTTTCTGTGCTATACATCTCTATCACTCTATGTAGCCCACCTCTTTAACAGGTATTTAGTCATCTCCCCTAATATATGCTTATATGGTGCGTTGGTAGATTTTTGTTTTGATAATTCTCCTTGAAAGTATCCTGGAATGTTTTATCATGGTAAAGGTGCTAGATAAATGCAAGTTGTTGTTTGGTTGTCCCAGTGAAAGGCTAAACAAGTTGGGAACCTGCCTCTGGAAAGGTTAAACACAAAGTGGTGACCTGATAAGAGATAGTTAAGATAGAGTGGGCACCAAGAAACTGTTGCTGTTATGATGGAATTCCAACACGAAACTAAACAATACAAATTGTTTTTAGCATATCTTCTGCACACCTTTTACCTAGTGTTTCCTTTTTGGGAAGGGGGAGGAAGAGGTGGAAGGAATCCCAGGCTGACTATGAGCCCATTGAACTTGAATCATGAACATTCTTTCCACGGCCATCAGGTCCTGAAGTGGGACTTGAACCCACATTCCTAGCTCAGAAGGTGGAGCTTTACCGATGCACCAGAGACCACAACAACATAGATATTGTATTTCTTAGTGACTTTGTAATAAGACGTTAATGAGAAAGAATGTGGAATGCAGCCTGCCAGAATACTTGACGCAAATGTCATTGATGCATTTAAAAGAAATGCAAATAAGAACGCACGGGAGAAAAAATAGAGTTTCTGGATAGAGTGGCAGAATGCTTGGGCCATCTTAGAATAAGTGGACCGAATGGCCTCTTTCTTGTTGTATAATTAATGCAACTTGAAATGAGTCATTTAAGTTCCATGTTTTCTGTGTTATTGTCTTAGGACACAAATGTGCTGGATAGAACTTTGTGCAATGTGTGACCAATGTCATGTGCTGGACAAGTTCAGTCTCCATGCTCTCTGTAGGCTCACAGAACCAGAAATGTTTGTTTCTGTTAAGGCCTCATGTGTGACCAGCATTATATTCAAATATCAGCAAACACAGCTCAGAAAATTTCACCCACTTCACTGTTTCAATTGTCGAGGCATTGCGGGCTTCTAGCAGAAGAAAAGGAGACATTTGAATATTTAGCACGGATACTTGTCGAATTAACCTGTTCAAAGATGTTATTACACACCTCTGGAGCAGGTGGAGCTTGAATCCAGGCATCCTGGCTCAGAGGTCGAGACATTACCACTGCACCTCAAGACTATTAAGGAAAAACACAAAAGGGATGGAGGCAGCTGATGGGAGGTTTCCTAGACTAATATCTGAATTGGGGAGTGGGGTGGTATTATGGGGAAATATTGAGCAGGTTAGGCTGGAGTTTAAAGTGTAAGAGATGGCATGATTAATACATATAAGATTCCAAGGGATCTTGACAAGGCAAACATGAAGAGAATGTTTCCTCTTGTGGGAGCATCCAGAACTTACAGTTACTATTTAAAAATGAAGGGTTGCCCATTTAAGACAGAGATAAGACCATGTTTTTAGCTTGGAGGGTTATGAGTCTTTGGAACATTCTTCCAGAAAAGATGGTGGAAGCAGAGAGTCCTTGGATAGTTTAAATTCAGGAATAGATAGATTCTTGTTCAGCAAAGGGGGTGAATGTTTATTAAGGGGTAGGCAAGAATATGGATCTGAGGCTACAATCACATCAGTCACAATCTTATTGAATGTTGAAGCAGGTTTGAGGGGCTGAATGGTCTACTCCTGTTCCTAATTCATATGCACGTATCTCAAAGCAATTACACGAACCATTGCATTTTGCACAACAGGTTTACTTATTGCTTTTATTAACTGAGTGCCACATCTATGTTTAGGAGAAAATGAGGACTGCAGATGCTGGGGATCAAAGTCGAGAGTGTGTTGCTGGAAACTCACAGCAGATCAGGCAGCATCCAAGGAGCAGGAGACTCAATGTTTCGGGCATAAGCCCTTCATCAGGAGTGAGGTTTTTAGGCCAGGCTTAGAGATAAATGGGAGGGGCGTGGGTTGGGGGGAAGGTAGCTGAGAAAGCAATAAGTGGATGAAGGTGAGGGAGAAGGTGATAGGTCAGAGAGGGGAGTGATGAACAAGTCTGGAGGGCGGTGCCGAGTTGGAGGCTTGGGACTGGAATAATGTGGGTGGTGGGGAAATGAGGAAGCTGTTGAAATCCACATTTATCCCATGTGGTTGCAGGGTCCCAAGGCGGAATATGAGGCATTCGTCCTCCAGGCAGCAGGTGGTAACAGTTTGATGGTGGAGAAGGCCCAGGACTTGCATGCACTTGACCAAATGGGAGGGAGAGTTGAAGTGTTCAGCCACAGGGCGGGGGAAGTTGGTGGGTGCAGGGACTAGACATACACACTCATCAACCCCACTGCCCCATAGCCGAACACATCAACTCCTCGCCCACTCTGTCAAGGAAATGCAGGTCTTGGGCCTCCTCCACCGCCAAACCATTACCATCTGATGCCTGGAGGAAGAACGCCTCATATTCCGCCTTGGAACCCTGCAACCACACGGGATAAATGTGGATTTCAACAGCTCCCCCCCAACTAACACTTTCTCCCCCATCTTCCTCCACAATTGCTTTCTCAGTTATCTTCCCCCCAATCCCAACCCCCCTCCCATTTATCTCTTAGCTCTGGCCCACAAGCCTCGTTCCTGATGAAGGGCTTTTGCCCGAAACATCGATTCTCCTGCTCCACAGATGCTGCCTGACCTGCTGTGCTTTTCGAGTAATATACTCTCGACTCTGCATCCATTTTTACCCAAGTTTTAGTTTCCAGGTCCTCCTATGTTATCTGTTTAGTTCAGTTGAGTCCATACCCAGGGTATGGAGTCAAGTACAAGTACAGTCAAGTACAGAGATCATAAATCAGTTACCAGTTTTAAATTATTGAACACAAAACTGTTAAACTATTGAACACTACAAAGATGGAAGGAGGAATCTCAATACTGAGAAAGTTAGGAAGCACACATTGGGTGATTACTTTGCTAAACATCTATTTTCTGGCCATAAAAATAACCCTCGTGCTTCCAGTTGCCTGCCACTTCAACACACCATTGTGTCCCCATGTCAGTTTTGCTGTCTCAGATGTGCCTGCAGTGCTCTTGAGAAGCTTAATGCAACCTTCCATCTAGGCATGTTGCAGACTTCAGGACTCAACATCGAGTTTAACAACTTCAGAGTATGAACACCTCTCTCCATGTCTGTTTCCCACCCCCAAACCCCCTCTATGGGCTCTCTCTGTATGGCTAACACATTTTCAAGTACGCACATTTACAGTTATCACCTACCCTTCTTTCTCTCTATTTCTCTGGGCACTGTCTCCATTTTATATATATCTGTCTCACTTTCCCCTCTCCCTGGTATCAGCATAAATACATCTATTTCCTGACTGCTTTCAGTTCTGATGAGGGAGGGCTGGACCTGAAACGTTAACTGTTTTGTTTTCTCTCTTCATAGACCTGCTAATTTTTCCAGCACTTTTTGTTTTTGTTTGTTTCAGGTCTCAAGCATCTGCAGTTCTTTGTTTGCATGATTTATCTGAGAAAGCTAGGGATATATTTCTCTGCATTTTACATCCATTAAAATGAACACCATCTGTGACTTCTGCTTTCTTCATTTATAAGATTGCTGCAGCTCTCTGTTCTCTGAAGATAAACTCTGTTAAAACTAATTTACAGTTCCAATTATATCTCAAAGTCAAACATCCTTTAGAACATTCATGGGATATGGCTTTCTCCACATTCCCCTATTTGTTTAATCTGCGGAAGACACACAGTTTATAGTGCAGCTAGTCATTTTCCATTCCTGCCTCTCTCTGATGGAGCTGGCTGAATTTATGAACAAAATGTGTGGAATCTGAGGTCAGTTCTGTGGGGATTCTTATCCACTGAGAAATGGCATACTTGCCAATTGTCCTGTTTTGTTTTCCTGGGATAATCCGGCCTTCATGGAATTTTCTCATGCCCCGCTGTCTCTGTAAAAAGAGCAACAAAAAATATCATCTGGATTCATCTTAAAAATAGACAATTTCCAGAAATGAGGCCCAATTTCTGCTCCCAACATTATGCATCCTGGGCTAACTATTCTCTCAATATCTCCCTGCAAAGATGTCAATGGTATTTTATTCACTGCTCGATAATGATAATTTAACATGCACATTGATTTAATTGAGGTAAACCTGGTAGCCCAGAAATAATTGTGAATGGAAGTATACTTAACCTATTGGCGTGACTTTCCTTTATCAGCTATTTTAATTACAGTGCATCCATTTTAACAGAAATACATTAATTCCAGCACTGAGATAGGAAACAGTGAACATCACATTAATGTGTTAACCATTTGTCTACTCCTGTCACCGTTAAAAATTGCTAGGCATTTATTCTATCCCCTCGCTAGCTGTCCCAGAAATGGATGATCATGATAATCTAGAGCGGGAGTCCAGAGTCTGCAAAAGATAAAATTCACCCTCTCAAACCACTCAACAGAGACTGTAAAGCAAGTTTGATTCTGCAAAATAACCCAAACCCAATGAATTAGTCAGGGACAGCTGTAAAGCTGCACTACAATTCTAAAAAACATGGTGTTTTATGAAGACTTTGTCAAGAGTTTTGAAATGCCAGGAAGACGTGTAAGAGAAGAAGCTAATTTGATGCATCTTGTTTTCGACTAAGTTAGGATCGTGGGACTGAGGTGAATCTTGGAGCTCCGAAAGAAAGTGATTGATTCATTCTGCAAGTCAACAAATTATCACCCCCATGATGTTTTGTAGAACGTATTATTTTAATTTCTACAAGACATTCGTTGTTTTTCTAAATCTATGTGGGATTTTTACATGTCACCAGAGCCGATAATATAAAGAAACAAATCCTTGCAAACACATTCTTAAACTGGCATTGCATGATGTGCAAATAAGAGTGCTTAGTGGCTTTAAAAGTTGAAATCTGATTTTTTTAAAAATAAGATAACAAAGGGGGCTTAAAGGAGACAGTACAGAACTGGCAAAGCTTGACATAACTGGTGCTGTTTTGCCAGGAGAAAGCAAGGACTGCAGATGCTGGAGATCAGAGTTAAGAATGGGGTGCTGGTCAGGCAGCATCTGAGGAGCAGGAGAGTTGGTGTTTCGGGCAGTGCTGTGTTACCAGCTATTCTTCCAGGTTCCTTGGAAAATATATCTGAAAACTTATCTGGGAGTTTTTCAGCTCCAGAATCTCACTAAAATTGCAGTAGCTAGCCATGATTCCTGACATGCCTTTGTTGTGGTTTGTCTCATGGTCAATATGTCAGTTTGCCTTAAAGACACATGCTCATGATATCAGTAGATTGCCCTAGCATTTAACTTGAGTCATGCATTCATATAGCATGGAAACAAACCCTTTGGTCCAACTCATCTGTGCTGACCAGATATCCCCATCTGAGTATTTGCCAGCATTTGGTCCATATCCCTCTAAATCCTTCCTGTTCATGTACCCATCCAGATGCTTTTTAAATGTTATAATTGCACCAGCCTCCACTGCTTCCTCTGACAGCTCATTTCATACACACACTACCCACAGCATGAAACAGTACCCCTCAGGTGCCTTTTAAATCTTTCCCCTCTCACCTTAATCCTGTGTCCTCTAGTTGTGGACTCCCTCACCGAAGGAAAAAGGCCTTGTCTTTTTATCCTATCAATGCTCCATAAACCTCCATAAGGTCACCCCTCAGCTTCTGACACTCCAGGGAAAAAAGCCTCAGCCTATTCAGCCTCTCCCTATAACTCAAACCCTCCAACCCTAGCATCATCCTTTTACAAAGTTAAAAATTATGCAACACCAGATTAGAGTCCAACAGGTTTAATTTGAAGCACCAGCAACAGGATAACCACCTGGTGAAGAGCAGCGCTCCGAAAGCTAGTGCTTTCAATTAAACCTATTGGACTATAACCTGGTGTTGTGTGATTTTTAACTTTGTACACCCCAATCCAACACTAGTATCTCCAAATCATGATGATCATCCTTGTAAATCTTCCCTGCACCCTTCCAAGTTTCACAACATCTTTCTGATAGGAAGGTGACCAGAATTGCATGCAGTATTCTAAAAGTGGCCTCACCAATGTTCTGTACAGCCACAACATGGCATCCCAATTCCTATACTCAATGTTCTGCCCAATGAAGGTTAGCGGGCCAAGCACCACCTCCATGACCCTGTCTACCTGTGACTCCACTTTCAAGGAATTATCCCCCTGCACCCACTGTCTCTTTGTTCAGCAGCACTCCCCAGGGCCCTACAATTAATTGCGAGTCCTGCCCTGGTTTGCTTTCCAAAATGCAGCGCCTTGCATTTATGTAAATGAAACTCCATCTGTCACTCCTCAACCCATTGGCCCATCTGATCAAGATCCCATTGTACTCTGCATGAATCTTTTTCACTGTCTACTACACCTCCTATTTCGGTGTCATCTGCAAACTTACTAACCTTGCCTCCTATATTCACACCTAAATCATTGATATAAATGATGAAAAGCAGTGGATCAGCACTGATTCTTCTGGCACACCACAGGTCATGGCTTTCAGTCTGAGAAATAACCCTATACCAACACCCACTGTGTACTACCTTCAAGCTAATTTTATATCAAGTTGGCTGGCTCCTGCTGGATCCCATATTAACTAACCTTATTAACCAGTCTACCATGCAGAACCTTGTCAAATATTTTGCTGAAGTTCATATAGACAATGTCAATCGTTCTGCCTTCATCAATCTTCTTTGCCACCTCTTTAAAAATTTCAATCAAGTTAGTGAGTCATGATTTACCATGCGCACAGCCATGTTGACTATCCCTAACTGGTCCTTGCTTTTCCCATGTAAATCCTGTCCCTCAGAATCTCCTCTAGCAAGGAGGGACGTAAGGCTTGCCAGTCCTGTTGTTCCCTGGCTTTTCCTTAAATAAATACACTACACGAGCCAAATTCCAGTCTTCTGGCATCTCCTCCATGGTTATCAATGAAGCAAATATCTCAGCAAGGGGCCCAGCAATTTCTCTGCAGGCTTCCCATAAAGTTATGGAAAACACTTGATCAACATGGAGGACGGGAAAAATTTCTGGCTGTAAGAGCTGCCCCATTTTTTGAGGTATTTTAGGTGCTAGAAGTGATTTCCTTGAATTCCAGGAGCAGCAATTACTATTTTATATGCTGTTGCATTGCTTTGGAACTTTGGGAAAAAAAAGTCAAAACAACAGCAGTTTTAAAGGGAGAAGAGCAGACAAAGGAAGCACATGGTGAGGTCAGTGCAGGAGAGAGAGAGAGAGAACCTGCACAGTTACTGCCTTTGATGTTTGAATTTGAGTATCGCTGGATATTGGAGTGCATCTGGGAAAATTAACAAACAATGAAATTCACAACTAATCTTGGAGGAACTGTTGGGCGAAGTTCACAGCACAGAATCAGATAAATTAATTGTTGTTTTAAGTCTGTCCAAGAGAGAGGCTGCAGTAGTGAGTATAGTGGATTCTTTCTTGATTATATGTTTTAGGAGATAAGTCTCTTGATTAAATTTAAAATATAAGCCATAGCTATTAATTTAACCTGGGGCAGTGTTTCTAGAGGAATAAAACGGTGTTATTTTCTGGGTCTGTAGATTGTGAAGGAGCAAAAATGGCTTTTGCAGTGATATGTACTTCTTGTCAGATGTGGGAGTTTAAAGAGAGTTTAAGGGTTACTGCGGATTATATCTGCCATAAATGCTGTTGGATGTGAATCTTATCAGATCGAGTGGATCGGTTGGAGAGACAGTTAGAAGTAATGAGGAATTTGCAACAGCAACAGTATGTGATGGATGGCAGTTATAGGAAGGGGAGAAAGTCTCAGATACAGTCACATAGAGGGGTTAACTCCAGGAAGTTTGAGAGAAGTCAGCATCTAGGGCAGGACTCTTTTGTGGATATACCCATTTCAAACAGGTGTGCTGTTTTGGAAAATGTAGGGGGTGATGGATGCTCAGGGGAACGTAGCACGAAGAGCCAAGTTTCTGGTATTGAGACTGGCTCTAATGCAATGAGGGGTACATTGGCTTCCAAGAAATCAATTGTGTTAGGGGATTCTGTAGTCCGAGGTACAGACAGACGTTTCTGTGGCCAGCAGAGAAAAAGCAGAATGGTGTGTTGCTTCCCTGGTGCCAGAGTCAAGGATGTCTCAGAGACGGTGCAGAATGCTCTCACGGGGGAGAGGGGCCAGCAAGAGGTCATTGTCCACATTGGAACCAACGATATAGGAAGGGAAAAGATTGAGATTCTGAAGGGAGATTACAGAGAGTTAGGCAGAAATTTAAAAAGGAGGTCCTCAAGGGTAGTGATATCTGGATTACTCCTCGTACTATGAGCTAGTGAGGGCAGGAATAGGAGGATAGAGCAGATGAATGCATGGCTGAGAAGCTGGTGTATGGGAGAAGGATTCATATTTTTGGATCATTGGAATCTCTTTTTGGGTAAAAGTGACCTGTACAAGAAAGACGGATTGCACCTAAATTGGAAGGGGACTAATATACTGGCAGGGAGATTTGCTAGAACTGCTCAGGAGGATTTAAACTAGTAAAGTGGGGGAGTGGGACCCAGGGAGATAGTGAGGAAAGAGATCGATCTGAGTTGGTTACAGCTGAGAACAGAAGTGAGTCAAACAGTCAGGGCAGGCAGGGACAAGGTAGGACTAATAAATTAAACTGCATTTATTTCAATGCAAGGGGCCTAACAGGGAAGGCAGATGAACTCAGGGCATGGTTAGGAACATGGGACTGGGATATCATCGCAATTACGGAAACATGACTCAGGGATGGGCAGGACTAGCAGCTTAATTTTCCAGGATACAAATGCTACAGGAAGGATAGAAAGGGAGGCAAGAGAGGAGGGGATTGGCATTTTTGATAAGGGATAACATTACAGCCGTGCTGAGGGAGGAGATTCCCGGAAATACATCCAGGGAAATTATTTGGGTGGAACTGAGAAATAAGAAAGGAATGATCACCTTATTGGGATTGTATTATAGACCTCCTAATAGTCAGAGGGAAATTGAAAAACAAACTTGTAAGGAGACCTCAGCTATCTGTAAGAATAATAGGGTAGTTATGGTAGGGGATTTTAACTTTCCAAACATCAACCGGGACTGCCATAGTGTTAAAGGTTAGATGGAGAGGAATTTCTTAAGAGTGTACAAGACAATTTTCTGATTCAGTATGTGGATGTACCTACTAGAGAAGGTGCAAAACTTGACCTACTCTTAGGAAATAAGGCAGGGCAGGTGACTGAGGTGTCAGTGGGGGAGCACTTTGGGGTCAGTGACCATAATTCTATTCGTTTTAAAATAGTGATGGAAAAGGATAGACCAGATTTAAAAGTTGAAGTCCTAAATTGGAGAAAGACCAATTTTGATGGAATTAGGCAAGAATTTTCAAAGCTGATTGGAGGCAGATGTTTGCAGTTAAAGGGACGGCTGGAAAATGTGAAGCCTTCAAAAATGAGATAACGAGAATCCAGAGAAAGTATATTCCTGTCAGGGGTGAAAGGGAAGGCTGGTAGGTATAGGGAATGCTGGATGACTAAAGAACTTGAAGGTTTGGTTAAGAAAAAGAAGGAAGCATATGTCAGGTATAGACAGAATAGATCGAGTCAACCCTTAGAAGAGTATAAAGGAAGTAGGAGTGTACTAAAGAGGAAAATCAGGAGGGCAAAACGGGGACATGAGATAACTTTGGCAAATAGAATTATGGAGAATCCAAAGGGTTTTTACAAATATATTAAGGACAAAAGGGTAACTAGGGAAACAATAGGACCCCTCAAAGATCAGCAAGGCAGCCTTTGTGTGGAACCACAGAAAATGGGGGAGATACTAAATGAATATTTTGCATCAGTATTTACTGTAGAAAAGGATATGGAAGATACAGACTGTAGGGGAATAGATGGTGACATTTTGCAAAATGTCCAGATTACAGAGGAGGAAGTGCTGGATGTCTTAAAATGGTTAAAGGTGGATAAATCCCCAGGACTTGATCAGGTGTACCCGAGAACTCTGTGGGAAGCTAGAGAAGTTATTGCTGGGGCTCTTGCTGAGATATCTGTATCATCGATGGTCACAGGTGAGGTGCCAGAAGACTGGAGGTTGGCAAACGTGGTGCCACTGTTTAAGAAGGGCAGTAAAGACAAACCAGGGAACTATAGACCGGTGAGCCTGACCTCAGTGGTGGGCAAGTTGTTGGAGGGAATCCTGAGGAACAGGATGTACATGTATTTGGAAAGGCAAGGACTGATTAGGGAAAGTCAACATGGCTTTTTGCGTGGGAAATCATGTCTCACAAACTTGATTGAGTTTTTTGAAGAAGTAACAAAGAAGATTGACGAGGGCACAGCGGTAGATGTGATCTTTATGGACTTCAGTAAGACGTTCGACAAGGTTCCCCATGGGAGACTGATTAGCAAGGTTAGATCTCATGGAATACAGGGAGAACTAGCCATTTGAATACAGAACTGGCTCAAAGGTAGAAGACAGAGGGTGGTGGTGGAGGGTTGTTTTTCAGACTGGAGACCTGTGACCAGTGGAGTGCCACAAGGTTTAGTGCTGGGTCCTCTACTTTTTGTCATTTACATAAATGATTTGGATGCGAGCATAAGAGGTACAGTTAGTAAGTTTGCAGATGACACCAAAATTGGAGGTGTAGTGGACAGCGAAGAGGGTTACCTCGGATTACAACAGGACCTTGACCAGATGGGCCAATGGGCTGAGAAGTGGCAGATGGAGTTTAATTTAGATAAATGCAAGGTGCTGCATTTTGGGAAAGCAAATCTTAGCAGGACTTATACACTTAATGGTAAGGTGCTAGGGAGTGTTGCTGAACAAAGGGACCTTGGAGTGCAGGTTCATAGCTCTTTGAAAGTGGAGTCGCAGGTAGATAGGATAGTGAAGAAGGCGTTTGGTATGTTTTCCTTTATTGGTCAGAGTATTGAGTACAGGAGTTGGGAGGTCATGTTGCGGCTGTACAGGACATTGGTTAGGCCACTGTTGGAATATTGCATGCAATTCTGGTCTCTTTCCTGTCGGAAAGATGTTGTGAAACTTGAAAGGGTTCAGAGAAGATTTACAAGGATGTTGCCAGAGTTGGAGAATCTGATCTACAGGGAGAGGCTGAATAGGCTGGGGCTGTTTTCCCTGGAGCGTCACAGGATGAGGCGTGACCTTATAGAGGTTTTAAAAATTATGAGGGTCATGGATAGGATAAATAGACAAAGTTTGTTCCCTGGGGTTGGGGAGTCCCGAACCCGAGGGCATATGTTTAGGGTGAGAGGGGAAAGATATAAAAGAGACTTAAGGGGCAACTCTTTCATGCAGAGGGTGGCACGTTTATGGAATGAGCTGCCAGAGGATGTGGTGGAGGCTGATACAATTGCAACACTTAAGAGGCATTTGGATGGGTGTATGAATAGGAAGGGTTTGGAGGGATATGGGCCGGGTGCTGGCAGGTGGGACTAGATTGGGTTGGGATATCTGGGTGGCATGGATGGGTTGGACCAAAGGGTCTGTTTCCATGCTGTACATCTCTGTGACTCTATGACTCTAAGTCCCAGGGATTTATCTACCTTTATATGTTTTAAGACTTGAGCAACTCCTCTTCTGAAATATGAATGCTTTTCAAGACATCACAATTAATGTCCCCAAGTTCCCTAGCTTCCATGTCTTTCTTCATAGCAAATACTGATGCAAAATTGGTTAGTATATCACCCAACTCTCTGGTTCCACACATAGATAGCCAAGTGGCTCTATTGTCTCCGTTGTTACTCTTTCGCCCTTAACATACTTATCGAATCTCTTTAGATTCTCCTTTGCTAGGTTTGCCACACTATCTAATTTCCCTTTTTTGCCCTCCTGATTTCCATCTTAAGTATACTCCTACAGCCCTTACACTATTCTAGGAATTCACTCAATCTTAGCTGTCTATACCTGATAATGTGCCTCCGTCTTTTTCTTAACCAGAACTTCAATATCTCTGGTCATCCAGCATTCCCTACACCTACTAGCCTTGCCCTTCACACATATTATCTCTCAGCTCTCATTATCTCATTCTTAATGGCTACCCACTTCCTAACCATCCCTTTACCAGTGAATAATGTCTCTCAATCAACTTTTGAAAGTTCTAATACTGTCAAAATTAGCCTTATTCCAATTTAGAACCCTAACTTTTTGATCAGTTCTATCCTTTTCCATAACTATTTTAAAACTAATAGAATTATGATCACTGGCCCCAAAGTGGTCCCCCACTGATCTTCTTGCCCAGCCTTATTCCCAATAAAAGGTCAAGAATTGCTCCTTCTCCAATGGATGCATCTGCATTTTGAATAAATAACGGTCCTCTTTCTGTCCTCTTGATTTCCCTTTTCAGTATACTCCTACTGCTCTTATACACCTCTAAGGATTCACTTGATCACAGCTGTCTATACCTGGTATGTGCCTCCTATTTTTATAAAGGTCTCATATTTCATTTCCTTCGACCAATTGTAGCATGACACTCTCCTGGAAGTATGCTCCTCTGTTGTAATCTAATATCTTAATACTAATCCAGACATTTATGTACCTGAGGAATGTAATACTTCTACAAAATATTTGTATAATATGTCAGTTAGATTCTTCAATATCATGCTGTGCCTGCATGGTTTCTATAAGTTATGGGAGATAACATCAAGGTAATGTGCAAGACATGAGGGAAGACCTGGCCAAATTTGATTGGAAGCGGAGAATTACAGGGAAGACGGTGAAGCGGCAATGGCAGTAGTTTCTGGGGGTAATTTGGGAGAAGTTCATCCCAAGGAACAAGAAACATACAAAGGTGTGTGTGGAAGTGGTGGGGAGGGGGGGGGGTGTGGGTGGGTGTGGGGGGGGGGGGGGGAAGCGGGGGGGAACAAGACAACTGTGGTTGATAAGAAAAGTCAGTGACAGCATAAAAAGGTAAAAAAGCATACCATGTGGTGAAGATTAGGCAGAAGCCAGAGAATTGGGAAGCCTTTAAAAACCAGCAGAGGACAACTCAAAATGCAGTAAGGAGGAGAAGATGAAATATGAGAACAAGCCCGCTGATAATATTAAAGAAGACTGCAAGAGTCTTTTAGATTTTGTTTTGAAAGATAAGAAAGAAGCAAAGAGTGGACATTAGACCGCTGGAAAATGAGGCATAGGGGAGTAGTAATGAAGTAAAAAGAAGTGGAAGAGGAACTGAACAGTTACCGTGCATCAGTCTTCCTGATGGAAGACACCAGCAGCATATCCGAACTTCAAGAGAGTCAGAGGGTAGTGCAATGACTATCACTAAGGGGAAGGTGCTGGAAATTGAGAGTACAGTTCTTTTGTAGGATTGTCAGGCTAGATGAGGTAACAGATCGAAAGAGGTGTGGTAGTATAAATTTAAATTTGACCTCTGTGGAGGAAAGGAAAAATGTTGTCATAATCCTATGAGGGCCAGCTGTGGAATCACCTTTTACATGACTTAATCATAGAAACTGCACAACCTCCTTGATCTCCAGGTGCTAAATTTTATTTTGGTCTCAGTTCCCAAATTTAGAATGAGATTTAAAGTCAAAGTAGATTTAAATTGAAATGTCTGCCCGGCTTGTTGTATTCTCTAGCCTCAAACAGTTCACTGCACGCATTGGGCAGAGTGGACTACAACTTGGAAGGGAAGTGTGAGGTCATGTACATTAATTGGGTGAATGAAAAGACAAACTGTTATTGAAATGGAGAGTTATTCCCCAAAAAGAATTGCATTGTAGAGCTATCTGGATGCTCTTGTGCATGAAACACGAAACATTAGTGTTCAGGTCCAGCAAATAATTAATAAGACAAATAAAATTTTGGCCTTTATTTCTGGGGGGAGGGTGAATTTACTCTTTAAAAAAAAGGAAGTGTTGTTGCAACGCTACAGGGTATTGGTGAGGCTACACCTGGAGTCCCGTGTGTAAATTTGGTCCCTGTATTTAAGAAAATATATTGACATAGGAGGCTGTTCAGAAGAGATTCACTAGGCTGATTCCTGGGATATAGAGGTCAATCACTGGAGCTATTTAAAAAGGAGGTAGATAGATTTTTGAAATACAAGGGAGTTGTCGACTCTGCTGATCTAGCACGAAAGACGAGTTGAGGCCTGGAGCGGATCAGCTATGATCTTGCTGAATGGTGAGGCAGTCTTGAGACGCCAAACCATCTTCCCTTGTTGTTATTTCTTGTATTCCTATCTAGATATTTGGAGGACATCAGAGAGCACTGGTGGCCAGATTTGAAGTAGCAATGATGAGGAAGTTCCAGTGTTGCATTGGGGTAGCTACCTGATGAAGGAGCAGCGCTCCAAAAGCTAGTACTTCCAAATAAACCTGTTGCACTATAACCTGGTGTTGTGTGATTTTTAGATTAGAATTAGAGTACTTTTACTGAAAGGAAGATAGTGTGACTTCCTACTTTGTGTTGGCTCATTTAGCTGCATGGCTGGTTTGCAATGCAGAGTGACACCAACAGCACAGGTTCAGTTCCTGCCCTGGCTGAAGTTACCATGAAGGCCCCAGTTGTCAACTTCACCCCTCACCTGAGGTGTGCTGACTGTTGGGTCACAGCACAACCAGATGTCTTTCTCTAATGAAAAGCAGCCCGATGGTCCTTTTGGAATACGGTGATTTTACTTTTACATTGTTCAGGTTCTGAGTACTGTGTAGTAACTTGAAACTGTCCAACTGTTTCAAAAGCAGAAGCTGAGCAAAGGCTCAATGCACTTAATGAATAAAACGCTTGAGTTGCTGAAATGTACTGGACAGAAATTGGGATGCAACCATAGATAGTTGGAGAGGGGTTGTGTCATCAGGTACTCCTTAATTACAGACAAAGTCAACAACTATTCAGAAAGTCATAGAAATGTACAGCTTGGAAACAGAGCCTTTGGTCCAACTCGACCAGATCTCCGAATTTAATCTCTTCCCATTTGCCAGCACCTAGCCCATATCCCTTTAAACGCTTCTTATTCATATATCTATCCAAATGCCTTTTAAATGTTGTAATTTTACCAGCCTCACCACTCCCTCTGGCAGCTCATTCCACACATGCACCACCTTCTGCATAGAAAAGTTGTCCCTTAGGTCCCTTTTATATCTTTCCCCTCTCACCCTAAACCTAAGCTGTCAAGTTCTGGACTCTCCCACGCTGGGGAAAAGACCTTGTCTATTTACCCTATCCATGCAAATCACAATTTTATAAACCTCTAGAAGGTCATCCCTCAGCCTCTGATGCTCCAAGGAAAACAGCCTCAGACTATTCAGCCTCTCCCTATAGCTCAAACCTTCCAACCCTTACAACGTCCTTGTAAATCTTTTCTGAACCCTTTCAAGTTTCACAATGTCTTTTCCAACTAAAATTTTCATATTTCAGTCCCCATATTGATTTTCTCCTGTGCAAACCTGCAGCTAAACATTCAAAGGAAAAATAACTTGTTTCAAAAGCACGACCTGTGTTGCGGAATGTTATTCACTAACACTTGCTACTGGAATGGTGTTAAACTTGACAGGGTGCAGAAAATATTTAGAAGGATGTTGCTGGGACTGGAGGGTTTGAGCTATAGAGAGAAGCTGAATAGGCTGGGACTTTTTTCCCTGGACCTTATAAAGGTTAATAATGAGGGGCATGATCGGGGTGAATAGTCAAGGTCTATTTCCTAGGGTGGAGGAGTCCAAAACTAAAGGGCATCAGTTAAAGGTGAGAGTGGAAAGGTTTAAAATGGACCTGAGGGGTAACTTTTCTTACAGAAGGTGTATGGATTGAGTTGCCAGAGGAATGGTGGAGTTGGATACATTTAAAAGGTGTCTGGATGAGTATATGAATAGGAAGGGTTTAGAGGGATATGAGCCAAATGTGAGCAGATGGGACTAAGTCAGATTGGGATGTCTGGTCAGCGCGGACGAGTTGGACCAAAGCGTTTGTTTCTGTTCTGTATGAATCTATAACTGTATGCTACACACTTGAGGAAGAGCATCCTCAAAGGAACATGGGACACTGTCTCCACAAGAGCTATGTCGCAGTCACTCTCACCAACAATGGCATCTGAATTAGGCAGATTATGAAGTTGATGTTAAGTATGTTTATCCCTCCTGATAGTTTCCCTCAGCCCTTGCTACAGCCCAATATAGAGGCAACATTCTTTTTGATTAGTTGTGGTACTGCCGAGCCCACTTCTGGGGAGCAATGGACATTGAAATCCTCACCCAGACGCCCATGGTGTTCAACATGGAGGAGTACTGGTTCATCAACTGAGGGGATGGTAGCACATGGTAATCAGTAGTAGGTTTCCTTGTCCAAGTTTGATCTGTCGCCATGAGACTTCTACGTGTCTGGGATCAAAGTTGAGGGCTTCCAATGCATCTCAATCTTGACTGCATTCCATTGTGCTGGCACCTTTGCTCGGTCTGTCCTTCAGGTAGAACAGAACAGGACCACGCATGGTGATAGTAGAGTCTGGTGTGTAAGGTATGATTCTGACCGTGTGACTATTGTTTGACCAGTCTGTGAGACAGTCCTCCCAACTTTACCACAAACACCCAGATGCTGGAGGACTTTGCAGGGTCGAAAGAGCTGAGTTTGCCATTGTTATTTCCGGTTTCTTAGTCAATGCTAAGCTGACCATTTGGTTTTGTTCCTTTTTGAGACATTTTAGCAGTTGGGATGATTGATTGTTTGCTAGGCCATTTAAGAGGGCAGTTAATAGTCCAACACATTGCTGTAGTCCTGAAGTCAAATGCACACCAGACCAAATAGGGATGGCATTTTTTATTCCTTAAGGGACATTAGTGAACCAGATTTTTTTTTGTGATAATTTACAATGTCTCATGGTCATCATTAAAATTTTAGTTCCATATTGTATTGAATTCAAATTCCACCATTGATTCAAACTCCGATCTGCAAAACATTACCTAAATATCTGGGATTATTAGTCCAACAACAATACCACTATGTCATCTACTCCCCCTGTTAAAGATTGTTTAAAGGTTGAAATATTTTACTTTGGCCAGAGCCATTGTGAGCAGTTGCACTCAACAACTGCTAAAGATAAACAACTGCCAAAGTTGCAAACGATAATTACCTAGGGATGGCTTGTTAGTTTTAAAGAAGTTGCTGAGAACATTCATTCACTTCAGCCATACAGAGAGAAGCTTGGCATGTCATGGTATCTAATGTTCTATTGTGCCTCATAGTCAAGAAGAAATGTGTTTGTATCATTTGAGCATGTCATAGCATGTAACCTAAAGATATGAAGAGCTCAGACTCCATCTTATCTTGGATCACCTGAAACATGACACTTTACTGGAAGCATGTTCTTTTGTTGTAACCTAAGAGCTTATTGTTAGCCCATTTAAGAGTCTGATGAATGTAAATTTTGTAAATAGCAGTTGTTATATCTGTTAGATTCTTCAATTCCACAGCATCCCTTCCAATTTCTTATACGACTGAAGATAATAAAAACATTGCTGTTTCAAGTAAAACACCCTATTGGAAGTGAACTCACTATAAGTTTAATCAATAAATTACTGATATCATTTGTTGGATAGAAGTTTAGGACAGTTAATTACTGCATAAAATCTCTGTTTCATGTTGTTTGCTTATTATAAGTTCAGTTGCAGCTTTGTACTGAATAAAAAGTCTTTTGTTAAATGCCTTGTCCTAGTGTTCTTTGAATTCACAGTTCCTTGGGGGCTCAGAGTTGCAAAGTTGGGGGTTATTGCTGCCTGAATCCCTGTTTCATCAGTTGCATTCTGCAACTGCCCCCCACCCTGCCCCACCCTCTGACATTTGGTCAGAGGCCAGATTCCCAAGTTCTGGGTTATGTAAGTCAATATTGGCTGGCTCCACAGTGAAGTCCACTCTATGTTCTTCCCTTAGACAACATTGTGCAAAACGAGAGCATCAGTAAAATAAATGCAATTATCTACATGTACTGAAAGTCAGTGTCCTCCATGTGCTACCTCCCACCTACATCTTTCCCCAAGCTGCCCTGCAAGTTGTCAGCAGCCTTGTAGATCTGCTTCACCCGGTTCCAGTGGCAATGGTGCCTTTTCTCCAAAACATTTTTGGTGGCAAGGTTTGGCAGTAACAATCATGATTGTAAGGTGTAAGACTCACCCATCCATATCCTGCTGAATAATTCATAAATGGCAGAATAAGTGTAATTGTAGCCTCTTAGTTGATGATGGTTTTAATCTCCTGTGCTGAGAAAATTGATTTCTGGATGTAAATTATTGATATTACAGGCAAGTGACAATCTGGGCCCATAAAACAGGCTTATCTGAACCATGAACAACTTACAGTTGGCTCTTAATTTGCTTGGTTCCTATTTTTTGAAAAGTTCAATAAGGGCACACATTGTAGTAAATAAATTATGGAATTAGCTTTTTAATGCTTTAAGTCATAGCTTCTTATTCTGTATACCCAATTGGTATCAATTTAATATATAGGCCAGTGTTCATCATGAAACTACACTGACAGCAATTTTTAAAATTCATTCCCTTTTTGTTTCCATTCTGTCGCTCAATGTTTTTTCTATCAATGGCCCTTGATGACATTTCCTCTCTGCTCTCCATCGATCTTTGCTTTTCTCCCCAACAGCCAACAAAACAAGCAAAAAAGAATCGTGACTCACCTCTTGTATTTGTTCAAAAATTTCATTTGCATCATCTCCTCCTCTGTATGTTTAATCTTCACATTCACAGCTGTCGCCTTTATTGTTGTTACAGGAATCAGCAAGAGAGAGAAAAAAAAAGGCTGAAAGGAAATCCATGTTATAATGCATGTGGCTGCGTCGTCATTTTTCCCGTTCACATGACCTGTGGTACTGATACAACACATTATATTGAAACAAGCTAAGACCATGAGATTACAACATGTGAATCTTTGAGCACGAATACTGAATGCACAGCAAAACACAAATCTATCACATTTTCCATCCTGTCAGCCTTTGTTCAGTTGGTAGAACTGTTGCCTCTGAGTCAGAAGGTTATGGGTTTGAGTCACATGCCAGAGACCTGAGCATGCTGACAACTTGATGCAGGACTCCTGCCTATCAGATGAGATTTTTAATTTCTCATCCTTCAATTTAAATTTCTCCATGACTTTTCCCCTCACTGTGCAATCTCCAGTATTAGAAACCTCCAAAGTATTGAATTCTGGTCTCATGAGTGCCCCAGATGTTAATTGCACCATCACTGGTGGTCATGCCTTCAATCTGCTGAGGTCTAAATTATTACATTCACTCTGTAAGCCTCAGTCTGACTCTTCTTTCAAAATGTTCCGTGAATCCTACTTCTTTGAAGTAGGTTTTGTCCATCTGCTCAAACATCTCCTTTGTATGTTTTAGTGTCATGCCTTGTTTTATAACGTTTCTGCGAGGTGTTTCAGACCATTTTGTTATTAGAAAGCCACTCTGTAAATACAACCTGCTATTGTTGTTCGAATATTAGATTAGAGTGGTGCTGGAAAAGCACAGCCGGTCAGGCAGCATCTGAGGAGCATGGAAATTGATGTTTCAGGCAAAAGCCCTTCATCAGGAATGGAGGCAGGGAGTCTCCGGGGTGGAGAGATAAAGGAGAGGGGGGGGGGGGGGTGGGGCTGGGGAGAAGGCAGCCAAGAGTACAATAGGTGGATGGAGGTAGGGATGAAGGTGATAGGTCAGAGAGGAGGGTGGAGCAGATAGGTGGGAAAGAACATTGGCAGGTAGGACAGGTCATGAGGATGGTGCTGAGCTGGAAGGTCGGAACTGGGGTAAGGAAGAGGGAAAGGGAAATGAGGAAATTGGTGAAGTCCTGGGATTGAAGTGTTCTGAGGTTTAAGATGAGGCATTCTTCCTCCAGGCATCAGGTGGTGTTGAAATGTTAGGCCATTCGCTCCACTCTCCGCTTCCTTCAGCCCCACCTCCATCCACCTATTGTACTCTTGGCTACCTTCTCCCCAGCCCCAACCCCCTCTCTTTTATCTCTCCAAACTGGAGTCTCCCTTCCTTCATTCCTGATGAAGGGCTTTTGCCCAAAACATCGATTTTCCTGCTCCTCGGACACTGCCTTTAACTGCTGTGCTTTTCCAGCACCACTCTAAACTAGACTCTGATTTCCAGCATCTGCAGTCCTCACTTTTGCATTGTTGTTCAAATGTTAACCCATGGACACATCAGCTTTCTCAGGTGGATGTAAAGGAATTGATGTGGCATCATGTCCAAGAGGAGAAAGTGAGAACTGCAGATGCTGGAGATCAGAGCTGAAAATGTGTTGCTGGAAAAGCGCAGCAGGTCAGGCAGCATCCAAGGAACAGGAGAATCGACGTTTCAGGCATAAGCCCTTCTTCAGGAATCATTCCTGAAGAAGGGCTTATGCCTGAAACGTCGATTCTCCTGTTCCTTGGATGCTGCCTGACCTGCTGCGCTTTTCCAGCAACACATTTTCAGCTCATGTCCAAGAGGACCAAGGGAACTACCCAGCATCCTGTTCAATCTTTCTCCCTCAATTATCTGGTTCTATCACATTGTTCATGGCAGTTATGAATCAACCGTTCCTAGTTGCAACAATTCCAATTTAATTTCCTTTCTCTATGAATGTAACAGAAGCATAGATCACTGGTTATCTCTTCCATTAGACCAACAAACTGAATCCATCTTCTCTCCATCAAGCGCATGTAAACACCTTAACCTCACCCATACCACTGCATTCTTCAAAGTGAGAGAGAACAGATTATTTAACCCATTGTGAACACCAAGAATACTCTGATCAGATTCTCAGGCCCAATTCAGAAAAGCACCTCCCATTCAAGTTTCAATTGATGACCCTAGGACAGACTAAGGTCCATTGCTAATTATTACCAAGCTTTAGTGTTTCAACCCATGTGCACACACAACACGTTTGAGACTGTCATTTCTGGTATAGCCAACAAACCTTACTTCTGATCAGAAACCGAAGCCATAAGAATGAAAGATCACTGACTGACTCATTGTGCCATCCAGTTGCACGTAGAGTATAATTTCAAACATAAATGATCTACTATTGAGACAAATCCAACAAGCGGTCTCACTGGATCGATAATATTTTCATTATTCTCATTCAAAATCACGTATTGATTATTTTTGGCCTCAACTGCAACAGGGAGAAAGGCCCACTTGTAAAATATAACTACATATCCACAATGTTAATGGAGCTTCAGCTTCTCAGAGTCAAATTACCTCATTACTGGGATTTGAGGTGGTATCTGGCCCATGTTAATTGGGGCAAAGGAAGTACTGATCTCTCACTTCTGGTGCCAGAACAGTCCTCCAAGAATATCTGGCTAAGATATTTGGCAAAAGGTTCTCGGTTATAGAAATTGACAATGATATTTGGTGTGCCATTCAAAGTGGCTCGTGGGAGCAGAGGAGAAAAATTTAGCTTGATGTCTACCATAAGAATATCGGAAGACACAATACAATATTTAATGTTATAATGTTATAAAGTTTAAGTGTGCATGAAAGGATAATATTGAAGAAGTGTCCTTGTTGTTGAGACAATGGAAATGGTTCTAGACAGTTATATGCCATTTATCGTGCAGTGACATCACATATGTCAGCAGAATGGGAAACATCATTCAAAACAGGCCCATCAAAGGTCATCTGACAAGGATAACAATGTCCCTTTATATAGATGGTCAGAGGATATTCACTGATCACTGTTTGTTAGCAAAATTATGATCATGATAGCGATGTTTTCCTGTATTTTTATGATACAGTCATAGAATAGTTACAACACAATGAAGGTCAATCCACCCATTCTGTCTCTGCCAACTCAGTGTATTTTCTACAATTTCTGGTGAAATCACAGAGTTTTTCATTTACAATGCCTTTATGGTTCCACTTGATATAACAAAATTACTTACATTTCTAATAGAACATCTTTTAGGTTTCCCAAGACACTTTTTGTGTCTAAAATATTCCTTTCAAACACAGTGACTTTTGTTATGTGGGTAAAAAAAAGGCAGCCAATTTGTGACAGCAGGCTATCACAGGAAGTACATAGAGTGAATGACCACTGAGGCAGTTTTGGTTGCTGTCTTGAGGGATGGGTATTGGCCAGGGCACTGGGCAGACTATGAGAAAATAAGCGTCAATGTAATGTCTTGTCCAAAAGGTGGCACCTCCTGTGCAGTGCAGCAATTGCTTTTATTTTCAACACAACAATCTATTGAAATCCTGAAATGGAGCTTGCACCCAAAATGTTCTGAACTTAAAGGCAAGACTGTGATTAACCAACCAAGGTGACATGTAAAATGAACAGACAAAAAATAGCACTGCTGCACTCAGAATAGTGAGGATTACTGAAGGTTAGTGAGATGAGGAAAAACTTCTTTACGCATAGCATTGTTAGAATTTAGCATATGCTACCTGAGAGAGTGGTGAGAAGTTGATTCCGTGGGAGGTTTCGAAAGACAGCTGGATATATATTCAAAGAGAATGAAGAATGGGACTAGTCGGTTAATTCTTTTGGGAACCAGGTGCAGTTACAATGGGCCATATGGCTTCCCTCTTTATAGGAAAATTCTAAGATTCTATTCTAATATGTTTTAGCTGAATTCGTGGATGAGAATGTGGCAAAGTAAGTATCTTACTCACCTGGATGTGATAGCACACATTTGATTGACTTTAGTAGCTCCAGGCTATAGCTACAAGGAATAGAAGCTGGAATAAACCATTTGGCCCCTCAGGTCTACTATACCATTCAATAAGATTACAACTAATCTTTTTTCCAACTTCATCTTCTTGCGCTATTGCTATATCCCTTCATTTCCCAAAGACCTACAATAGCTCCTTGAAAGTGGAGTCGCAGGTAGATAGGATAGTGAAGAAGGCATTTGGTATGTTTTCCTTTATTGGTCAGAGTATTGAGTACAGGAGTTAGGAGGTCATGTTGCGGCTGTACAGGACATTGGTTAGGCCACTGTTGGAATATTGTGTGCAATTCTGGTCTGCTTCCTATCAGAAGGATGTTGTGAAACTTGAAAGGGTTCAGAAAACATTTACAAGAATGCTGCCAGGGTTGGAGGATTTGAGCTATACAGAGAGGTTGAATAGGCTGGGGCTGTTTTCTCTGGAGCATCAGGGGCTGAGGGGTGACCTTATAGAGATTTATAAAATCATGAGAGGCATGGATAGGATAAATAGACACAGTCTTTTCCTTGGGTGGGGGAGTCCAGAACTAGAGGGCATCAGTTTAGGGTGAGAGGGGAAAGATACAATAGAGACCTAAGGGGCAACTATTTTCACGCAGAGGGTGGTACATGTATGGAATGGGCTGCCACAGGAAGTGGTGGAGGCTGGTACAATTGCAACATTTAAAAGGCATCTGGATGGGTATATGAGTAGGAAGGGTTTGGAGGGATATGGGCCGGGTGCTGGCAGGTGGGACGAGATTGGGTTGGGATATCTGGTCAGCAGGGATGGGTTGGACTGAAGGGTCTGTTTCCGTGCTGTACATCTCTATGATTCTATGACTCTATTATCTTGAAAATACTCAATTAATGAACAGCCATTTAGCATTGTGATGAGGAGGAATTTCTTCACTCAAAAGTTGGTGTATCTTTGAAATTTTCTACTCCAGAGGAATGTGAAAATTCAATTGTTGAGTAGATTCTAGACTGAGATTGATAGTCTTTGAGGTATCGAGGGATATAGAGACAATGCAGAGAAAATTGAGTTCAGGTAACGTAGAAAATGGGTGGCACGGTGGCACAGTGGTTAGCACTGCTGCCTCACAGCACCAGAAACCTGGGTTCAATTCCCGACTCAGGCGACTGATTGTGTGGAGTTTGCACATTCTCCCTGTGTCTGCGTGGGTTTCCTCCGGGTGCTCCGGTTTCCTCCCACAGTCCAAAGACGGGCAGGTTAGGTGAATTGGTCATGCTAAATTGCCCATAGTGTTAGGTAAAGGGGTAAATGTTGGGGAATGGGTGGGTTGCGCTTCGGCGGGTCGGTGTGGACTTGTTGGACCGAAGGGCCTGTTTCCACACTGTAAGTAATCTAAAATTGGCTCTGATTTGATTGAATGGTGGAGCAAGCAAGATGAAATGTATGGCCACTCCTGCTTTTATTTCCTATGTTTTTAAATGCTATGTAACTCAAATGTCTCCTTATTCCCATTCACGTCTCTGTTTATTAATAAATCTATTGTAAGTTCTTATGCTTATCCACAAATGTCCAAAGAAATTGTTCCATTTTGTCCCTATATCAGCTAAATCTGGGTGGGTGGGAAAGAAATAAGCAGTTTCCCGAACAAACCTAACTGGTGTCTCATCTCTCAATACTATGTGGGATGGTTACAATTGACCCCAATTTCAATGCAGCATGTGCAAAGGAAATCTTTGAGCAAAGTGCTTACAAACATTTTCAGTTTAAGTAAGGTGCTGGTTCAGCTGAATTCTAATGCCTTTGTTAGGAGTGTCTCTGATTTAAATTAATCTAAACAACATTTTTGTTGAAAGGCAGATCTTCATTGTCCATAAGAAGCAGCTGATAAGGGTTCTTGTCGTGCAGTGGTAGTGTCCCTACCACTGAGCCAGATTGCCTGAGTTCAAGTCTCACCTGCTCCAGCGGTGTGTTATCACATCTCTGAAGAGGTTAATTCAAAAATATCTAGCAAGCAGCTGATATGATTCTCTCACCCCTTTATCACCTGTTTTAATCAAAGTGGCTCATAACACTTGACAAATTTAAACTGCACCCAATCAGAAAGGAAATGATTTATCCAAACTCTCTTTCTATATATATATAGAATAAACAAAAATGATTCATGCAGAAATACAGTGCAATGTTCTGTAAATTTGCTGCATTTAATTTATATCAGTGCTGTGCTAACAACAAATAAGTGCCAGGTACAGTTTGATTGATGAAGGAATGACATTGCCAGTCTCCTGCTGAATTTTCAGAGTCTGCTAAGTTTGAATAGGCTTTTCACCACTTCAGGATGGCATTATCATGAAAACTCCTTGACCTTGCAGGGTATTGATTTTTTTGTTGTGCGTCTTTGTTCAACACCTCTTGTTATCCTTGTAAAAAGCTCAGCAAGTTCTCAAGCTGTGCTTGAATCTTACAGATATGCAATCTTATTACCAGCATTGTTGGTTCAGTTAGAATCAAAGGTTTATTTCACATGTTGTGATTCATTTTAATTTGGAATTGGGATGCGGAACACTTGGTATCATTTGTTGATCATAAGAAAGAAAAACTTGCAATTGTGCAGCACCTTTCACATCCCAAGAATATTGCATTGCTTTTTAAATTGCTGGCATCCTTCCTCTTGTACTCCTACTTAGCAGACAATTCATAAATAATTTGTTCCCACCATCAGCAAGTGATTGACTATGGTTTAGAAATTTGTTCGGGTTAAAAGGAGAGATTTCTTTATCTAGAATATTGTAGGTTTAATCAGGCAGTGCTGCTGGTGAGTGTAACTCTAACTTTCAAACAATATTTTTGAAACAATGTCATGCACTAAATTTCATATCTGATGGGGTTGCTTTTCTCCAATATGTACATTGCAAGTATCATCTTAATGTGAATGATTTGCTAACCTTTATCATCCTGAAGCATAAAGAAAGGCAGCTGATTTCAGATTTGATGCCAACTATAGTTTTTGGGGAGAATGATGTTTGTTCCTGTTACAGTTTCAGTCTCTAGAGTCATAGTCATAGAGTCCAGAGAGATGTACAGCACAGAAACAAATCCTTCAGTCCAATCGTTCATGACGACCAGATATCCAAACTTAATCTAGTCCCATTTGCCAACACTTGACCCTTATCCCTCTAAACCCTTCCTTTCATATACCCATCCTTTTAAATGTTGTAATTGTACCAGCCTCCACCATTTCCTCTTCCTCATTCCAAATACGTACAACCCTCTGTGTGAAAATGTTGCCCGTTAGGTCCCTTTTAAATTTTTCGCCTCTCACCCTAAACCTATGCACTCTAGTTCTGGACTCCCCCACCCCAGGGAAAAGACCTTGTCTATTTACCCTATCCATGTCTCTCATGAACTTATAAACCTCCATAAGGTTATCCCTCAGCTTCCGACACTCCAGGGAAAATAGCCCCAGTCTATTCAGCCTCTCCTTATAGCTCAAATCCTCTAACACCAGCAACATCCTTGTAAATCTTTTCTGAACTTCTACATTTCTCTTCTTCTGCTTTTTTGCTGAAACCCTCAACTTACTCAGCAAACATTTCTTATAATTTTGTGAATTTCCCCTGCAGCACTAGTTACAGCTAATAAACTGTGAGGAAAAGTCCTCTTGTGATGCATTTGTATTGTCTCTATATCTGGATTGAGAGGCCTTGGGTTCAAGTCCCACCTGCTCCAGAAGTGTGTAATAACATAACAGATTGACGAGAAAAATAGGTTAAATTACAAAAAAAAACTGTATGGAAGCCTTTGGATTATTCGCCTCAATACATGAATTGAGTGACAAAGAAATGAATGATGTAAAATCCTCAGGTTTCACAATGTTAGAACTGGTGTGCTGACTGTCAAGAAGCCATCATGGTCCCTTGTTCATTGACCATGGTACATTTTTATAGATACTAACGTTCACTATTTAATATGGCAGAACCAGGAACTGAGGAGGATAAAGAATGAAAGAATGTAATTTGTAAATGGTAAAAAGCTACAACAGTGGAGGCTCAAAAAGATTTGGGAGTTATTAAAATGCCATGTACAGGTATAGAAAATAATCTGGAAATTTAATTAAATGCTGGCCTTTACATTTCGATGATGAGATTGCATGTTTCACCCAAACAAAGCCCCAGTTAAACAATGTGAGCTATCCGAAGCACTACACCTCAGCAACTATACAGGTCTTGCAGGGAGTGCGGCGATATCTGGGCTCCAGCGTTTAAATTACAAGGTGTGCTTACAAAAACTCAGTTTGGACTTCCCGTATGATGATTGGACCAATGTTTTGAAAATATTAAAGAGAGCAGTTAGAATAGGCAAAAACTATTTCTGTTGATGGGGGAGTCCAGGGCTAGATGGCATGAATTGAAAAAAAGAGCCAGACCTATCAAGTCTGAAATTTAGGCTGAGTGATAGAAGATCGAAACTTGCAATTGGTGCCAGATCCTCAATTTTCAATATGTGATTGATGAATTTTTGTTAATCAAGGGATTATGGGAATGGGGCAAAGGTGGTTGTGTTGGGTCAGATCACAGATCAGCCATGATCTCATTCAATGGCAGTTTGAGCTTTTGAAGCCTAATGGCCAGTCCTGTGGCCCAACATTTCAACTCCCCCTCCCACTCAGCCAAGGACATGGAGGTTCTGGGCCTCCTTCACCGCCGCTCCCTCACCACCCGACGCCTGGAGGAAGAACACCTCATCTTCCGCCTCAGAACACTTCAGCCCCAGGGCATCAATGTGGACTTCACCAGTTTCCTCATCTCTCCTTCCCCACCTCACCCCAGTTCCAAACTTCCAGCTCAGCATCATCCCCATGACCTGTCCTACTTGCCTATCTTCTTTTCCACCTATCCACTCCACCCTCCTCTCTGACCTATCACCTTCATCCCACCCCCATCCACCCATTGTACTCTTTGCTATCTTCCCCCACTCTCCTCCCTGACCTATCACCTTCATCCCCACACCCACTCACCTATTGTACTCTATGCTACTTTCTCCCCACCCCCACCCTCCTCTCATTTATCTCTTCACCCTTCAGGCACTCTGCCTGTATTCCTGATGAAGGGCTTTTGCCCGAAACATCAGATTTTCCTGCTCTTCGGATGCTGCCTGAACTGCTGTGCTTTTCCAGCACCACTCTACAGTCTGCAGCCATTGTCTTCCAATGAACTGTAATACCTTCAGTTGGCTAACTCGCAAATAATAGGAAGGATTAAAATGTCTCTTCCAGTAAGTTTGAAGTGCACAATAGGCTTTCAAGAAACAAGGTGCTTGAAAACCACGTCAATCTGCAACTCACACCAACAGAAGGAACTACTTATATTCTTTTCTCAGTAGAAGGGGGGACACCAACTGCAACAAACACAGAATATTTACCACCTGACAGGTTTATCAACAGTCTAAGATGTTATGAATTCAACCAGTGTGTCACACATTAACCCTCTTATACCGAAATGAAAAGATCACAATTCTATACATTTATCAAAGAACTCTCATTAATGGATGCCATCCATAGATTGCACCTGATGCTTTTTTTCTGCTGCAGCCTACAGTACCTGAATTATTTCAAGGTTCTGACAGAACCAGCAGATGGGAGATCAGAGCAACCTTTTTCATTAAAACTAAGGGCTCAGTGACTATTGCAGTGCTGAAGGGTGCAAGGACACATGACCTGCCATAGACCATGATAAAGTTAGAGCAGTGATCCCATTGTGTGGACTGCTCAAGTGAGTGTTGTTCTCCAGTTCATCTAGGGTCCTTGGCATCATCACCATTTTTACATCTCAAGTTTGTACAAGGGGTGTGGGTGTCACTGGCTCGGCAAACATTTATTGTCCATCCCTATTTGCTCTGGTGAAGGTGATGGTGAGTTGGCTTCTTGAACCAATGCAATGTCTGGAGTGTATGAACACACTCCCATTGCTAAACGTTGTATGCTTTGCCATTGAAAGAAGTTTGACAAAACCACAGGGTGATGAGACCACAGTTCTGCGAATAACGTGGGCCAATGTGCAGGGAGCTAGTACATAGGTAGGAAATTGAACACTAAGGAAAGTGGTGAGGCTGCAAATTCAAGAGTTGTTCCCAATGACAGTCCAGTCACATGGAATTGATCTGCATGAGGCAATCTTCCTACTGGCCTCATTGGCTACATTTAGCGAAGAGAATTGGGTACACTTTCACAGCTAGTGCATTCATTTTAAGAGAATTACCATTTAATAATGAGCAGCAGCAATATCACATGCAATTTTGTGATTGGCCATAAGTCGAACACAGTTTGCATGTTTTCATGTGAATGAAGAATTGTAAAATTAAGAAGGTTGTCATAAAATTACAAACTCTATGCTTTACAAATTGGCAACATCGGTTGTGGAGGTACAGAGTATTCAAGTCAGCTTAATCCCCACTGTTTGAAAACGTCAGATCAGAGTATGCATTTTTGCTATAATAGCATGTTAAATATTTTTGTGTTTACACAATATATTTTCAAAAACAAAATATTTTCAGTAGCTTTAAACACATAACATTAGAACCAGGAATTACCATAGTACTCAGTTGCAAATCCAACTCCTAGTTAAAGGAATGGTTAGAATTGCAACCAAGCTGTGTTCAAAATGGATTTGTTTCTTTTAGCATAGAAAAATCTGCAGGAGCAAAGCTTACCGTATGGTTAGGTTTTTGTCTATTTTAATGATCTCTGGTTGTTCAAGTTCAATGTATCATATCTTTGTGTTAGTTCAATGCATTGGAATGTGCCAGATGGATAGGATGATCTGAAAACCCAAACTCCAATGATTTTTCTCAACTGAGCTGAAATAGCTCTTTATCACCACATACTGAATTAAGCTCACATTGACTATACAGATTTCAGGAGGTTTCTATCTTTGAAAGGCGTGGTCGAAAACACAAAGACTCAAAGTAGCTATGGATACAGTATTCTTTTCGACTAATGCTGTTACAGTGTCTTTCATTGTCAATCTGAGGCGCAGTCAACTGCAGAATTTTTCTAAAAAGCCTTGTTTGAGTATGGGGTCAGCCCAATGGACTAGCAGACATGGGTTAATTTTCAGAGTCCTTTTTAATGTTGCAATTCAATGAATATGTATCTTATTTTGTATGGATGCTCAAAAGTGGCCATTTTGTCTCCTCAACCATTTAATGTGTCAATCTTCTAGTTATTTTTAAGAGAAGTCATTTGTTCTTACTGATGCGATTCCATTGTCTGCTTGCAATAGCTGTCAGGAAATGTTATAATTAAACATGGACATATTTCCGTAAACCCGAGTTTGTGTGTCTCTTGCTGTTTGAGGAAGGGGTCAGTGTGGTATCGAAAAGATAACATTAATTATTTTCGTATCATTTTAAAGTACAGTAGGACAACCACAGTTATCAACAAGCCTTTCTTCAATGTAGATTTTTTTTTAGTTTCAATGCCAGTCAGTAGGGTTTTGATAGTAAAATGAAGGCATGTGACTCAGCCTGTTTTACATTTCATGGCAATGGTTCAGAAGCCAGCTGATAAAGCAAGTACTACACCCTGCAATTAAAACACAGGGCAGTAGAGTAATGACTTGTGCATCAGTAAATAGCTCATTGGATTTTTATTTTGTTTAATTCACAGCATGTCACATCACATTACTCTTTAAGAACACAGTGTTGTTCCTTTCCTGTTCTTTACTTGCTATGCCTGAAAATACTGACTTTTGCAGGGATAGGATAACAGGTGTCTGACTGTATTCAAATAGCCATTTCTCACCTACAGGAAAGGGCAGTGATTTCAATCTTCTTTCCAGTACATTCATGCTGCAAGCCTGGTGTTGATGTAGAGTCATACAGATGTGCATCACTGCTGAAAATGTGGGGGCCAAACGATCTCATCTGAATACCTCGTGCAATTTTAAGATGAGGAAATTAGAGAAGGGATCCAAAGCCCTGAACATCCTTGGTGTTTGACAGGTGCTTGTTGCAGTATGTTGGAATAGGCAGCAATATTTAAATATTACAGAAATGGTACAGGATGATGTCTCGCTGCTTTCTGGCAGATTGTTGCATGTGAAGCTTACCAAAGTCTGCACCTCACCATGTGGTAGGTAAGCAGCCCCTGTCTTTAGTAAGTTTGAGGATCAAGAGCTGAAAAATGTGTTGCTGGAAAAGTGCAGCATGTCAGGCAGCATCCAAGGAACAGGAGAATCGACGTTTCGGGCATAAGCCCTTCTTCAGGTTCCTCACTTTCTCCTTCTTGTGAATCTAGAGGGCCAGTTTGGTCTAGCGTGGTCTAAGAAAACCAGCTATTAGTCTAACTAGAAAAAGAATTAGTGTATGAACAAGAATTAGTCTGTTGCCAACTAGAGACAGATCAAATTGATACAATAGACACTGTTACAGAGACTGTAAGGGAGACTCTAAAATTGGCTCTTACCCTTCAAGATCCAAAGCAGTTCCCCCCAAATGAGGATATGAGTTAATCATAATGGTGACACTTACGGTATTGCTCAGTGTGAATCCTTTCAGATCTATATACAAGACAGATTGTTATGGGTTTGCATTTATTATTCACTGTAGAAGGCATAGACCTTTAAAATTGGCTAGTGGACATTGTTTTGGACAATAGAGTGTGCTGAGATGTGTATTTTCAAATCTGTATCCAACCTCCCTGGACTGGAATGACCATAATTGCACCAGAGCATCCCAACTTGGTACACAAGTAGCCCATGCAAGTGTCCCTAACCTGAAAATTCAGGTAGTTTCAGGAGGGTTTACATTGAGTGATATTCTAACACATACAGTCCACCTTTGGTCTAAATTGGAGGGAGGCTGAACTTGAGTTCATGGAGTGTAAATTTGTTGTTAAGTGCCAGATTAAATTTGAATCCATACACAGTAAAAGTTTGCTTCTCTTTCTAACACCACAACATGACTCGAGATTCAGTCTGTACTCCAGCTGTTATGTCGCTAACCCAATTTATTTTGGAATGGTGTTGAATTAATAGCTTTGCTAATCCTGCTTGCATTAGCCAATGATGACAAAGAATTGACAGCCAATGCAAATATCATATGAATATATTTTGAAATGATGATGTTGGTGAAGGAGATGGAAAGTAAACTTTTAAGTTATAAGTTATTGTGTGTAAAACTACTTTCGATCATCATTGGCAATCACTCACTAACCAGTATTAAAACCCATCTCAGCAATTGCACATCACCAGTCATTGGTTCTATGGGACCTTGCGTGACTGATAAGCTTGATCTTAGAGTTGCATCTCTGACCACACATTTGGCTGGTGTTTCCAGGAGATGGAATTGGACCTTGGCCTTGAGATCACTGCGATTCCTTTTACTGGACCCTTTTCCATACTTGCTCTTGCTGATGAGTTTTCTCAAAGAACTGTGTCTCCTCATATAGGAGATTCCTCTGAGTAGGTTTCTTCTGCAGAGATATTGACGTCTGTGTTGCATTTCTTGAGGGAAGTCTCCAGGGAGTCTTTGAAATGCTTCCTTTATCCTTGCTTTGTGCTGGACAAAGATGATTTTCTATGACACTCGGTGACCATGTTCAGTAATAATGTAATAAACATGTAAGGGCGTGTGGAAAATTCTTGTGTGGTCTACTTTAATATACATGTTAGCCTGTTTAAAGTATAAATCAATGTAATTCGTATAATGCACCTAGCAACTCCATTCAGAAAGGGTAACATTTTATAAATATTGTATGTGATCATATTTCCTCACTCCCAGAGATAAAATAAAAAATGATCCACTATATCCTCTTGAACTGTGCAGGATATTCTGCTGTAAATTATGGATAGGTTGCATCTGAAGAAGACAATGGATCCAAATATCAGTAGAGTGAAATATTGGTATTGGACTAATTTGGTATTGGACCAATTTGAACTGATGGTATCAACCATGAAGTATACCATATAGAATTGGAGGATGCTCTCTACAGCATGATGTTTCACAAAACAATAAAACAAAGAACTGAGGATACTGAAGGTCTGAAACAAATCAAAACTGAAATTGCCAGAAAAACTCTCTAGGTCTCTGTGGAAAGACAAGAGAGTTAGCATTTCAAATCCAGTGATCCTTCTCCAGTTCTGAGCGAAGGCCATTTGACTCAAGATGTTTTCTCTCTAAAGTTGATGCCAGACCTGTTGAGTTTCTCCAGCATTTTCTGTTTTTCTATGTTTCAAATAGCATTTTGATTTCAGATCAGTAAATAATCCCAGTGAAAAGACTGAACTAATATTTCCTTTCATAACCACCTCAAGCAGTGAGAAATTAAATCAATGTGCAATGGAATTTAAACAGGCATTTTATGCATTGATCAATTGCATCTACCTGTTCCTATATTAGAAAAGTAACATTACATCTGAAATTATTCCGTTTCCCTGTCAGAGCATATGTGTTTCAGGTTGAATCTCAATCACTTAACAATCAAACAATAGCATAACAATTATTAACATTTCAGAATTCAATTGAAAAGGACATTTTATTCGTATTTAATGGTCAATCAATTCCACTAACCATCTGTACAATTATTTTATATGAAGCTGCTCTGGATTCACTCTGGAGAGATTCATTGAAACAAAAAGCAAGGGGCTGCATTTTATCAAAGTCATCTGGACTCTGACATTAGACAGAACAGCAAGTGCCAAGCGTACATTTGCTGGCAGTTGGATTGGTTATGAGTGTTTACTACAGATGGCTTCCTAATTGGCTGCGTGCATACCCATTGTCCAACTAAAGATAGTGGACAGGCTTAACTGCCAACCCAACCAAATGGCCAATAGGTCTGAGAGACATGAGGAGAAACTTCTTCTCCCAGAGCGTTGTGAGTCAGTGGAATGCTCTGCCATAGAAAACAGTCAAGGCCAAAACATTGAGTGTTTTTCAAAAAGGAGTTATATATTGCTCTTAGGGCTATTGGGGTCAAAGAGTACAGGACAAAAGCAGAAACAGAATATGAGTTAAACCCTCATCCATGATTATTTTAAAAAGTGACCAGTTTTCTTTTTTTTAATAAATCTTTGGTACTTGTACAATTTTCCATGTCGTTCATAGTTATATACATTGCATGTCTTAACATTACAAAGAACAAATTGAATTAATCAAATTCACAGTTATCCTATTAAGTTACCTTTATTAACTATCCAGTCTCTTGGTATTTGGCTGAGGCTTCAGCGGGACCCACCTCCTGAGTGGGTGCCCTGCAAATGAAACTTCTTTAACCCCCAGTTTATGGGGTTACCATTGTCCATATGACTGTCCTGTCTCTGGGGTGGCTGTCTACATCCTCAAGGTAAGCACGAACTGCTGGACCTTCGCTGGGCTGAGGTAGCTATCCAGCTCCTCACTGGGGTCATTTACCCGCTCTGGTGTCATTGAGCCAAGGCAAGGGTCCTCCCTGTCCAGTTCTGTGTCTGACAATGGGACTGTCAGGGGATCACTGCTCTCGGTTGCCTGTAGTTGTGGGGCAGTGGGTACCCCCTGGTTCTCACTGGGTGGAGGGTGGACTTCGGGGGGTCCGTTGTTTCCTGGTTGGGAGGAAATGCCCTCCTCTTTACCGACGGCGCTCTGTCTCTTCTTCTGTTGGTGATGACCTTCTGTGCGTCCATCTTCCCCCTCCGAAGAGCTGGCCGTTCCCCCCTCGTGCAGCTGTCTTTTCCCCCTTTGCTGGGAGGCTTTTGGGGCCTGGCAAGATTTCCTCTTCCTGTTTTTAACAGGTATCCACTCCTCCGCCTGCTTAATTACCTCCTCCTCCATTTCTTCCATCTGCCCGGCTAGAGCTAGGATCAGCTGCTGTGTCTCCCCGCTGGCTGCTGCATCCTCCACTCCAGCCTGTTCTTCTTTCTGGGTGCCACCAGACTCCGTTTCCTTGCTCTCTGGGTGGACTTTACTGGTCTTTGGTGGTCCACGGCTCACATTGCCACCTCCAGCCATCTGTGCGTAAGTGGGGCCCCCACGTCTTGGGCAGGTCTTATACATATGGCCCGCCTCTCCGCACAGGTTGCAGCTCTTTTCTTCCTGGTAGTCCTTAGTCAAGTGACCCTCCTGTTTGCAGTTCCTGCAGATGGTCACTTTGCAATCCGCCGCCACGTGTCCCGGCTTCCCGCAGGTTCGGCACACTTTCGGCTGCCCTGCATATGTCAGGTAGCCTCTGCTCCCTCCAATTGCAAAGCTCAAGGGTGGGTGGAGGATGTTCCCACTATCATCAGCCCTCAGAGTTACCCTGACCTGCCGCATACTGGTCCAGATCCCAAAGGGGTCAATCACATCAGTGGCTTCTCCCTCAACTTGTACGTACCTTCCCAGGAAGGTCAGGACATCAGCCGCTGGAACATAGGGGTTGTACATATGGATTGTAACAACCCGATTCCTCTGTGCAGGAAGCACACACAATGGGGTCGCCGACAAGGTGGAAAACAGTGGCTCCCCTTCCTTCTCCTTGAAGACCTTCAAGACCAGTCTTGAAGGACTAAGTAACCTACATCAGCTTCTATTTTCTATGTTTCTATGTTAAGTGAGATTGGCATCAATGTGGACACTTTAAAGTGGAGGTGCCTTTTGACAAGGTAAGAAAAAATAATAATTGAAGATGGCTGAGGGACCAAGGCATCACTTATTTAAAGGGAACGCCTCTGTGAATATTGCTGGGACTGTGGGGGCTATATTTCATGCCAGAGCCTTCTCTCTGATGTGAGGAGCCTCCTGCTCCAATGGCTGTCTGGGCTGCTTCAGGCAGACAGCCTCCGTGTAACATGAATAGATATGTAAAGCAGATGAAAATTAAGTCCTCTGCAGTATCAATACGATTGACTCCATAGTGGTGATTTTACCTGTGGTTTCCTGGGATAGATGGGTTATAGTGACATGAAAATGGCAAGAGACCGTTCACTACTTCATTTATATTGGCACTTCAGTTGGCATAATCTTGGGTGGGGTGCCATTGTGATATGCAAGTCAGAGCCCTATGACATACATAAGAAATTGATTGCAGTTTTGGTAGGAACTATTTATATTGAGTTATAGAGACTGAGTTGTATGGATATGAAATTCATACCATCAAATTGATTCTGGCTCTCTTAAGGGTGCACCGGTCAGTCACATTACCCAGTCCCCAAAAGTGTATTTCATTCAAATGTCCATCCAATTTTTTTTTAATCATTGACTGTCGACTTCCAAAAGGTTTGTGGGCAGTGAGTCCTAGGTCATGATTACTCTTTATGTAAAAGTGTTGTTCCTTAAACTTCTCTGCAAATTTTCTTCTCCCAAGTCTTAAATATGTGTCGCCTAGCCTGTGTACCATTTGCTAATGGGAACAGTTTTACTTTATCCAGAATTTCTCCTTTGAATCCTCCCACTTCCTCCAGACCAAAGGGGTAGCCATGGGCACACGTATGGGCCCCAGCTATGCCTGTCTCTTTGTTGGCTACGTAGAGCAGTTGATCTTCCGTAATACACCGGCACCACTCCCCACCTCTTCCTCCGCTACACTGACGCCACCTCGTGCTCCCACGAGGAGGTTGAGCAATTTATCAACTTCACCAACACATTCCACCCTAACCTTAAATTTACCTGGACCATCCCTGACACCTCCCTCCCCTTCCTGGACCTCTCCATCTCCATTAATGACGACCGACTTGACACTGACATTTTTTACAAACCCACCAACTCCCACAGCTACCTGGATTACACCTCTTCCCACCCTACCTCTTGCAAAAATGCCATCCCGTATTCCCAATTCCTCCGCCTCCGCCGGATCTGCTCCCAGGAGGACCAGTTCCACCACAGAACACACCAGATGGCCTCCTTTTTTAGAGACCGCAATTTCCATTCCCGCATGGTTAAAGATGCCCTCCAACACATCTTGTCTACATCCCGCACCTCCGCCCTCAGACCCCACCCCTCCAACCGTAACAAGGACAGAACGCCCCTGGTGCTCACCTTCCACCCTACCAACCTTCGCATAAACCAAATCATCCGCCAACATTTCCGCCACCTCCAAACAGATCCCACCCCTTTCCGCCTTCCGCAAAGACCGTTCCCTCCGTGGTTACCTGGTCAGGTCCACGCCCCCAAACAACCCACCCTCCAATCCTGGCACTTTCCCCTGCCACCGCAGGAACTGTAAAACCTGCGCCCACACCTCCTCCCTCACCTCTATCCAAGGCCCTAAAGGAGCCTTCCACATCCATCAAAGTTTTATTTGCACATCCAGTAATATCATTTATTGTATCCGTTGCTCCCGATGTGGTCTCCTCTACATTGGGGAGACTGGGCGCCTCCTAGCAGAGCGCTTTAGGGAACATCTCCGGGACACCTGCACCAATCAACCACACCGCCCCGTGGCCCAACATTTCAACTCCCCCTCCCACCCTGCCGAGGACATGGAGGTCCTGGGCCTCCTTCACCGCCGCTCCCTCACCACCAGACGCCTGGAGGAAGAACGCCTCATCTTCCGCCTCGGAACACTTCAACCCCAGGGCATCAATGTGGACTTCAACAGTTTCCTCATTTCCCCTTCCCCCACCTCACCCTAGTTCTAAACTTCCAGCTCAGTAACTGTCCCCACAACTTGTCCGGACTTGTCCTACCTGCCTATCTTCTTTTCAACCTATCCATTCCACCCTCTCCTCCTTGACTTATCACCTTCATCCCCTCCCCCACTCACCCATTGTACTCTATGCTACTTTCTCCCCACCCCCACCCACCTCTAGCTTATCTCTCCATGCTTCAGGCTCACTGCCTTTATTCCTGATGAAGGGCTTTTGCCCGAAACGTCGATTTCGAAGCTACTTGCATGCTGCCTGAACTGCTGTGCTCTTCCAGCACCACTAATCCAGAATCTATTGTAGTTTAGAACACCTCTATCAAATCTCCCCTCAAACTCATTTTACTCCCAGCAGAGCAACCTACAACATTCCAAACTTGTTACTAAAGTCTTTTCATTCTAGGACAGATTTCTGGTAAATCTCCTGTGCGCCCTTTGAAGAACCCTGATTTATCCTGATTTTATATTCAGCCTGACTCTGGACACAGAGAGCTTCCTGTCTTTTTAATTGACAACAAAGGACACTTGAACTAATTAATAACTCGGGCAAGTTCAGTTATGCCAGTACAGAATAGATACTGAATTGGGATTTCCTTGGTATACAAAATAAAATGCCACACCATTTTTTGGCATTTGTCAAGTGAATCATTGAGGTATCAGGCAAGCTGGAGGAAAGGATGCTGATTAATTATGACAACGTTATCAGTCATCACAAAGAGTTAGTTCTGGTCTTTAAAATACTCGATTTCAACTTGCAAATTTCTAACATCTTGAGCTCATATTCTCAGAAGAATAAAATGATCGAGTGTAAAACCAAAACAAACTACCTGGAGAAGGGCTAACATAGAGCAAATTCTTTCCATGAATTACTTTTGCCAACAAATTAACGATAACAAAACAGTAGCCTTTGTATCAGCCCAGAGTCTGTCCCTCGCAGTCTATTGTGTTCAGAAGCACTGCTAAGAGAAAAGTAGACAGAAAATATAACACAATACTGAACATCAATTCAAGTTGTGAACAGCTTTTAATCCTTTTAAAAGAATTAACTTGGTAAATTTATTAACAGCCTATTTACATTTGATCAGCTGATTACCAATGTACTTGGTTAGAGGAACCAATATATCACTAACAGTTATTATTTATTGCAACAGTTACACTTAAGATTTAATGCAGCAATAAATTCTGCCCAAAAAATAAACATTTTAAAACATTTGACATAAGAATTGTTTCCAAAAATATTTCATGGTTTCTTCAGTTCTGGTTCTTTTGTTCTCTTTGATTTCTGTCATTGTTTGTTTATGACGACAGTTTTTTTGCACATTTTATCTAACTTAGGTTACTCAATGGTTTCCATGATTAAGCTTGTAACATGTTTATTTGGTTGTTTTAAAATGAGGTGTAACAATTGTAAACATCTCTGACTTTGAGAGCTGTCATCGTGTTTGTCACATCATATTGTACAGGATGTGGGAACTATAACTTTAAACACGAACCGTGAGTGGGATCTCATTTATGTCACATCAGTGTGGATGCACGATGCTGCCTGTCTAACCAATGTATTTGTTTAACTGGTATCCAATGATCGAGGAGGCAAATTATTTTATACATGGCAAGTGGCATACTACACATCATAACACCCACAGAATCATTACAAAATGGAAGAGGGAGGAGGGGGAGGGGGTGGAGCCGCAGTGAATTCTTACCCAGAAAGCTTTATTAAATGACAGGCTATGATGAGGATAAGGTCAGACTGATCACAATTATACATGCTAAGATGTCGCTTTCAATTCACTGCACGGAAATGAATTTAAGGTTCTTGCAAAATACAGCTGCTGACATCTATTCAGGCAGCTATCTGGGGATACACAAATGACTTGCAGAAAGACAGGCATGTCACAGATTGAGGGAATTTTTATCAGTCCTCCCAAAGCATCTAAAGGTCACAGTGACCCACATAGCGAGTGTTCTGTTGCCTGAGCATTGACTACTTCTAATGTCTTGGGCACTGTGGCTTTAACCCTTTATCTGACTGGATATTCTTTCAGTGAAATGGAATATTATTTTATCATGTAACATCTACAACTATCATGGTGTTTGAATTTTTCTAAAATCATTCATGGGATGTGGGTGTCGCTACCTTGGCCAGCATTAATTGACTATTCCTTGAGAAGGTAGTGGTGAGCTGCCTTCTTGAACCACTGCAGTCCATTTATAGAGTCATAGAGTTCTATAACATGGAAACAGAGCCTTCGGTCCAACTTGTGCATGCCGACCAGATACCCTAACCTAATCTAGTCCCACTTGCCAGCACTTGGCCCAAAACCCTCTAAACCCTTCCTATTCATATACCCATCCAGATGCATTTTAAATGTTGTAATTGTACCAGCCTCCACGACTTCCTCTTGCAGCTCATTCCATACACGAACCATCCCCTGTGTGAAAAAGGTGCCCCTTATGTCTATTTTAAGTCTTTTCTCTCTCACCTTAAACCTTTGCTTTTAGTTCTGGACTCCCCTACCCCAGGGAAAAGACCTTGGCTATTTATCCTATCCATGCCCCTCATGATTTTATGAACCTCTACAAAGTAACCCCTCAGCCTCCAGGGAAAATAGCCCCAGCTTATTCAGCCTTTCCCTATAGCTCATATCCTCCAACTCTGGTAAATCTTTTCTGAAAGTAAGTGAGAACTGCAGATGCTGGAAATCAGAGTTGAAAGGTCTGGCATTGGAAAAGCACAGCGGGTCAGGCAGCATCCGAGGAGCAGGAGAGTCGACGTTTCGGGCATAAGCCCTTCGTCAGGAATCAGAATGTTTTTCTGAACCTTTTCAAATTTGACAACACCATTCTTATAGCAAGGAGACCAGAATTGAATTCAGTAATCCGAAAGTGGCCTAACTAATGTCCTGTACATTCACAACATGACATCTCAAACTCCAATATTCAATGCACTGACCAATAAAGGCAAGCATATTAAATGCATCTCCACCTGCAACTCCACTTTCAAGGAATTATGAACCAACACTCCAGGTCTCCTTGTTTATCAACATCCCCCAAGATCTTACCATTGACTGTCTAAGTCTTGCCCTGATTTGCCTTTCCAAAATGCAGCACCTCACATTTATCTATTGGTGTAACACACCCATAATACCTTTGGAATTTGTAATCCTGAATAGTTTATCACAGGAGATATTTCACTTTCTTTTTACTGGCCTGATTTGAATCCATTAGAAAATTGGTTTGGTTGTGTGAATTAAAATCGGGTTCACTAACCAGTGCCAAAAGGATTTGTTTGAAGGTTTCAGCTTTTGGACACGAGCATTAAAATTGCTTTATTCACTTCTCAAAGTTTTTCCTTGGTCAGCAAATCTTGATTCACATGAATCTTTCTGTGAAATTAAGGTGCTATCTAAGCTCAATGCATTTATTCCAATTGTAATTTTATGTAGAACTACAGTTGCCAACTGTGATTAAATCTATTCCTGGAGGTTTCATCACTTGACTTGCCCCCACATTCCAAGTTGGCCAACACATACGTCCTTATGATGCACTGTCTTCCTACGTCAATAGGAAAGTAAAAAGACTCATTACCCAGTTAGATTAAAATTGACTGTCAGCCAAACAGCCATTGACATGCTCCCCCTCCGCACCCAACCTCCCCACCTCTCAATGTTTTATATTTGATAAAAAGAAATGTTCAAAGAGAACATCAATGTGCTGAATCTTGTGTTTTTTGCTTAAATGCTAGCTGCATTTTTTTTTTGGAAGTTTTTTGCTGTGTGGCCTAGCAACATTTTTGGTCGTATCTTATCAAACTCATCTCATTAATAACTTTATCCCACACTGCTGGCATCCCTCCCATCGAATTGCAGACCCGTCAGACCATGCACTATTCGCAGAACAACTCAGTCCTCAGCGGAGACTTACAAAAAGGAACGATATCCCTGGCGTATTTAAAGGACCACTGAGCACCCCAATGGACACTGGACAACTGAAGCGGTCCTGTTGCTGACAGACATCCATAGAATCATAGAAACCCTACAGTATGGAAAGTGGCCATTTAGCCCATCAGGTCCACACTGACCGTACCCCTGTAGCCGCACATTTACAATAGCTAATCCACCTAGCCTGCACACTACAGGGCAATTATAGCGTGGCCAATCCATCTAATCTGCACATCTTTGGACTGTAAGAGGAAACCAGATGCAAAGAGAACATACAAACTCCACACAGACAGTCATGCGAAGCTAGAATTGAACCTGGCTCCCCGGCGCGGTGAGGCAGCAGTGCTAACCACTGAGTCACCCTAGATGATGGCAGACATATTTGCTCAGAAGATAACAGAGAAGGGGAGGATGATGGGGAGAAGGGGAGCCTGGGGATCCTGCTGGATAGATGATGTGAAGCAAGGACATCTTCCTTCTGAATGACCTGTGGAGACAACCACACCATCTGAATCTGAAAGCCTGGACTGAAGTAACCATCTGAGTTAGTATAGGCTACATGGGACAGAGGAACTGCCAACAATCCCACAAGAAGATCAGTGACCTTCTCTGCACTGCCAAGGTAGCTGCCATACTCTACTTTTCTTTGTGCTACCTCAGACTCACTCTCTTTTACTGGACTCACCTCCCACCAAGGCTCATGCTCTGCTAGTCTCACGACTGGCTTGCAGCATCTTCCCTCATTTGCTCTCAAACCCCTAACCTCCCACACAACTAACCCTACTGCCTTCTCACTCCCTTACAACACCCATTCATTATTCCATCATCTGCAGCAGCACTAACAACTCTACCACCCATTTATATTTCAATCACTTCCTCTTTTTCTCTCATTCTGGGTCAAGACAGCCCGCAATAGGTTAGGTAGGACTCAGATGGATGGAGTGGCACCCGACAATAGACACCTGAGCTCCTACAAGAAAAGAATCCTTGCCCTCGCAGGAGAAAGGCTGAATAGGCTGTTTTCCCCGGAGCGTCGGAGGCTGAGGGGTGACCTTATAGAGGTTTATAAACTCACGAGGGGCACGGATAGGGTGAATAGGCGAGGTCTTTTCCTTGGGATGGGGAAGTCCAAAACTGGAGGGCATTGGTTGAAGGTGAGAGGGGAAAGATTTAAAAGGGAGCTAAGGGACAATTTGTGTGGAATGATCTGCCAGAGGAAATGGTGGAAGCTGGAACAATTGCAACATTTAGAAGGCACCTGGATGGGTATATGAAAGGAAGAGGTTAGAGGGATATGGGCCAAGTGCTGGCAGATGGGACTAGATTATGTTAGGATATCTGGTCAGCATGGACGGGTTTGACCAAAGGGTCTGTTTACGTGCTGTACGTGTCTATGACTCTAAGACCAGGACTGCTTCTGCAGGGATGCTGAGACATCCAGGTCTTGTCAACAGAGTATGTACCACTCTTTATTCCACTGCAACTCTCACATGAATGCCCAGAACTGGCTCATTCATTACATCTCCCTCCTAATCATTAGCCACCACTCCTCCTCTTTCTCTTTTGTCTTGCAGGTAATGGCTGCATGTCTCTGGCCTCTGGGAAGTAAAGGTCAGCTCCCCAGAGGCAGCCTTCTCCATCTGTGAGGACAAGTCTACCAACGCCTCAGAGGAAGAATCTGCCTCCTGCATCCCCCAACCCCCAACAGCTCAGACATGCCCCCCTCAGTGGGAAAGTCAGCCTTAGAAAGTGTGGGAACACCAGCTGGAGGACTGCCAGAAACCAGGTGTGTGCTCAGCTCCAGGCAGGAGAGGATCTGACTTTGCCCATACATGCAGGAGAAAGCAGGAGTGGTAGAGAGAACTGCGTGGGACACAGTGCACTCATTACCCTGAAGCTGCAGGAGAACAGATACACGATGGAGATCCAGTTGCCCCAAGTGCACAAATACCTGGCTGAAGAGATTGGCAGCTGCTATGGAGTGCCAGGCTTGACTCCCTCAGGGTCTACATCTGCACTCCATTTCATCATCCGTTGATCTGCAGCACCAGAGGCAGAGTGTTAGGGTGAATGGGGAACCTGGCACCAGCTCCAAGTATTCCTTCCTCACATCAGTCCAGGGCAGGCTCAGCAGAGGCACAAAGCCAGAGAGGGAGGTACATGAAGGCAGCTCAGTAATCTCCTCTCAGGACACCCCAGTACAGGCCTAGCCTCCACCTCCACCCTTCTTACCTTCGGAATTTGAAGGCAAGGAGGATCCCATTGTCTTGGATAAGATGATCCTTAACACATCTGGGCTGCCTAGTCACAAGAGCTGCATGGTTGCTCATCCAAATTTCCAGGGCCCGCAGATTCCATGGCCACGGAGACTCGCTCCATCCCAGCTGTGGAATCTGGGACAATTGTAGTGGAAGGAACAGAAAGTAAACTGGGAGGAAGTGAGGACTGCAGATGCTGGAGATCAGAGTCAAAAAGTATGGTGCTGGAAAAGCACAGCCGGTCAGCAGCATCCAAGGAGCGGGAGAGTTGACACAACTGTGCCACCATGATGCCTAACTTCATGTCTAATGGGCAGACCTTGGCAAGGCTTGGTTGTTGTGAACATGGAGATACGCATTAAGTGAGCAAGCGAACGGCCCAGAGGTGCGGCGTGGTCTAATCCATGAGCTGGGTGCCTTTCCCTGCACACACACAGTCTTTGCAGCACTTTTCAAGATTAGTTTCTGGTGTGCACTGCAATGCAAGTCTGTGATTCCTGAATCTCTTGTGAGTGGACATTGGAGAGGTGCCAAATTGGATCATGAAGAGACAGCAAATGTCGGATGCCAATGTCAGCTGACGAAGGGTCCAAATAGGGGGTGTGCAAGAATCATACCTTGAGACGCTGCTTGGTGTTGCTTAAAATGGAGGCTCCTCACAGCCAATAGTGAGCCAAAGTCGCCAGGTATCTCCTCTGGTTTCCAGGTCAAGAATTCTTGATGTTTAGCTCAGTAATTTGGTGAGATAGTAAGTTGAATATTAATGAGGTGAGATGCAGGGTTAATAAGCTATAGTTCCCCTTAGTTGCCAACATGCTGCTGCCAAGTAAGAAACTTGCCTTGTCACATGACAAATGCATGAAAGGTCCAGTGAATTGCTCCCAATATTGTGATAGGTCTCACCGGACGTCTCATTCAGTTCTGTCACAGATCTAACTATAGCCCATGTCATTCAGATCCAAAAATGTTTCCACCCCGCGTGTTTTAATGGCCTTATGGTTTCCGTCCAGGATTCACCAGTCCCAGTGAATCCTAGAGATTTATCTATTGGTTCCAGACAAACCCCAGAAGGTTGGTAATCCTATCCCAGTCTATGTTGTAGATTTAACATCTTTTGAGACTAAAGCTCAATTGTGCTTTCTGCCACAAAGACACTGCAATGAGAGTCATTCATCTCTAGAAGTGATTATGCTCAGAGACATTCTTCTCCATTCACTTTTCATCACAATTATTTACATCGATGTTATTTCTTTGTTGGAGGTATGTTCACAAGCAGTATCTTATTATAACAATATTTTTCTGAGTACTGGAAGGTCATTCACTGATATTTGCTGAGAAGACAGGGCTTTCTTCCCTGAGATGCACAGTGTTAAAGGTTAAGATGGAGAGGAATTTCTTAAGTGTGTACAAGACAATATTCTGATTCAGTATGTGGATGTATCTACTAGAGAAGGTGCAAAACATGACCTACTCTTGGGAAATAAGGCAGGGCAGGTAACTGAGGTGTCAGTGGGGAAACACTTTGGGGCCAGTGACCATAATTCTATTTGTTTTAAAATAGTCATGGAAAAGGATAGACCAGATCTAAAAGTTGAAGTTCTAAATTGGAAAAAGGCCAATTTTGATGGCTTAGGTAAGATCTTTCGAAAGCTGATTGGAGGCAGATGGTCGCAGTTAAAGGGACGGCTGGAAAATGGAAAGCCTTCAGAAATGAGATAAGAAGAATCCAGAGAAAGTATATTCCTGTCAGGGTGAAAGGGAAGGCTGGTAGGTATAGGGAATGCTGGATGACTAAAGATATTGAGGGTTTGGTTAAGAAATAGAAGGAAGCATACGTCAGGTATAGACAGGATAAATCGAGTGAATCCTTAGAAGAGTATAAAGGAAGTAGGAGTATACTTAAGATGGAAATCAGGAGGGCAAAACGGGGACATGAGATAGCTTTGGCAAATAGAATTAAGGAGAATCCAAAGGGTTTTGACAAATATATTAAGGACAAAAGGGTAACTAGGGAGAGAATAGGACCCCTCAAAGATCAGCAAGGCGGCCTTTGTATGGAACCACAGAAAATGGGGGAGAAACTAAATGAATATTTTGCATCAGTATTTACTGTGAAAAAGGATATGGAAGACATAGACTGTAAGGAACTAAATGGTGACTCGTTGCAAAATGTCCAGATTACAGAGGAGGAAGTGCTGGATGTCTTGAAACGGTTAAAGGTGGATAAATCCCCAGGACCTGATCAGGTGTACCCGAGAACTCTGTGGGAAACTAGAGAAGTGATTGCTGGGCCTCTTGCTGAGATATTTGTATCATCGATAGTCACAGGTGAGGTGCCGGAAGACTGGAGGTTGGCAAACGTGGTGCCACTGTTTAAGAAGGGCAGTAAAGACAAACCAGGGAACTATAGACCAATGAGCCTGATGTCAGTGGTGGGCAAGTTGTTGGAGGGAATCCTGAGGGACAGGATGTACATGTATTTGGAAAGGCAAGGACTGATTCGGGATAGTCAACATGGCTTTGTGTGTGGGAAATCATGTCTCACAAACTTGATTGAGTTTTTTGAAGAAGTAACAAAGAAGATTGATGAGGGCAGAGCGGTGGATGTGATCTATATGGACTTCAGTAAAGCGTTCGACAAGGTTCCCCATGGGAGACTGATTAGCAAGATTAGAGCTCATGGAATAAAGGGAGAACTACCCATTTAGATACAGAACTGACTCAAAGGTAGAAGACAGAGGGTGGTGGTGAAGGGTTGTTTTTCAGACTGGAGGCCTGTGACCAGTGGAGTGCCACAAGGATCGGTGCTGGATCCTCTACTTTTTGTCATTTACATAAATGATTTGGATCTGAGCATAAGAGTATAATTAGTAAGCATAATCAGTAAGTTTGCAGATGACACCAAAATTGGAGGTGTAGTGGACAACGAAGAGAGTTACCTCAGATTACAACAGGATCTGAGAAGTGGCAGATGGAGTTTAATTCAGATATATGCGAGGTATTGCATTTTGGGAAAGCAAATCTTAGCAGGACTTGTACACTTAATGGTTATGTCCTAGGGAGTGTTGCTGAACAAAGAGACCTTGGAGCGCAGGTTCATAGCTCTTTGAAAGCGTAGTCACAGGTAGATAGGATAGTGAAGAAGGCATTTGGTATGCTTTCCTTTATTGGTAAGAGTATTGAGTACAGGAGTTGGGAGGTCATGTTGTGGCTGTACGGGACGTTGATTAGGCCACTGTTGGAATATTGCATGCAATTCTGGTCTCCTGCCTATCGGAAAGATGTTGTGAAACTTGTAAGAGTTCAGAAAAGATTTACAAGGATGTTGCCAGGGTTGCAGGATTTGAGCTATAGGGAGAGGCTGAACAGGTTGGGGCTGTTTTCCCTGGAACGTTGGCGGCTGAGGGGTGACCTTATAGAGGTTTACAAAATTATGAGGGGCATGGATAGGATAAGTAGGCAAAGTATTTTCCCTGGGGTCGGGGAGTCCAGAACTAGAGGGCATAGGTTTAGGGTAAGAGGGGAAAGATATAAAAGAGACCTAAGGGGCAACTTTTTCACGCAGAGGGTGGTACGTGTATGGAATGAGCTGCCAGAGGAAGTAGTGGAGTCTGGTACAATTGCAACAGTTAAGAGGCATTTGGATGGGTATATGATTAGGAAGGGTTTGGAGGGATATGGGCTGGGTGCAGGCAGGTGGGACTAGATTGGGTTGGGATATCTGGTCGGCATGGACAGGTTGGACCGAATGGTCTGTTTCCGTACTGTACATCTCTATGACCCTATGACTCTATCTCTCTCATGATGAGCTTTTGATTTTCGTTATGCTGTAGGACAGTGCTGACAATAAGCCTTTTCACTCTGTTCTAGATGTTGAGGTGACCCTTCATCCTGATAGGACTGCTCCATTTTCTCTCACTGGAGCCTGATTAAAGAGGCTACAATACTGGATTGTAGCTGAGACAGCATCCCTGAAACCTGGAGACACACCAAGTGGCAGAAATGTTATACAGGCCGCAGGTGGAAAGGAGCAGGTTCCAAGTGGCCCCAGAGCAGCATCATGTCCACCAATGATTTACACACACAACACATTTGAAATGATTACCCAAACTGTTAAAACTAAGGCCTATAATTAACTCAGATTTTGTAATGGAAAAAGATATATTAACGTTTTACCGAAATATCTATTAACGATTTCTCCAAGTGCAGTCACTCCAATAACTTAGTGAACAGCTAAGGTCTAGAGACCAGAAAAGTGTCCATTTGACCCTTAGTCTGTGCCAGTTTGCTGAGCTCAGCTGTAGTGACATTTCACAACTTGTTGGTCTTCCAGAGCAAAGAGATGACCTCGACTGAGTGTTGCAGACTGGCACATTCCAAGGTTCAGAACTACATGCTGATGGGTGCACTAAGATTGGGGCAGCTACCACCAAGGTGCAGTGGGGAAAGACCACTGTCTAAGGACTTTCTGCCAAAGTTAAAGGGGGGTCTATTCAGTTACTGGACCCTCTCAGTGCCTTGAATATATATATAGTCTTTTACAAGTCAGAAATGGCTTTGGTTTGTTTGGTGGATATAGTCAAACTCCAATGTTTGTTGCATTTCTTCGTATGCAACTGTACAGAACCAAACTGATTTTATTTTTATTTTTATGAATAAAATATATTTTTGAAATTAAGAAGAATTTCACAGAATTATTAACATGCAGGAGGAAGCCAGGCACCAGGTCTATGAATGAACAATTCACCGAGGGTCGTTCCCCCAGTTTTTCCTCATAACCCTGCATTTTTTTTTTAGATAATAATCTAATGCCCTCTCAAATGCCCTAACTGACCCTGCCTTGGCTATATTCAAGCAATGTATGTCAGACCATAGCCACGTGCTGCATGTAAAAGTTTCTGCTATTCCCATCCCTTCTTTATCCAACTGCTTTTAACCTGTACCCTCTTGTACTCAAACCTTGGGAATTCTATCAATTCTAACAATTCTCCTGATGATTATGAGACCTCTATCAAATCTCCTGCACTTCTCCAAGGAAAACAGTCCCAATTTCTCCAATCTATCCACATAACTGAAGTTCCTCATCCATGTAATCATTCTCATGAAATCTGAAATGTCGGAGGCTGAGGGGTGACCTTATAGAGACTCATAAAATCATGAGGGGCATGGATAGGATAACTAGACAAAGTCTTTTCCCTGGGGGTGGGGGGAGTCCAGAACTAGAGGGCATAGGTTTCGTCTGAGAGGGAAAAGATATAAAAGAGACTTAAGGAGAAACCTTTTCATGCAGAGGGTGGTATGTGTATGGAATGAGCTGCCACAGGAAATGGTGAAGGCTAGTACAGTTGCAACAGTTAAAAGGCATCTGGATGGGTATATGAATAGGAAGGGTTTGGAGGGATATGGGCCGGGTGCTGGCACATGGAACTAGATTGGGTTAGGATATCTGGTCAGCATGGACAAGTTGGACCAAAGGTTCTGTTTCCGTGCTGTACATCTCTATGACCCCATGACTCTATACATACATCAGGACATCACAGTGGTCTGGGGCAGACTGGATAAAGTAGACAGTTTCCTTGCCTGGAGAAAGTGAGGACTGCAGATGCTGGAGATCAGAGCTGAAAATGTGTTGCTGGAAAAGCACAGCAGATCAGGCAGCATCATTTTGCAACTCCTCATATGCCAGCATTATAGCCAATCCTATGTTGGACATTTGACCAATGGAGAAATGTTTTATTCATGTTCTAGAGCAAGTGCCTCGTTGACATGTCCATTATCTTGAATCTGAGTTTCAGGAAACAATACTGTCGACTTATCTCATATCCTCAAATTTGTAAATGCTTCATTTTGATCAAACGTAAAGGATGGAATCTGCCCAGACCGTGAACAATGTGAGAAATTTGGGCAAACATTCGGGTGAGATACAGAGTGAGGCCTTTCTTACTGTGAAAATCAAAGCTTTGCATTTTCCGACCAAATCCTGAAGGTCAGAAAGAGATTCTCTGTAGTGAGTGATGAGAGACTCATTGGCATGGATTACTACTCATTATCACCCTCCATTATTACCTCATCTCACTTCATCATCATGCTGTCTCCCATTCTCTCACCCACCAGATAAAAACTCAATGCCAAGGATCCAAGCAGGTACCGAGTAATCCAGATCACCGATTGCTTCCAGGATCTTCATCTTGGAAACCCAGCATTGCACAGTCCATGGGGCAGCAGCTTTGTGAACACATTCCCCATCCAAAGACCTGAGTCTCTCTGCATGATCATGGCATACCTCCTATCCACTTACAATATAGTTCTGCACTTTAATGCTGTACTTTGGAGTGCACTAGCAGCTTTTGTTGTAATGCTGCTGCAAGGACACTTTATGAGCAGGGACAGATACACAGCTCACAATCCTATTGGTGAAAGGACCAGTACAAGAAGGCACAGGTTTATGGCCTTAACCATCATTCTCCTCCTGTCCCACTACTTCCTATTCTAATTACCTTACCTTAAACAGCTGAGTCGTTAAGTATATTCAGGGTTGAGACAGACAGAGGATCAAAGGTTGGTGAATAAGACATGAAAGTGGAGTTGAGGATTATCAGATCAGACATGACCTCTTTGATTAGTAGAATAACACAATGGCCCAAATAACCTGCTTCTGCTCCTACGTCGCTATGATCTCAAGAAATGGGCCATGGAACATCTCCGCTCTGCTTGCTCCCTCTCTTAACATACATTAACGTTTCACTTTCACTCAGCATCCCTGCTTTGCCTTGCTTTTTTGGCATTTTGTCCCTCAGCCAGAGCTTAAAGACTCTCTATAGTTCTGTCTCACCTTACTGTTCAGTGCAGAGAGAAAGCCAGGCAGTTGATCATGGTTGTCAGCAGTCATCGGTCAAGGAACTGGACATGTTACTGCACAGTGCAGTACTATCACAATGACACGTGGACAGCACACACGCCAGTAGCCTGAGCAGCAAACACACCACATGAGAGTTGAACAAATAGTCGTGTCTCAATGAAGGGGAGCAGCCCTCAGCCAAATCAAACAGGCACTTCCATTAGACAGAATGCTCTGCTATTGTCAGTCAAGGGATTCTTCTGATTTCAGGTTAGGCACTTTGGCATGGTCACTTGGCCATTGGGGGCAGTCATGGACCAGGATCTTCACATTGTAGGTAGTGAAGAGCTAAATGTTGGCACGCTGCCACTCTTCTTGGCTCTGGCTGCCCTACTGTGAACTGTCTTTTTTTCTGGAGTGAGACAAAGGGATGGATTGAGTGAGATAAAAGTGACTGGCACCGTTGTTAGTGCTGGTGGAGATGGGGGAAAAGATGGCGAGGTCTCCCAAGTAAGTGAGTAGGAGATACAGAGGAAGTGCATGATCAGTAGTCTGGGGTGGGATGGGGGGGAGGAGGGAAGTATCATGTGGGTGAGAATGAGTGAGGGAAGATGCTGATTGTGACAGTGAGAGTGATAGAGCCAGAGTCTTGGCAGGAGGGGAGTCAGGTAAAAACAGAGGTATAGTGAGTACAAAGTAGCAAAGGGAAGGTGGGAACACCCATCCAGATGGAGAAGGTCATTGAACTTCTTGTGGCATTGCCGGGCATTACCCTGGACAGATGAGACTGCATGGACCCCTTGGCAACCTTGGACCAAGCTGGCAGGATCTGATGCCTTGACCTCCTCTGCCAGTCTTGTGGGAGGAGAATGGTTCTCTGCTGTGCATGAAGACCACCAGAACTCTGTGCACAAAGCAGCGTGCCAATCTCCCCATATCTGCCAATGTCTGAGACAAAGTCAGAACCTGTGTAGGGAGTCTCTGCACTGCCAGAGCTTGATCAGGTGCACAAAGGTCTTTTAAATATGGTGCCAGATTCCCAGGATTTCCTGACAGTAGTGAGTATTTCTGCCAGCAGTAAGTTGGAGAATTGGGCTCGTATTGGGTAGGAGGGGTAGGGGTATCTAATTCTTGAGGTGGACTCAAGACAATAGTATGAGAAAACTCACTCGACTTTGTGGAGAGCAACGCTCAATGAAAGTGAATAGAAATTATACTTAACCAATTTCTGGTAACATTCAGCTCCTTGTTTCAACAAAAGAAAGGCTCACATTTGAACCATAAACCTTACTAATCCAGACAACTTTCATTGTGTAAATACTCAGCTGCTTCACCTTTAAAAGCAGAGTAACAACGATAAAATCACAAAGGGTTTCAATGGATGGTCCAAAGAACACTTCTGAAGAAGATCTATATTGGACTCAAAATGTTAACTCTGTTTCTTTCTCCATAGTTGCGGCCATACCTGCTGCATTTCTCAGCAATTTCAGTGTTTAGTTCTGGTTTATGGCATATGGCACATTCCCCCAGTAGCTCTTGGTGACCTTATCCCCCGAACTGCCAACCCTCCCACCATTCACGCTTTTGCTCACACATTTGGGACACTTTTGCTGACTGGCATCAACACTAACATCTGTTCCAGTCGTTTTCAGCTCACACTGTCCCTCCCCCTGTCCCATTGCAGGGAAACTGTCTCGTTATGGAGCTGAAAGGCCAGGCAGTTGGATGGCCACCATTTATTTTCATGCTCCCTGCGAAGAGACAATCCTGGGTGTGCTGGTAGACAGAAGGTTTCCAGATTGTGCTTGAGAGAGTAATTTGCATGTTCTACTTGTTATTGTAGGTGCTCCCACAACCTTCATCCTCTTTTGTTACATTACAATCATTTTCAACCTCATTGGATTTGACCCTCCCCACATTCTCACTTGATTTTTTTTGGTATTGATAACATCAGTTTTCTCCCTAAGCCCCAGACCTATCTAATAGCCATGTCTAAGATTGATATCCAATGTCCTCCAACAATGCCAGGGTGCTGGTGACTATTATAGACCTCCCCTGACCCCACTGCCGAGTCCACTATGGCCTCCCATGCTACGTCAGCTCCTACAATTACATCTCGAGTTACCCCTTCCACGGCGATTGTCCCCTCTACATTCCAGTATGCTGGCTCCAAATGCATATTTGACTTTCCCAATTACCCCAACACAACACTTTCTCCAATAACCACATCCCCTTCTTTCAATATTGTGATTTCAAGCAGCAACATGTCTGCCACCTTGACTGTTCAGTGCTAGTAAGAAGGACAGGTTACCTGGCTTTCTGCCTGCACTAAGAGACAAAGTGAAACAGAATTACTGTGAACCTGTAAGTACCAAATAAAGCAGCAACGTGCTAAAAGGCCAGGCAGAGTTTCTGAGTGTCCACGTAAATATCCATTGATTGACTACTACAAGAGCAAGCTAAAAGCCCTGAGATGCATCCTGTTCCATTGCAAAAAATGGATGCCAATCCCTACAAACAAAGGAAATTTGCAGCAGCACTGTATTGTCAGGTGTTGTTGAGCGAGGGGCAGTCTGGATCTTCCAGTCTGCCCTATTGCTCAGTTTGCAAGAACTGACATAGCAGCAATCATGAGGGAGAAAGTGAGGACTGCAGATGCTGGAGATTAGAGTCAAAAAGTGTGTTGCTGGAAAAGCATAGCAGGTCAGTCAGCATCTGAGGATCAGGAACATTGATGTTTCAGGCATAGGTCCTTCATCAAGAATGTGGGGGGAGGGGAGGCAAGGTGGCTGAGAGATAAATAGGAGGGAGGTGGGGCTGGGGGGAAGGTAGCTGGGAAGGCGAGAGGTAGATGCAAGTGGGGGGATGGTGATAGGTTAGAGGTGAGAGTGGAACAGATACATGGGAGGGAAGATGGACAGGTAAGACAGTTCAAGAGGGTTGGATGTGGGATGGGGCAGAGGAGCTAAGGAAACTGGTGAAGTCAACATTGATGTCATGTGGTTGAAGGGTCCAAAGTGGAAGATGAGGCGTTCTTCCTCTATTCATTGGGTGGCTTGGATTTGGTGGTAGGGGAGGCGAGGACTTGCAAGTGCTTGGTGGAGTGGGAGGGGGAGTTGAAGTGGTTGGCCACAGGACAATGGGGTTGTTGGGTGCATGTGTCCCAAAGATGTTCCCTGAAACATTCCACGAGATGGTGTCCTGTCTCCCCAGCAAGGAGAAGATTCATTAACCTTTCCCTGAAGAAACAAGGCCTGTGACAATGCATGCTGGGGCTACCTCCAGTGTTTCAGCTTGCCAGCAACTTTGTAATAAATGCAGCAGTGCTGGAGACTCAGGAATAAGTGACAAAATTGTTCAAGTGAGATGAGTAAACCAATTTTGTGTCTTTAGAATGTACGGGCTTGGGTAATATTTCAAATTAAGAACTGAAAGAACTGCGGATGCTGGAAATCAGAAACAAGAACAGAAATTGCTGGAAAAGCTCAGCAGGTCTAGCAGCAGAGTTAATGTTTTGGGTCCAGTGATGCTTCCTGTTTACAAAACATTCACACTGATCTCTCTCCACAGATGCTGCCAGACTGCTGAGCATCTCCAGCAATTTCTGTTTTTGTTCAATATTTCAAGTTAATTCACCTTAATCAATTTTCCAAAGGTTCTGAAACTGTGCCATGGGATGTTTAATGCATTCATCTGAAATTGACAGCAGAAGCATTATTTTCCATGGTTTAATGCTTCCACTAAAATAGCAGGGAGAGTTATTTCAGACCAATATGCAGTGTTCACTCTCTGGCAGGCAACAGTGTAATTTCCAGGTCAGTAGAGTTAATAAGTGGCTCGATGGGTAGCACTGCTTTCAGTTGCATTTCCCATGATACTCTATTTCAGAAAGTAGATCATTCTAGTTATGCAATGGTAAATCATTAAAGATACATTTTTGATTAATATTATTACTCATACCTCATTGCTGACTTGTCTATTATTGATACAAAATTTGCTCATTTTTCCACAGAAATTCATTACAAGGTGAGGAATTCAATTTTCATCATTATTACACTTTGTATTAACTCCAAAGTTAATACCTAACTTAACTTGAAGAATTAGACCTAACTTAAAGAATTAACATTATGCCTACTAAATCATGCATCTCGATTGACCAGCACTTGAACATAACCCACAGCACTGTTCAATAATGGCCAAGTTGCTCTTTTTCATGGTTTTGACTGGCATTCGAGTTGTCTCCTGGCATTTTTGTGAGCAGTGACCTTTTGAGAATATTGCGAAGTCAGCAATGGGGGAAGTGTCCAGAAGATGTAAGTGACAAAGTGCATGACCCCCTGACTCAGCACCAATTAGGAGGGCAAGGACTACGACTTTGAGTTTCATCTGTGCTTGAACACTGTGGATGCACCACACTCACTTGTAGTCTCTGCCTGAATGCTTTTGAAAGCCCATTGTCCACCCCCTTGTCTATGAATACACCAGATGAGATGACACCAACAAATAGGTAAATAGCTTGACAGTATTCAGCTTGGAATTCCCTTGCCATCAGTGTTCTATAATCAGTTTGGGGTGCAAGGTGATGCACAACTTAACCTGACTTTTAGCCCAAAGATTTGTGCCACCTCGAAAAAATATATTGTCGTGTGTTGTAGTGTCTGGCTGATCGTAGGCCAGCAGAATGTAATCATTCACAAAAAAAAAGTTCATGGATAAGTTTTTTGTGTGTCACTGTGTCTACGGATAGCATAGTATAAAGGCAGACTTGTAGGCGTACTGAAGTCATGTTGGGATATCATGAATGTGTAGTCAACAAATGTATTTTAATGAATACAAAAATTGGACCACTGCTATCTTCTCATATGAGTTTCTGTTGAGCCAGGAGCATTGCTGTGGAATTAACCCTACAGACATTCTCCTTAATAATTAACTTCCAGTCTCTCCTCTATATTTCTTCCAACTCTACACTGCTCGCTCTATAGAGCACACTAATTTACCAAACTCCAATCTGCATGTGACCTTTTTATTATTGTTAATGGCTGCCAGTTTTGAATTTCCCAAGAATGAAAATAACTTTAATGTTCCTGCAAATAAGGTAAGGTGAGGCTAGACTCAAACTTAACTACCAGGAGGTGTTTGGACATTTCTGTGCTGAAGATTTCAAATAATCTTTCCAAGCTCTTGTAGCACTGGGACACAAGAAATAAGTGTTCTGGCTCCTATTTAATTAAACTTTAATGGTTTACTCTCAGCAGAAGTTTAACATCTGTATGAGGTTGCTGCATGTTGATGGTATAAGGTTTTCTGGCCTCGTGCCACCAGTTCAAAATATTGAAGGTGCACGCAGCTGGAAATACACTTGGGATGCATTCTACCACATACTCAATTTTCCAGAGGGTATTGTTGACTGTGTCAAATGTACCTGAGTAAATGCGTGTTGCTGTGTGTAAATGACAGGTTAGTTAAGGAAAGGTAACCTCCATTGTGTTTCCTCCCACTTGCATGTTTGCAATACTGTTATCCCTATATCCCGTGTCCATGTGTTATTGGAAGACACCCAAGGCTTTAACATATTAATATATATAACACCTTTAATGTAACAAATCATTTTGAAACAAAATGGAACACCAATATGAAGACATTAGATCAATGAACCAAAAGCTTGTAAAAAAAGGTAGGTTTGAAGTCGTCTCAAGAAGAGTGAAGAGGAGTGGGTGGAGGTGAGGTCAGGTGTTCCAGAGATGGGAGCATAGACAACTGAAAGCACAGTCACCAGCAGTGCAGCAGTTGTAACTGGAGGATGGAAGGCTTGAATTAGAGGGGTATATTTATCACAGAGCTGAAGGACAGCAGGGAGAAATGGAAAATAAGGATGAGAATTTTTAAGTCAAGCCATTACTTGAGGAGTAGCGTGGGGTGACAGGGGGAGTAGGATGAGTGCAGATTAAATAAGCAGAATGATTTTGAATGAGTGGTACAGAAGGGAGAATGTGGGAGACCAGCCAGGGATGTGTTGGTTCATCAAGGGGAGAGAGAGAGAGAGAGAGAGAGAGAGAGAGAGAGAGAGAGAAAGAGAGAGTGAAGGCATGAATAAGAGTTATAGCAGCAGATCCACTGAAAAAGCAGCCAGGTCAGGCAATGTTACAAAGACAGAAATAGGCTGCTTTAGTGATGGCTGGGAGTGGGGTCAGGATCAAGTTTGACACCAAGGTGCGAACAGACAGGCTTCATCTTAGACTGTTGCTAGGGAGAGGGACTGAGCCAGTAACTGGTAAAGAAAAGCATGCTCAAAAAACTAGTATGCAGAAACCCAGGACATGGTGAAATTTAACTCTTTAAAAAATATTTTCACAGGCAATTGACTGACTGGCTCACTCCTCCAAAGCAAGAGGCAGCCTGCTGAAGTGAGTTTCTGCTCTGTACTGCAGAGGCTTGTTTCTGGATGATAATGATTTCAGCACTGAAGTAGTGCAGTACAATTGGAACTCAATGGGCAGTGATGTTTCATCCACAGTCAAGGTACATCAGGTTAAGGCTGCAGGGCAGTCAGTGAGTGCCAATCAAATGTCAAGATCTAAATTAGGACTGCCTCCTCCAGTAGCAGATCAGACTCCTCACTGGCTTCAGGCAGCATTGACACTATTACTCCAGGACTGTTGCAATGCAAATGGCTTTGATCCAATGCTGCAACTATCATGTGTTGATGCATCCAAAGATTGCAGCAGTTTAGGATACAAAGACTAAGAAACACTAAGCCAATTGTTGATTGAAACCATTGCGACACACCTTTCAGAAAGGCTGATTTCCAAACTTCAATCATCAACTATGCATATACAAACATGCTTCAGGAGTAGTCTGGTGACGTAATGGTGTGGAACATAATGTTGGGTCTCGAGTAGAGCAGCACATTGAAATCCCACCCAGAGTTTTGTCAGCAAGTGCTGGTGAACACCCAATCGAAACATTTTAATGCCAGCATGAAATATTGATGGTTGGCAGGTACATATTGTTACAACCAATGCCCCCTCTAAGCTGCATGACTGTATGCACTGATGTTCTGCATGTGGTGACGCATGTACTGTCATGAATCACACTATAGACTTCCAGTTCCAGAAGTTGCTGTCATGTTCAAATTTCCCAAATTTGTTACAGTTCCAGAGGAGATTCCAACCAAATTATTAAGCTTCCAGGCAAGGTGAAGTGAACATATGGAGAGGTGATAGCCCGATATTAACGCTAAACTATTAATCTAGAAACTCAATTAATCTTCTGAGGTTAGGAGTTCGAATCCTGCAATGGCAGATGGTGGAATTTGAAATCAATGATAATCTGGATTTAAGAATCTACTGGTGACCATTGTCAATTGTTGGAAAAACTCTTCTGGTTCACTAATATACTTCAGGGAAGGAAATCTGCCATCTTTACCTGGTCTGGCCTACGTGTGACTCCAGATCCACAGCAATATGCTTGACTCTCATCTGCCCTCTGAAGTGGCAAAGTCACTCAGTTCAAAGGGAACTAGAGATGGGCAATAAACTTTGGCCAACCAGTGACACCCACATCCCACAAGTGAATTTTAAAAAAGCTGCACCCCCTCCCTCCACCCACCTTGGTTATTCACCCCCTCAGCTGTTTGTAACAAGGTTTATTGAGCAAGGATCCCTTTTAGTTTAGCTCAGTTGGTTAGACAGCTGCTTTGTGAAATAGTGCAATGCTAACAAAATGGGTTCAATTCCCATCACCGACTGAGGTTATCACAAAGGATTCTCCTTCTCAACCTCTCCCCTTGCCTATAGTTTGGCAGCTCTCAGGTTAAGTCACCCATTAGTTGTCTCTCTCTAATGAAAAAGCAGCCCTATGCTCTGGTAACACTATGGCTACTTGATATGCTGACTTCAAGTCTTACTCCATTTATGCTGAAGTTATCCAAAGGTATGCTGAAGGCCAGGAGAAAGGATGTTCTATTAGGTTACAAAATTCACAATGTAAATTGTGACATGAATGATAATGCACATGTTTATCCAAAACCATTTTACAATTTTATTCCTTATATCTTTGCAATCCCAGAGAGACAAACTCTCTTTTGATATATATGTGAAAGATATCCTGAATAGCTCCAATAAAAGCCAAATACTGCAGATGCTGGATATCTGAAACAATCACAGAAAGTGGTGGAGAAATGGAGCAAGTCTAGTGGCATCGATGGAGGGAGAAACAGGGTTAATGTTTCGTGTCCATCTTCCTCAGAATTTGTCCTCCCTCTCTATCACTCCCATAAAAAAAAACATAATTTTCAGTTCCATAGAAGACTTCAAACATTAGCTTTGTTTCTCTCTCCACAAATGCAGCCAGACTTGCAGAGTTTCTCCAACACTTGCTGTTTTGATTAATAGGACACTGAACTTAAACTGCTCAGACTTGAATCCTGAAATCGTACAATGCAATGTCTCTTATTTCCATAGGGGCAAGCGTAGGTGATGATTGAAACCAAAACAGAAATTGCTGGAAGAGCTCAGCAGGTCTGGCAGCATCTGTGAAGAGAAATGAGAGTTAAAGTTTTGGGTCCAGTGACCCTTCCTCAGAAGATTCTGATGAAGGGTCATTGGACCAAAAACATTAACTCCGATTTCTCTCACAGATGCTGCCAGACCTAAGACCATAAGACCATAAGACATAGGAGTGGAAGTAAGGCCATTCAGCCCATCGAGTCCACTCTGCCATTCAATCATGGCTGTTGAGCTTTTCCAGCAATTTGTGGTTTTGTTGCAGATTTATAACATTCGCAGTTCTTACAGTTTTTTAATTAGCAGGTAATGATTATTTTTTTCCAGTTTAACTTGCAAAGGTAGGAAGAGCATCTTGATCTTGTGTCATTCTGATTTAAGTGGAATATACACTGGTCAGCTTGCACAAGTATAAATGTTATTTCAGTGCGGTATAGAATGTGGGCACCAACTAGAGTCACTAAATGACTTGTCAGCTTCACATTGCTATTCTGTGAATTGAGCTTCATTTCTTCAATTACACAAAGAAGGCATAGCAGCAACCCAAACATCCAAACGCTTTATTATAGGAAGAATAAGACCATTGTTTAGAATGTGGGGTAAGGTTTACCAGTGCAAATGCTTGCTGGCCTGTATTATGTGCAGCAGTATTTTACAGATGAGAAAGGTATTGTTAATGTTTTGTTGTAGCTGCCTTTAGAGTAGATTTTAGATATGCTTAGGCTTCCATCTCTGTACCACAATGGTTTGATTGTTTTTTTTTCAGCTCCTGGCATGTTCTATCTAGATACGACATTAACTTCCTTCAAGAGTGGGTGCCAGTGAGTTTACAGAAGAGTGTAGCTCGCTTCTCACAGGGAAATGGTGTAATGCACCTGTGCCTTGCACCAACCTATTCAAGCAAAGGTGCTACCTGATGGCTATCTATCATAAAGGTCAAGCAGGGGAAATGTGCTAAAAGCATTTCTAGAAACGAACACCATTGTAAGGACCTCTACTCTAATTGCCAATGTGCAAAGAATGTCAGCTATTTCAGGCGTTTAACCCTTTTCTGACTGGCCACTAACTAGTGGCGTCTTTTGATTCCAAACATCCTTGCAACGCACATCCCAAAACCTCTCACCGACATACAAAGTATATAACAACTATAGATATTTCCTAATTAACCTGTTCAGAGATATAATTACAGACCTAAGGAGCAGATGAGATTTGAACCCATATCTCCTGGTTCAGAGGTAGGGACACTGCCACTGTACCACAAGAATCCTAAATGAATGCATGATTTATTACTGCACAAATCTGCTCACAAAATTTCATGTGCCCTGTCCCTTTATCCTTTGATACAAACGTGACATTTGAAAGCAGTCCTCAGACGCTGACTGAACTGCTGTGCTTTTCCAGCACCACTCTAATCCAGAATATGAAAGCAGTAACTGGTGCCAAAACAAGCAGCGCAGAAAGTGGAGCTCTTTTACTCAGCTATTGTTGTGTGATAAACCCATTATCTTCATCCTGATATAATTATTAATTTAGCAGTTGAAAAGCTTTTAATGGACTGATTGTTCTTTAAGCAGTAGTTCCATATTGTTCCTCCCATTTTTGTTAAAATGCTCTCATGAAATACACTGTACAAATTTAGGTCAATAGCATGTTGCAATTTAGTCCCAAATGAAAAACCAATTATAAAAATATTGCAGTGGTGAACCACCAGTTAATTCCCATAGTAACAAACAACTTTCATTTACATGGCATATTTCATTTCTTCTAGACTTCCTGAAGTCCCTCAATATTGTAGCCTTCAGACACCAGGATTAGAGGAGGAACCTTTTGCAAGAATAATGGTTTCTAGTCAATTTAAGAAAAATATCACTTTTCGAACTTAAATGCAACCTCAGAGTCTACCCCAAAGAAAATACAGGATAAGTGGTTTATTTGAAGTGCTATATAAATCTCTCTCTATATATTGGGGTTGCTCAGTGGTAAGCACTGCTGCCTCACAGTGCTAGGGACCTGGGTTCACTTCCAGCCTCAGGTGACTGTCTGTGTGGAGTTTGCACATTTTCCCCGTGTCTGTGTGGGTTTCCTCTGGGTGTCCTGGTTTCCTCCCACAGTCCAAGGATGTGCAGGTTAGGTGAATTGGCCATGCTAAATTGCCTGTAGTATTAGGTGCATTAGTCAGGGGTGATGTAAGGGAATGGGTCTGGGTGGGTTTCTCTTCGGAGGGTCGGTGTGGACTCATTGGGCCGAAGGGCCTGTTTCCACACTGTAGGGAATCAAAAAAAATATATATTTATTAATTTGTTTCCTCTATTCACAAGTTTTATCTTCCAGTACAGTGAAATTTGGAGTTTTAATCTGAGACTGTTAGTCAGGTATAGTTCATCGAATGGGTACCTATGAGGTGAGTGCAATACTTGAACTTGATTATCTTCATTTGGGAGAATGTTGTCTCATGAAAGGCAAAACAGGCTTTCACTTTTTAAGCATAGGATGATAGAAGCAGTTAATTTTCTCTGTTTATAAGTCCCTAAAGTTCACTGTCCCACAACCTGACTTTCAGCTCAGTATCATTTTGTACTGTAATTACCTCCATATCAATTCCACTGCTTTGTAAATCAGCACCTGATGAAATCTGCAGGCCAACATGCCCAACATGATAGGTTCAAATCTTGTCTGCTCCAGAGATGTGTAATGATATCTCTGAGCATGTTTGTTATAAAATATCTATAATTTTTATATACTTAGGAAGGGATTTGAGACGAACATATGACACCTAATTTGTGAAATCATTTCTTAAATTCCTCTGCTAACTTCCTCAAGTGTGCATGGATGTTTTCTGGATGGAACCTTCTTTTTTCCTTTGATTTTTTTTTCTGGTATTGTCACCAGACTTGAGAATTTTTGTTTTACTTTTAAATTGGGTTGACCACAGACCCAGTTTCAAATCACAGCACTGCTCATATATAGTCTCATAAGTCTCTGTCCTGTCTCAGCAATTCACAGTTCAGTATGTTCAATTATGACATATTGTCTGTAAGGAGCTTGAAGTCAAGCATCCACACATCATCCACGGGTTGGAGCTGAGGAAGTAGTCAGCCTCTTATTATAATTTCATTGTTAGTCTTCATGTTGGATGTTTCCTTGACTCCGTTAAGATGTGACATTTCACGAGTCCATGAAGGATTTACCACACAGTCAGATGATATTACAGTCATCTTTTGGTTCCAGCAATCTTCTTTTTAAAAAACAAACACATGTTGAAATTAAAAGTTTAATCTATCCATTAATACTGTAGTGTTCTGATCCACCATCCTGCTGGTTCACACTCAGGTTCAAGGCATTTTAGATGCCCATCCCACTCCCTTAAATTGACAGAAACTACTTTCTCCAGTTTCCACTGCCATGTTTATACAGTCATGGAGTCAGACACACAAACAGACGCTTCGGTTCAACTCATCTATGCCGACCAGTTTTCCCATATAAAACAAATCCCATTTGCCTGCATTTATTCATAGACATAGACATAGAGATGTACATCACAGAAACAGACCCTTCAGTCCAACTTGTCCATGTAAACCAGATATCCCAACCCAACTTAGTCTTACCTGCCAGCACCTGATCCATATCTCTCCAAACCCTCCCTATTCATATACCTATCCAGATGCCTTTTAAATGTTGCAATTGTACTGAATTTAATATTTTATATTAATTGTACTGGTTTGGAGAGGCAATTGGCCAGATGGGAAGACAGAGTGTAGGGACAATAGTTATTTAATCGCTCTGAACCTTTCCTAATCATGTACCTGCCCAAATGTCTTTTAAATGTTCTACTTGTACCTGCCTCTACCCATTCCTCTGGCAGTTTATTTCATATATGCACCACCCTCTGTGTGAAAAAGTTGCCCCTTTCAAATCTTCCCCCTCTCAATTTAAAGATATGCCCTTTGGTTATGGACTCCCCTACCCTAGGGAAATGATCTTGGCTATTCACCTTATCTATTCCGCTCCTGATTTTATAAGGTCATAAGGTCACCCCTCAGCTTCCTATGCTCCATATGAAAAATGGCCTCCAGCCTATCCAGTACCTCCTTATAACTCAAATGCCTCTCAGTCCCGGTTAAATCCTTGTAAATCTTTTCTGTAATCTCTCCAGTTTAATAACATTCTACTTATAAGCAGGGTAATCAGAATGTGTGCAGTGCTCCAACAGTGGCTTACCAATGTCATGTATAGCTGCAAAATTATATCCCAACTCCTTTACTCAATGCCCTGACCAATGAAGGTAAGCATTCCAAATGCTTTCTTCACCACCCTGTCTACTTGTAACACCATTTTCAAGGAACTGTGTACTACACCCATAGGTCTCTCTGTTCAACAACACTCCCCAGAGTCCTACTATTAACCATATAAGTCCTGCCCTGGTTTGTCTTACCAAAATTACCTCGTATTTACCTAAATTAAATTCCATCTGCCACTCCTTGGCCCATTGGCCCAGCTGATCAGCTGGCATTTTCTGGTTCTTTCACAAAGTTCAAGCGAGCAAGCTTTCAGTTTAAGAGTTTTAAACTGCAGCATATTCAACAGTCCATGCATTTGTAAATGGTTGCTTTCTGTGCAGTTATTTTCAATCTTGGGAATCAGACAACGAGAGGTTGTAGCTATTGTGGAGGTCATCTTCTATCTCAGTGTGTCACCTCCAGCTCCTCCACCACACACCAGTGCCCTTATAATTTTTATTGTGGAATCACAATGCTTCCCAGCCTTGAAATGGGATTGTAGCAGGAAAAGCTTCTCTGGCACGGTGGCACAGTGGTTAGCACTGCTGCCTCACAGCGCCAGAGACCTGGGTTCAACTCCCGCCTCAGGCGACTGACTGTGTGGAGTTTGCACGTTCTCCCCATGTCAGCGTGGGTTTCCTCAGGGTGCTCCGGTTTCCTCCCACAGTCCAAAGATGTGCAGGTCAGGTGAATTGGCCATGCTAAATTGCCCGTAGTGTTAGATGTAGGGGTATGGGTGGGTTACGCTTCAGCGGGGCGGTGTGGACTTGTTGGGCCGAAGGGCCTGTTTCCACACTGTAAGTAATCTAATCTAATCTAATCTAAAAAAACCCATTTGTGAAGATTTTATTTCAATTTATTCCAGTCTAGCATGTTGCAATAGAGCACATTATCTTCAAGGTTTGGCGCTCAATTTGAAACTATAATGTTAAGTGTTGCTTAACCCAAATTACTACATGTTTAACATCTTTGGCATGGCATCAATATAAAACTGACAAGATACCTTTTGATAGAACTCTGTATAACGTATACATAGCTCCTGCATCATAATATGCAGGGATTAGGCCAAGCCCTAACCAAACCTTATTAAACCAGGCCAAGGAAGTACTGAAATGCTAAGCAACACTTAACATTATAGTTTCAAATTGAGAGCCAAACCTTGAAGATAATGTGCTCTATTGCAACGTGCTAGACTGGAATAAATTGAAATAAAATCTTCGCAAATGGGTTCTTGAAGCTTTTCCTGCTACAATCCCATTTCAAGGCTGGAAAGCATTGTGATTCCACAATAAAAATTATAAGGGCACTGGTGTATGGTGGAGGAGCTGGAGACAGACCTCACGTGAGGTTGCCAGTCCCATACTGGAAAGCTCTGACTTAGCAATTTTGACACAGTGAAATGTCCCATGGTGCTTTGCAGCATTGCTGCCAAACAGCATTTGACACAAGAAATACTAGCAAAAGTGAACAGCTATATCTTAAGAAGTGTCTTAATGGAGGGGTATGAACCTAGTGAGGTGGAGAAGTTCAGAGTTTGGGGTCTAGGCAGCAGAAGGCATGTAGAGTTGGGGGGGCAATTTAAACTCGAGAACACTAAAAGACTAGAATTAGAACATTGCAGAGGTAGGAACAGCTGAAACTATCGAGAGATATGAAAAAAAATGAAAATTTGGAAGTCAATATGTTACACCAATTAAAATTGCTTTTTGTTTTGTTTTGTTTTTATGTGGCTGTAACTCCCAGATGCATTATGTTTGTAGGTCTGGAGATAGATGTTACCAGAACAGGGAAGGATGACCTTCTTTAAAATTTATTAATTAACTCGGTGGGTTTTTTTAACAAAAAATGTTACTTTTCAAGGCCACCATGACTGAGACTATTTTTGTTTTCCCATTTAATTGTTAAAAGTGCAGAGTTCCTCTCTGTTAGGTTTTGACATTCTCTTCAAGATATTAAAAATGTCATATTAAACATTTTTCTTCTTTTTGTTTCTGCCTCTTCATTCTTCCAGTTCTCTCAACCCAATCTCTTTTCCTCACCTTAATTTGCTCACTCCAATCCACCCTGCTTTTTCAACATTCAAGTTTAAAGCGCATTGTTACAGGAGTTCCACTACTGCTTGCTGTGTTCACTCAGGTCCTGGATGAATTGGATGGAAAAGTCAGGGCTGAACCCACCTCCACATGCCAAGGCAGCTACAATCTGGTTTTCATCGACCTGCTATTCGCAATGGCCTAGTGGTAATATCTCCAGGCTATTAATCCAGAAACGCTGGTAATGATCGGGTGGGCCTGGGCTTGAATCGGCCACAGCAGATGGCGGAATTTGAATTCAATTAAAAATCTCAAATTAAGAATCTGCTGATGACCATGAAACTATTGTTGATTGTCAAAAAAACCCACCTGAATCACAAACGTCCTTTAGGGATGGAAACTGCCATCCTTACTCGGTCTGGCCTACATGTGATCCACAGCAATGTGGTTGACTCTGAACTGCCCTCTACGTAATTAAGGATGGTCAATAAATGCTGACCCAGCCAAGAATGCCTTCGTCCCATCAATGAGCGAAAAGAAAAACTGGCTCAAGTCAAAACTTAACTTTGCTGCCATATTGGAGGAGGTCCTTTCCTCAGGGAATCCACTGGTTCCAGTTCTCAGATCCCAGTCAAGTCACCATCGTTGGGACTTGCAGTCAGTCTCAGTCCCATTCAGGCATCATGCCTGGAGTCCAATCCAGAGATAGGTGAGGTGGTATCACCTTGGCCAGTCAGGTGGGCTTGAGTGTTTGGGAGGAGCAAGCGGTTAAGGGTGGGGTCTCTGTTGGATTTGGATGGGTGGGGACTGTCTACTATGCTATTAGGATCATGGAAGCCCTACAATGCAGAGAGAAACCATTCAGCCCACTGGGTCTGCACCGACCCTCCAAAGGATATCCCACCCAAACCACTCCTCATCCCCAAAGCCCTGCAATTCCCATGCCTAGCCCACCTAACCTATGCATCCCTGGACACTATGGGGCAATTTTTCATGGCCAATCCCCCTAACCTGCAAATTTTGGACTGTGAGGTGAAAACTGGAGCACCCAGGGTCAACCCATGCTAGCACAGAGAAAGTGCAAGCTCCCCACAGATAGTCACCCAAGGCTGGAATCAAACTCTATTCCCTGGTGCTGTGAAGCAGCAGTATTAATCACTGAGCCACCTTGCTGCCCTAATGCTGACAGCCTCACCATGTGGAATATCACCAGTACAACTGGTAAAATGTCAATGGAGGTGGATAGACAACAAGCCAAGTGCCCCTTCTGCCTTACCCAATTTAACACCTCACACACCCCTCCCCTGCCAGGCTCTCCTTGGTGTGGGGAACATTGTGCTCCCTGTTTCTCTCACTGCAACACAGTCAACTCCACCACCAGGAACATTGTGGGTAAACGTCCTTCGAGCTGGAGAGCGGTGGAACACAGCAAAGTGATGGTAGGTGCTGTCAGGTGCTGTTTGACAGCCCAAACTCTGCCCAGAATGTGTACTAAGAGGTAGCCCTTTGAAGGAGGAAGATAAGAGATTTCTAAGTCTTGGCCTCAAATATTGCAGCAGGCTTGGCTTCTGTGTTTTCATATTTTTTTAGATCTTCAGTCTCCGACACAAGTGACTGAGCTCCAAACACCCACCTCTTCATGGGGGTGGGGGATAGGGTGGCAAGATTTACCAAGTTATTTCATCGCCTGACTCGGGACACACTTTTAAGCCTCCCCCACACTAAGTCTCCCACAGCACGACCACCTTCCTCAGCTTTTTTCAGCAGGGAACTCTTACTGACTAAGCAGCAAGCAGTCCTCCCCCTCAGCAGGCTGAATAACTGAGGAGTGACGCTCACCTTTTTGAGGTTTAAATGTCAGCTAGCCACAAAACGCTAATGGCTACAATAGAAAATTCTAAGAATTTAACCTTGGACAGTCACACCCCCAGCTTTTTTTTATATGAGACACAAACACTTTTTAAGTCTGCTTAAACAAGATTCTCTTTCTATTTGGAGTCTTTCCACCAACCTGCAAAAACACCCCTCCAATCCTATATGATGTGGTAAAATATTATAGCTTTGTAATAACTACGGTTAGCTGGACTTTTTTTTAGTTTTAAAGTTCATTTGTGGTTTACGTAGGTGACAGCCAGTATTTGTAGCCAGTCTTGCTTCGCCAGTGCACACACAAACATGCACACACATTACGTGATCACAGGATCAACAGCCAAAGGCAAGAACGTATGTTGCAATTTGCAGATGGTGCACCAAGCTGAACTTTTACATTAATTGCCATCTTCCTACCTCCTCTATACACTTTCACTGACTGACCATATCATTTGCATTTGGGTAACTCCATACCATATTGCGTAAATGTTAGCTCTGCCTCAATAGTTGCACACTTGTCTATGAGTCAGAAAACGCTGTCGTTTTTGAAATCCATGAGGCAAAATTCATGCTTGCATCTCTTTTCTGCAGCTTGGTTTTCCTTGAATACGTCACTGAAGACAGAGTTAAATTATACCATTCCATCTCATAAGTGAAAGTCGAGATCAGTTGGTTATTTTTGAGATATAGCACATACACTTGAACTACCCTGGCACTGTCATTTTTGTCCTGAAATTTCTATCTCAGGTTAGTCAGGAAAGGTAAGACATCTCAAATGTCTTGGACCCAGGAAGTGCCTTGTAACTGTTAGTTTTGGTGTTTATAGCTAAATATCTGAACAATTAAAATACACTAGAAGCCTGCTCGATACAAAATCAGTCTGAATTATTTTTGCCATCCCTCACAGGCTGCTGGCTTTGCAGTAGCAACACAAGCAGTGGTCACAACTAACAGGATACTGCCACCAAGCTGAAAAGACTTTCTAACTATCACAGAAGTGAGTAAAGTGTAAATAAATGTGAATGCTGGTATGATGTCAGGTATGTAGGCCTTACATCCGAAAGGCTAGGGGATCGTATCAACCATATCCTTTTGGCTGTTTGCAATAAGCAATGTATTCAGCACAACCAACCAGCTGGCACTTGCAAATCTTGGAGCATAGCATTTAATATTAGATCTCATTCCATAACCATGCAGCATTTGTTGGGTAATTCTGGGTGTACAGAGAATTACACTGACAACCGATTTAGGATTGTCAGTTCAGCTTGTGTTGTGATTCACTTGAACATACTGGAAGTTGCATGTATCGAAAAAACAGGATCTTGTTCTTTGAGGACAGAGAGAACATTCACACACACTCATTGGGGTTAAAAAGTGGAATAAAATAGACCAGCGGGTTCTGATTCCTATCTGTTTAATACATCTGTAAGTCTGGATGCACAGATAGCAACTGAGGAATGGATCAGGCTTAGATGCCAAAGATCACACATGAATAACAATCACTTAAGAAAGTGCCCAGGGAACGATATGCAAGGAAAAGTCAGCACTGTGAGGGACGGAACAAGTAAGTTAGACTGATGTTGTATCAAGCAGGCTTCTAGTACATTTTAATTGCCCGGATAGTTAGTTGTACACACCAAAACTAATATTTACAAGCACTTTCTGGGTTCAGGAGGCTAAGGGGGAAGGAATTTGGTGGCGGCAGGGGACAGGTCATCTGGAGGGACCCAGAAACCCACAAAACAGAGCTCCTCTTTGCCTGGCACTAGCCCGTGCAGCTAAAGCTGAACTTCCCATAACATGGCTGTCCCCCAGTCACAGGCGACACACAGGTGGTAGTGATTTGGGGCCCAATGCAATTGTTAATTGTCCATGGGAAGGCCTCAAAAGTCCAAAGGTTGAGCAGAAGCCTCCCCATCACCATCCCCTGTCCCCAATTCCGTAAAGTCTCAGACAGGAGATGAGTGGGTGGACAGTAGAGAGGCTCTCCATTGGATTTTAAGTGGTTCCCACCAAATGCTTTGACAAGGGGAGCAACCCTTGGAATTGGAACTAAGAAGCACACTGTAATGCTGTTATTTTTAATAAGATTGACCCAACAGTCTCATGACATAGCTCTCTCCTCATTATCCACAGCCTTCTTTCTTTTTACGTTTATATTCAATCCACTTTTAAAGGTTTCAATTAAATTTTCTCCCAGCTCACATTTTATGTGGCACTTTCCAACCTGGAATAACTTGCAATATAAAAATTAATCTCGGTTTTATTTTGCACCCACTGTCAAGCCCCTGGCTCTTTGGCCTGTTATCCTAAATGGGTCCCCTGGTCATGGACTCTCTCACCAGCCACATGAAGCAGGTCTCTTCTGTGGAAAACTGCATTTATCTTTGTTCTCATAAATGCAAAGATTACGTTGTTCTGATTTGCACTTTGCAGTTTCATTGAGGAGAGATTAAAGATAAATTTAGATACAGAGTGTTTCCCTCCCAAAGACGCTATTAAATGAAAATGAATCACACTGATTGGCAGCTAACAGTGACAGTCTATCCAGATCGTTGAATTTACAAGATGGCCACTTGCATGCCAAACAAGGTCTTAAAAATCCATTTTTCTCCACTGCTGAAAATGCATCAGTGAGATCTGCGTGACCTTATTTCTGACTAAACAATGTATCTGGACAAATATGATGCAGGCAAATCTATGAAGATCCAGTCCATGACCTTGATGAAAGCCCATGTCTGAGGTTCAAAGAGCAACTGCAGGCCGAGTCCATCCTGACATACAGGCCACTTAGCAGTAAAGAGGCAACTGGAATGAGATTCCAAACTTAGCAGCTCCCTCAGTTGTTAGTACAGTTATCATATAGTGGTAACTTAGGTTTGGTTTCAAATGGACCCCAGTGTATATTTGCACTGGGGACTGGTTTAAAATCAATCTTGATTTTATGATCAAGTCCTAAAGTAGGGCCTGACCTCAGTTAACTGGCAAACCCAGGGATGAAATAGAATATAACTATGCTGTTCAACTTTGAGACTTTAAAAAATGGGCAGAAGCTTCATAAAACAGATAATCCATAACGTTTCTTACAGTTTTATTTGCCTGTATTAAGAGCTTTCAATTTGTTTAAGCTTTATCAGTAGTCAGATGCTGTTAGTAATGCAGACTTGGAGCTTCTTAGCTCCCCTCCCACTCCTTTACCATTTACCATTTTACAACTCCCAGTCATGTTAAAATTCTGCCAACTTCCCAAAGCATTTCCCAGAACTACACGCTATAGAACAAATAGTCTACATTTCAAGCACATTGCAGAATGTAACAAGTCTTGTTTCTTCCCAGCAGAGAGAACAATGTGATCTTGAAAACAAGTCTTGTAGTAAAGATATTGTTCAACAATTCAATTCCTTTTATCACCACATCACTAGGGAGACAGGCTAAAAAAAATGACTACAAACATACTTTTTGAAGAACAATGTCGAAGTCAGTTTCAGTCATAAATTCCATCATTGAATCAAATGGAGCTCCTCATTGTCTCTTACAGTTTGCTGGAGAGAAAAATGACAGTAAGTGGGAAGTGATAACCACAGGCTTTGAATGTGAGATGACGTAGCTTCAGTTTGTAATGATAGGGAAAGAATAAGACAGAAAGACATTTGTGTCCATAGAATGTCCCAAGGGCTCTTCAGCACATGTAGTGCTATTGAAGTATGATCGGTGTTGCAATGTAGCCAATTTACACACAGCAAGATCATAAACAACACGTACAAATAGCCAAGTAATCTGTTTTGTGATGTTTTTGAAGGAACAAGTATTGACCAAAAAACCAGAAGAAGAAAAGCAACAACAAGTTGTATTAATATAGTGCTATTAATGTAAGAATGCATTGCAAAGTGCTTGACTAAGATATTATAAAACAAAATGTGACACTAAACCACATAGGAGATAAGATAGATGACAAATAATTTGATCCAAAATGAGGAGAGAAGAGAAGAGAAGCAGAGAAGATTACGGAGAAAGTTGCAGAGCTTAGGGTCTGGAGAAGGTTACAAATATAGGGAGGAGGAAGGAAGTTGGGCAATTTGAAACAAGAATGAGTATTTTAAAATAGAAATGTTGTTTAACCGAAAGGGGAAGTATGTCTGTGCGGACAGGCTGGTGGGTAATCAGGGCACTTTGCAAGTTAATGATGAAGGATTTATGCCCAAAACATCGATTCTCCTGCTCCTCAGATGCTGCCTGACCCCCTGTGTTTTTCCAGCACCACACTCTCGACTCTGATCGCCAGCAATAAATGTTGGCCCAGTGAGCAATGCCCTCATCCAACTGCTTCATTCAGACCCATCAGGGTCATAATCGCCCAGATAACATAAAGTTACATAAAGAGCTGCATTTTCCAATTGCAAAGAGTTGAAGGTCTCTAAATTTTTGTCACTTTCTACTGTTCAGTTTGTTTCTTTAAAGAGGCATTTAAATAATTTTTCTCTCAATCTCTAATTTAACCGACTAGCTGAATTGACTTTTGAGATTTTGAAATACATCCCCTTAAAGTGTTTCCATCCTGGTAATATCTATGAGGTGGCATATCCATCAGCAATGTACCTCAGTGTTCCACAGTGACAAACCTCTACCTACAAGTACTATATTTCTATGTCACATAAACAGCAATATTAAAATTGTTGTATAGGAAGCACTTTTGAAATGTGGATTTGCAGATTTAATTCACATCTATAAACATAAGTTATTGCCACATCTAATAAGGGAATGAATGAGTGCTATCTACACAAGAGACAGATAGAACTAGAGGAGGCCATTATAAGTCGTTCAGCGTGTTCTGCTAATCATTCAAATAATGATTGATCTGCATCTCAACTCCATTTACCCATTGTTGTTCCATAACCCTTGTTATGATGTGGAGGTGCTGGTGTTGGGCTGGGGTGGACAAAGCCAGAAGTCACACGACACTAGATTATAGTCCAACAGATTTATTTAAAATCACAAGCTTTCAGAGTGCTGCTCCATTGAAAGGTGAAGCTTGTGATTTCTGACATAAACCTTGATAGCTGTATTTCACAAAGATTAATCGATTTCAGTCTTGAAAGCTTCAGTTGACAGTGGATCAAAAGCCTTTTGGAGATTTTGAGATCCTTTTTTCTTGTGAATAAATATATCACAATTCCACCTCAAAATGACTTAGTTTGAAGTTTGAGATTAAACTATTGTGTTTGAAGTCCCCCATTACTTCTATCATTGCAAACACTGCAATCAGATCCATCTTTAAGGTGATTCTTCTTATAATTTAAATGTTTAACCCAGGGATCATACTGATATACCCTTCTCAGACTATTATATCATCCTAAAAATTCAAAGTCCAAAACTCAATCCAATATTCAAGATAGCGTTTGACAAGAACTCTGTATAAATTTTGAAATGCATCGGAAATAATTCCACAGAGACCAGTATCCCATCACCAAGTCACCTTTTATTTACTCATGGAGAGTCCTTGACACAAACCCAGTTCCCTCAAAACTAGCTCTCAGAGTGAGAAAGGATGTCTGATACTGGTGTTCTTTTTTTCTCTTTTCTTTGCAATCCAAGGGGGGTGGGTGAGGAAATCAAATCATCATTTATACTGCATGAGATGAGAGATTAGATTAGATTACTTACAGTGTGGAAACAGGCCCTTCAGCCCAACAAGTCCACACCGACCCGCCGAAGCGCAACCCACCCATTCCCGTACATTTATCCCTTGACCTAACAGTAGGTTACCTAACAGTACGGGCAATTTAGCATGGCCAATTCACCTGACCTACACATCTTTGGACTGTGGGAGGAAACCGGAGCACCCGGAGGAAACCCACGCAGACACGGGGAGAATGTGCAAACTCCGCACAGTCAGTCGCCTGAGTCGGGAATTGAACCCAGGTCTCTGGCGCTGTGAGGCAGCAGTGCTAACCACTGTGCCACCATGCCGCCTGATACTGGTGTTCTTTTTTTTTTCTTTTTTAGCAACTTTACTGCAGATTACATTAGATTCCCTACAGTATGGAAACAGGCTCTTCAGCCCAACAAGTCCACACCGACCCTTCGAAGAGTAACCTACCTAGACCCATTTCTTTACTCTATATTTACCCCTGACTAATGCACCTAACAGTATGGGCAAATTTAGCACAACCTGACCTGCACATCTTTGGAGTGTGGGAGGAAACCGGACCACCCAGATGAAACCCACACAGACACGGGGAGAACATGCAAACTCCACACAGGCAGTTGGCTGAGAGGGGGATTGAACTCAGGTCCCTAGAGCTGTGAGACAGCAGTGCTGACCACTGAGCCACCATGCAACCCAATACTGGTGTTCTTATCTGTCAGGCTGGACTCCCTGATTGGACCAGATTAACAGCCCCAATCAGGGAACTCATATTCTATGAGGTCCACTTGGCTGACCCCATTACAATCACTACACCATCCTTCTCACATCATGGGCTTCCATTTACCTTTGTGATTAGTAATTCATGTTCATTTCTAAGCTTGGGATGTTGAAATTGTTTGTAGGATCCTAAATAAAAACCTCATCACAGTCCAGAGATTCTGCTCGTCTATGTATTGATAACTCCCTTTATGATGCAAGGAATCCATTTTATAATATTCATGTGCAGGCTTGTCATATAGTTAATCAGAAAACCTGTTCTGTGCATGAGGAAATGTCTCTGACTGTCCAGTGAGCCTAAGGGGAGACACATTTTGCTTCAGCTGATAAAACAGAATTATTTTATCCATTAACAAAACTGCTAGATTATCTTTGCTCCAGGCAGGTACAGACAAGTCCACAATCATATGCCGAGCATTGGGCTTATCTGTCTAACAATAGCCAGTTCCCTTCATTCGGTCCTGAGTATTCAAAGCCTGGAACTCACAGCTGCTTCAGGTTAAGTTACACTGAAGCTGTCAGAAAAGTGTTGATACAAAATCATCAGGTCATTCGCCCACAATTGTGTAAAGCCTAGTCATTCCATAAAGCTTTAAATTGCTACAAATTCTATTTTTCACTTTAACCACATAATGAATTTATTTAGGCAATCCCCTTGGTAAAGATAAAGTTGTCATAGTCTGACCGGATTATGGGGCTGCTCTGTCAAGAAAAAGAGTCGACTGGTGGTGACTTAACCTGAGGGTCACCCCAACTTGAATGGGGGTGAATCTGAGAAGCAGGGTCCTTCAAGGCAAACTCGGCTAGGAATATGAACCTGTGCTGTTGGTGTCATTCTGCATTAAAACACTAGCTGTCCAGCCAACCTGTGGTTGGGCAGAGTTTCTGGATGTAGAGGCTGGTATTAATTTGAACAGGTAGTATACAGGCTTGGAGAATGCTCCATACCTAGCCTGAATATCACAGAAGGACCTCAAGACTAACAATTAAATGGCTGAGTCAATTCAGACTCAAAACTGTGTCCTAAAACCAGGCAGGATAATAGCAGATGTAAGAGTGAAACTGCATGGGGAGGTCTGCCAAAGTCCTCTCATGTCCTCTCCTATTTTTTTCATATCAGCATTTCACTATTTGCCCTTCTCCACCCTGTCAACTGCAAATGATGGCTGGGGGACGCAGAAATAGCTATCAGGCCATGTTCTCTAACTTCCAAACCAAGACCCACCTGGATAGAAGGGATGATGATCACAGGGACTGCAGTTCAAAGCTTAACAATGGCTACTTTTGTTCAGAAAAGGGGAAAACTTTCTTTAGCATGTTCTATCAGAGTGTTTTAAAGCCAATTAATAACTTTTGGAGACAGAGAAGCAAGACTCACCACCATCTTAAAGCTGTGCTTAAAGAAGGCTTCTTAATGGTAACTGAATGTCTCTTTGGGAATCATCAACTTACTGTTGCTGGATTTGATTTCAGTCATAGAGTCATAGAGATGTACAGCATGGAAACAGACCCTTTGGTCCAACCTGTCCATGCCGATCAGTTATCCGAACCCAATCTAGTCCCACCTGCCAGCACCTGTCCCATATCCCCCCAAACCCTTCCTAGTCTCTTAAGTGTTGCAATTGTACCAGCCTCCACCACTTCCTCTGGCAGCTCATTCCATACACGTACCACCCTCTGCGTGAAAAGGTTGCCCCTTAGGTCTCTTTTATATCTTTCCCCTCTCACCCTAAACCTATGTCCTCTAGTTCTAGACTCCCCGACCACAGGGAAAATGTTTTGTCTATTTATCCTACCCATGCCCCTCATAATTTTGTAAACCTCTATAAGGTCACCCCTCAGCCTCCGATGCTCCAGGGAAAACAGCCCCAGCCTGTTCAGCCTCTCCCTTTAGCTCAAATCCTCCAACACTCAACTCCTCCCAACTCCTGTACTCAATACTCTGACCAATAAAGGAAAGCATACCAAACGCCCTCTTCAATATCCTATCTACCTGTGACTCCACTTTCAAGGAGCTATGAACCTGCACTCCAAGGTCTCTTTGTTCAGCAACACTCCCTAGGACCTTACCATTAAGTGTATAAGTCCTGCTAAGATTTGCTTTCCCCAAATGAAGCACCTTGCATTTATCTAAATTAAACTCCACCTGCCACTTCTCAGCCCATTGGCCCATCTGGTCAAAGTCCTGTTGTAATCTGAGGTAACCCTCTTCGCTGTCCACTACACCTCCAATTTTGGTGTCATCTGCAAAATTACTAACTGTACCTCTTATGCTCACATCCAAATCATTTATGTAAATGAGAAAAAGTAGAGGACCCAGCACCGAATCTTGTGGCACTACATTGGTCACAGGCCTCCAGTCTGAAAAACAACTCTCCACCACCACCCTATGTCTTCTACCTTTGAGCCAGTTCTGTTTCAAAATTGCCAGTTCTCCCTGTATTCCATGAGCTCTAATCTTGCTAATCAGTCTCCCATAGGGAACCTTGTCGAACACCTTACTGAAGTCCATATAGATCACATCTACTGCTCTGCCCTCATCAAAAAACACAATCAAGTTTGTGAGACATGATTTCCCATGCACAAAGCCATGTTGACTATCCAAACTGACAGTCCTTGCCTTTCCAAATGCATGTACATCCTGTCCTTCAGGATTCCCTCCAACAACTTGCCCACCACTGAGGTCAGGCTCACCAGTTTATAGTTCCCTGGCTTGTCCTTACCACCCTTCTTAAACAGTGGCACCACATTTGCCAACTTCCAGTCTCCCGGCATCTCACCTGTGACTATTGATGATACAAATATATCAGCAAGAGGCCCAGCAATCACTTCTCTAGCTTCCCACAGAGTTCTTGGGTACACCTGATCAGGTGCTAGGGATTTATCCACCTTTATCCATTTCAAGACATCTAGCACTTCCTCCTCTGTAATCTGGACATTTTGCAAGATGTCACCATCTATTTCCCTCCAGTCTGTATCTTCCATATCCTTTTCCACAGTAAACAGGGATGCAAAATACTCATTTAGTATCTCTCCCATTTTCTGTGGCTCCACACAAAGGCCACCTTGCTGATCTTTGAGAGGCCCTATTCTCTCCCTAGTTACCTTTTTTTCCTTAATATATTTGTAAAAACCCTTTGGATTCTTCTTAATTCTATTTGCCAAAGCTATCTCATGTTCCCTTTTTGCCCTCCTGATTTCCCTCTTAAGTATACTCCTACTTCCTTTATACTCTTCTAAGGATTCACTCGATCTATCTTGTCTATACCTTACATATGCTTCCTTCTTTTTCTTAACCAAACCCTCTATTTCTTCCAAGATATAAATGAGAAATCTGACTATTGAGTTGCTCATGCCCCTTTAATTGGGATCTCTCCTCTTGCTGTGCAACAGCACTGCCACAATACACAGGGATATGTAAACCAGGCTTAAAGCTGAAATGGCAGGGGAAGTCCTGATCTTCCATTGGCGTGATTGACAAATCCCGGGCAATAACTCTAAAACTGTACAACTTCTTAAAAACTAAATGCTTCTGTTACAATGCACACAACCAGCAGGAAGTTTGCAATTATTATTTCAATAGTAACCAAGATATTACCATGAGTCGAAGGTCAAAGTGTTTTGAATCAATACCATGGATTCTGTTTAATGTTAGTAATTAGATGATTGACGCATTTTGTTTCATCTCCAATTCACCATTTGAGTAGACAGGCTTCAACAGGCACCTAATCCATCAGCAAGTGACGTCAAGAGAGTTGTATCTTTGACAGGTTCAAATGATACAAGAGGCTAGACAGACAGAATGGATCCTACTACTGGTGCTTAATTTTTAAACATTGCCTTGGCAATACCAGCCCAGAAAGAAGAAAAAAAATCACATTCCACTTTCACCTTGCTGAGGGGATTAAGCTCTATGACAAGCTTCAAAGTAATTAATTCTACAATCAGATGCGGGTGACCCATAGGGCACGGATTTCTTTGGAAAGTGCTTATAGGTTGCTACTGCTACTGACTCCACTTGGCTCTAAGCCACAGTCTGAAGCTTTCTCTTTCATTTCTGGATAGTACATTTTGCAAGAAGCTGTTCTGTCGAAATTTGTCAAGACTGCTAGGTAGGTTAGTTGCATTGTTTAAAACAAAAACAAATAGTTTCAGTCTTTTTATCTGCTGTGACAAATCTTGGATATGCGGACGTGACTCCGCTTTTGAGTTGCTTCTGTCCCTGAGTCAGCCTCTCAGCCTCCAGTGACATCAGGATCTGGGGTGTGGGGGCATGAGCTAAGAACAGCCCCATCACTGAACATGACAGTTCCCTGATTGTAAACCCCGCTACCCCCTCCCACTCCTTCTGTTTTTACAGAAGGTGGGCGGGGGTGAACTGGAAGTGGCAGGACTACCTGACCGCACAGTGTGCAGCCAGTGCTGACCAGCTCATTGAGAGTGATTTAAGACAAAGTATTAGCAGCCTCTAAATGCCTACAATTAGTGGAGACCTGGAAGCAGTCTCCTAGTGCCAGACCCAGAGACAGAGTTAAAGCCAGACTATAGCCGTCCCTGCAAGTCTGGGTACATGATGCCTTTCAGAGGGCACCCACGCCTCTTCCATGCCAGAGTGATGGACTGGTTTCAAAAGCTGGTTTTAATTTAGCTTTTAATAAATTGAAGAGAAGGGGGCCACCATCTTGAAGCGCCCTCTGACTTGCTCCTTTTCCATTACAATCTTCTGGAAAGGTTCCTGCTTGGCCCTTCAGCTTCAAATTTATTTTTAATATCCAGAATGTTACTACACATGACTGACTAGTATTATTTCCACCAGTAAATCTTTCCAAATAATCAAATTACCTAAGTTTTGAAAATTCACCCAACCAACCAGCACTATCCGGACAGTAAATCTATCTCTGGGTCAAATATGAGGGTGCCCCCCTCCCTTTTGACTCCTTTCTGTCTGTTTCACTCACTGGGAGTTTGGGATCTCAAAACAGTCCCAAAATCTGATTCCAAATATCAGAGGACACATCCTGCCTCTTGACTTCCACATAGAGGCGCTGCCAGATGAGATTTTAAACAAAGACAAAATGGCACCATTTTTCTCCCTGATGCCCTGCAGACAGGACCGGGCCTAGCTGTGATGGCACCTGCTGTGGAATAGCCTAATTATTCTCTAGACTCACAAACAAAGAAAGGCTGCTTCTCAAGGAAACTAAAGAACGCGATGCACTAGGTTTTGGGGTTTTTTTCTAGTGGCAGAAGACAGATTCGGGAAGGAAAATAGATGCAGCAGTAAGCACCATCTCGAAGAAGCATTGCAGAAAGTCACCATGGCTCCTTGGGTAACGTCTTCCAAGCCCACAACCACTAGCATCTTGAGGGACAAAGGCAGTAGATAGGAACACCATTACACTGCAAATCCCTCCCTGAGTCACTCACCATCCAAGCTTGGAAATATTAGATCATTCCTTCAAGGTTGCTGGGTCAAAATCCCTTCCTAATGGTACTGTGGGTGTAGGAAATGGACAGCAGCATTTTTAAGATAGCAACTCACCACAACTTTCTGAAGTGAACTAAGGGGTGAGCAATGAGTGCTGGTCCAGTCAGCATTCCATGAATGAATTCTTTAAAAATCTTTGTAACTATGCACACAAGCAAATATACTTTAATGTAGTATGAAGCATTCTGCGGTAGCCAAAATACTGCAAAAGGGATTTTTTTTTTGACTAGGGTGAAGGGATTTTAAAACGGAGATTAGATTACTTACTTACAGTGTGGAAAAAAGTGCTGATGTGGTCAGAATTATTAATCATTATTTTGTTTCTACATCTCATGATGAGAAAAGAACATCCATTCATGTGGAAGACCAGCTTGTGAGGAAAGGGATCTCCCTGTGCTTTGTGTTATGTAATTTTGTGAGCTGTGTAGTCACATGCCAAGAGAGTGAGCTTTTTGAGATGAAGGGTGAGTAACAGGCAGGTGGAAGTAATTTCCAGGAAATTGCTGGCTCCGAATATCTGCACACGAGTATTCACAGGAGTATTCGCAGGAGTATTCACATGAGTATTCGCAGGAGTATTCGCAGGAGTATTCGCAGGAGTATTCACAGCTCAGTAAGTGCCACATGCCACCAGCAGTTCTCACTGATCAATGTCATGAATGCAAAGTAACTCAAATTGCAAACCCTTTGAACATTTTAACTTGCAGAGGTGCGGCAGGGTCAGTGGGGAAATAGCTTTTATATCTAGGGTGTACTGTCAAAGTTTTCTTTTTCATAAAAGGAGACCTTGACACTGGCCCTGTTTGAGTGAATAGACCCTTCGCTCCAACTTGTCCATGCTGACCAGATGTACTCAAAAGAGTACAGAGATTAATGTTTCACTTCCCTCCTTCCACCCGACATTTCCCAGTGAGAAAATTTTGAGTAAAATAAGTGAGCATTGTATGACTTCTTGTTCATTTGCTAGCTGAGGAATAAATTAGACTAGCCACTTGTATCTAGCCTTGCTTCATCAAATATTTCTCATTCTACTATTAAAAAGAACACGGCTCGTACCTACAGAAGATCCAGGAGGGAAAGGAGATGAATTTCTGCAGGGACTTTCTTGTTTGTTCATCATAATTTCAGAAACACCACATCTGAATCCTGCTTGTTCTTTAAATCTCACTTACAGTTATCTGAGAGCTATTGAGAAAGCAATAATCTACCTTCAATTAGTGCCTTTAACACTTTGTAGTTATGTTAACCAATGTGCTCAGACATGCCATAACACACCTCAAGGACAGATGGGATTTGAACATAAGACCTTACAGACAGGGGCGTTACCACTGTGCCAAGACCGCAACAGTTGACTTAGACAGTTATTTTGTTTCCTCTTTTCATTGAGTCATTACATCATGGAAATAGACCCTTCGCTCCAACTTGTCCATGCCAACCAGATATCCCAACCCAACCCACCTGCCAGCACCCGGCCCATAACTCTCCAACCCTTCCTATTCATAAACCATTCCAGATGCCTTTTAAATGTTGCTACTGTGCTAGCCTCCAACACTTCCTCTGGCAGCTCATTCCACACACGTACCAGCCTCTGTGCGAAAAAGTTGCCCCTTAGGTCTCTTTTGTATCTTTCCCCTCTCACCATAATCCTATGCTCTCTAGTTCTGGAGTCCCCCACCCCAAGGAAAAGACTTTGACTATTTATCCAACCATTCCCCTCATAATTTTGTAAACCTCTATAAAGGTCACCGCCCCCCACTCCCTCACCCCCAGTCTCCCAAGCCAGGGAAAACAGCCCCAGCCCCTCCCAATAGGTCAAATCCTCCAACCCTGTTAACATCCTTGTAAATCTTTTCTGAAATCCTTTCAAGTTTCACAACATCCTTCCGATAGAAGGAGACCAGAATTGCACAGATGAATCAAGGCATTAATTCTGATGATGTTGCTATGAATGTTCATTTTGATACTGTGGTCACGAGAGTGTGTCTCAGAACTTTCATATACATACTGTACGTAACTAACAATTAAGTTAATTTTATTCCTATCCCATTTTTCAAGCAAGTGTTCCTCATTTACTGAGGAAGCCTTTGGCACTAAAATTCTGTTTTTCATACCTTATTTTGATAAAGTTTTCTAGCAGAGAGTTTATACAACCCCTTTTTATGATGAACCGTCACATTGACTTGTTCAATAAAAGAAGCTGACAGGATAAGTACTCACAGAGGTAGACGCCCAGATAATTGATGGATCGGAGTTGGCCAAGTGAAAGAATCCAGACGTTGGCTTCTGGTGATGTCACTGGGGAGGAGTAGCAATTATTCATATGACTGCCAGCTTACTTAACCTTTTCTTTTGCTTAATAATTGTTTGACATTCATCAATGTTTGAGTGAATAACCCAGAATTTGGCTATCTGATACTCGCCAACATTTCCATCACACGCCTCTGCAGTATTCCAGCAATCCGCAGCACAAGCTCAAAGAACAACATCACATTTTCCCTTTGGTGACCCTGCAGTCTCTAGGACATGACCTCAAAAACTATAGAGCCTGATTCCATCCTGCTATGTTTTTTATCCATCCCACACCCGGACATGGGTTGCCTTTAGCACAGTATACTCCTCAAATACTCCTAGGCCTATTATAACATAATATGAGTTGCATTCAATACAGGTCAACCATTTTCTCCTACTCTAAGCTCTTATTAACACATATTCAGCTTTTCCTCTGTCCTGGCCTGCCTTCCATAATCTCTTTGTATACTCACTCCTTTCATACCTCTTTCTCTCTCCCTCTCTCTCTCTCTCTCTGAGTTCGACTTCTATCTACCACTCACCTCTCCCCTCAACCAACTCCAATTCCAGCATTCTCCCATCCCCTCCCAACTTCAGCTGCAACATACATACCATTTTGCCCTAGCTGCGAATCGTTCTGATGAAGTGCCACCGGACTTAAAACCATAACTCTGTTCTTTATCCCACAGATGCCGTCAGACTTGTTGAGTTTCATGAGCAATTTCTGTTTTCATTTCAGATCTCAGGTATCTGATACTACCTGATCTGATACAAGAGCCTGACTTGTTTATAAAAACAATTGCTGTATCTGCTGTTGTAAGTGTGTGTGTGGGTGGGTGACGAGGGTCAGAGGGCTTAGTTAATTTATTTTGTTGCTAATTGGAGATCTTAATTGTAATGTTGAGGAAATAAAGCAAAAATAATTGTTTTTTTAACAACATAACTCCATTTAGAGAAATGCTTAAAAATGTTTTAAATTCCAACAACAATGGAAATTTTTTCACTTCTCTGTCAGAAAAAATGACTTGTTGATCAGGAAAACTCATTGGCTTGTCAATGTTAATAGTGCTACGGCTTAATAGCATCCCTAGAGCGCTTTCTATTATAGATACAGTCATGGTTTCCATTGCTACTTCACTTGCCATTCTAGCAGAGATTGGCAGTAATTTGGTCAAGGAAAGCAAAAATTTGGATTTGAGAAAAGGCAGAGATTCCATGAAATCTCTCATCTGGCTGTCTTTCCTGTCAACACGTTCCATTGCAAAATCTATACGATTGCTCATCCCAACATTGCATTCCTAAACAGTAGAGGCCCTGATATTTTCTGAACCCTTATTAGGAAATAAAAGTGCAACTTGGAAAACCAGAAGAACAGTTTGGCCTTTATGGGACCAAAGATTGAAAGTCTAATTTCTTTTTGTGGTGTTGGTTAAAGAAGGAATGTTGGCCGGCACACTGGAAAAATTTCCTACTCTTCTGAGAAAAATGCCATGGGATCATTTAAATCTACCTCAAAAAGGCACTGTGGTCTTGATCTAACACATAAGATGAGCTCTCCAACAATGCAACATGATTTTACAATCAAGATTAGATAAGTCAAGGCCTTGAGTTGAGCTTTCAACCACAATCTTTTGACTTAGAGGTGAGAGGGCTACCACTGAGCCTCTGACTCATGCTTTGCATGCTATCCCTGTTCTCTTTTTACAATGTGATAGCCTAGTCACTTTGAAATAGTGTTCTAGAGCTCTGATCACCAAGTGTTGGAGGTAGGTGCAGAGAATTGTTTGTAGAGTCCAAAATCTGAACTTTTGACTTAATAATGGAAAAACTTGAGTTCATTGGTTTGGAAAGCTGGTATCAAAGAACGTGTTTTATTGTTACGTTTTGGTGAGGTAACCTGCAAAATGCTTCAGTGTAAATTATAACAGTGGAATAAAAGGCTACCATTTCAGTCTAATTAAAATTCTTCACACAAAACGTACAGATGACAAAAAAAATCAAAATCTAAAATGTGATCTGTGCCTGGGTTGAACTCTTGGGTGCAAACATAAAGGCAAAAATACTGGGATAATTTAAAATCCACATAGATACTGGAATTTAAGGTCATTATTGGATGGATAAACCAAGTTGAAATGAATGTTTTACCCTGAATAGACTTAATTTTGTAATCTCTCCAACAATTCCAGGACTATTATTCATATGCAAGCAACACATTCAGCTTTAAAGATTGTGATCCAACTATTATTTGTTATGAAAATTGTTTGTATATCCATTGTTTGACACATTTAATATTTTATAGGTTATCCAATGCATTCATGTCATTTGCACAATAACAGTTTTTTGCAAAATACTGGGCTGAAGTACAAATCTGACAGATCAGAATTTTTATATAGCAGCTATATGGATCCTCAGCCAAGTCAAACACTTGTTGGCAAACACAATTTTTCATTTTGCAGGATTCAGCTGCACATTGTAAATGTTTTCTGATAGCTGACAAAATGGCACTGTAAGGATATTGAACATTTTGCCTCATTTAAAGAAATAAACCTTCCCTATCTTAAGGAGTCAGCACAATATTGACTCATTTGGAAATTCTTCTTCAGAGACTATAGGCAATGGTGTAACAACTAACATGGAAAAGTTGCCTGAAGGTTGAGGTCACTAATAAAATAGGCCTGCAACATTAAATGGCATATTTGGAATCTCAGCATTGAAAGGCAGTTACTCTAGAAGGTACAATGGAAAGGAATTCTCACAAACATTAAAACTGCTGCTACCAACTTGCTTCTAGCTAGGCTGTTTTTTTAAGTGCCCACATTAATGAGTGACAAAGCCTGAATGATCATAACATGTTGCTTAATGATACAATGGGGATGGTGGGGGTTGTCAAACAACTCAACCTGAAACACCATTGGTGGCACGGTGGTTCAGTGGTTAACATTGCTGCCTCACAGCACCAGGGACACAGGTTTGATTCCATCCTTGGCTGACCATCTAGGTGGAGTTTGCACATTTTTCCCTATATCAGTGTGGATTTCCTCCAAGTGCTCCAGTTTCTTCCCACAGTCCAGAGATGTGCAGGTTAGGGTGGATTGGCCATGCTAGACTGCCCACACTGTCTGAGGCTAGATGGGTTAGCCATGGGAAATGCAGGATTATAGGGATAGGATGGGGGTGGGATGCTCTTCGGAGGGGTGGTGTGGACTGAATGGTCTGTTTTCGCACTTAATGGATTCAATGGTTCTCTGACCTTTCCCAGTGAACACAACAGAGCCCACACTGCATAGCGTCACTCAAGTGTGTACAGCCTTGCCAACACTCTGAATGAATGCAAGATGTCATTGCATGAAATTTAAAGAAGGAATATTTTGCAACTTGCACCTTAAGTGACCTTAGGACAGCCCAAAGCGCTTTAGAACCAATGAACCACTTCAGGTTGTAGTGTAATCACTGCTTTGTCACTCACTTGAAAATGTTATACATACAATGCAAATATTGGCAAACAGCAAAATCCTAATAAAATACATGAGCAATAGAAAAACAGTATAGTATTTAAATGTAGAGAGAGAGAGAGAAACTGTAGAACTCTGAGATGCAGAGCTGGCTTGGCAATGAATCACAAGTAATTAACATGCAGGCTAGCAAGTGATCAGCATGGCAAACTGAATGTTGGCATTGATTGTAAATGTAGAGATATTTTGCTACAGCTCTACAAGGTATTGGTGAGACCACACCTAGAGATGTACTGTTTTAGTCTCCTTATCTAAGAAAGGACATCACTGGATTAGAAGTAGTTCTGATAAGGTTCACTCAACTTATTTGGGATGAGGGCTCATTTGATGAGGAAATGCTGGACCTGATAGATTTGCATCCATTGGAGTTTGGAGGAATGGGAGATAATCTCATTGAAACATAAGATCCGGAGGGGAATTTGACAGGATAGACGCTGAAAAGGTAGGAACACAGAAACAGGAGTAAGACATTCAGCCCATCGATCCCACTCCGCCATTCAGTAAGATCATGGCTAATCTGTGGCCCAACTCCACAAGCCTGCTTTTGTCCCATATCCCATGAAACCCTTGCATAATAAACATTTGCCTTTCTCAGATTTAAAGTTAACAATTGAATTAGTATTTGAGGAATAACCACCATTTGAGGAAGAGAGTTCCAAACTCTACTACTCTTTGCATGTGGAAGTGTTTTTTTTAACATCTCTCCACAATGGCCTGGTCTTAATTCTTAGACTATACCCCTGGTTCTAGAATCTTCACCCAGTGAAATTAGTTTTATCTACCCTGTCTTTTCCTGTTAGTATCCTGAGGACCTTGATTAGATCACCCCTTAGACTTCTAAATCCTGAAGAATAACAGTCTAATTTGTCTAATCTCTTCTCATAATTTAACTGCTGAAGTCCAGGTATCATCATTGTAAAGCTGTGCTGACTCTGTCCAGGGCCAAAACAGCCAGGCAACTAACAATCCGCATCCACAAACACCAACCAGCCACTAAACACCACAACCAGCTATCCCTAGTAGCCATACACACAAATGACAGGGGCCACAAATTTGACCTGGACAACACAACCATCATAGGACAAGCTAAACAGAGGACAGTCAGAGAATATCTAAAAGCATGGAACTCATCCACAGACTCCATCAACAAACACATAGACTAGACCCAATATACCGGCCCTTACGACGAACAACTGGCACCGACAACCAGAAGCAGCAGGAACGAAACCAAATAAATTCCAGATGACAAAGTACAGCAGTGCTTCACAGGAGGCTCCAAAGCACTGAAGGTGTCACCTGGACAGGGGACGAAATGTCTGCAAATAAACTTCCCAACTTGGCGAACATTCCCACAACCACGACAAAGCATCCTTCCTCAGGTGTTGTGTCCAGATCTGCTCATAGTACTCTATCCTGGGATCTAACTAGGGTTTTATATCACTGCAACATAACATCTGCATCCTTATTCTCCATCTGTTCTTAGATATGAAGACCAGCCTTCCATTAGCCTTCCTGACTATTGAATCTGGTTTGTGGCATTATAAAGAGCGATGCACCTGAACCCTCAAATGTCATTGGGCATCCATTGTGTTTAACTCCATACTCTCTGAAAAATACCCTGATCTAGCCTTTTTTCTGTCTGAAATGAATATACTCACATTTGCTTTCCCTTTTGTAAGAGACTAGAACTGAGGGGCAAAGTCTAAAAATTAACGATCTCCTATTTAAGACAAAGATGAGAAGAATTTTGTTTCCTTAAACAATGTGTGTCTGTTGAACTCTTTTCTCCAGGAAACAGTGAAGACAAGAGTCATTAAATACTTTTAAGGCAAATGTAGATGGATTCTTGGCTAACAAAGGAGTCAAAAGTTTTGGGTAATTTTGGTGGGTGAGGAGTGGCAAGTGAGAAAAAAGAGTTGAGGCCAGAATCAGATCAGCCATAACCTTGTCAGCTGAGGGAACATTCAAGGGCTGAGTGGACTATTTCTGAACCTAATTTATATATTTGCATGACTAGATTAGATTACTTACAGTGTGGAAACAGGCCCTTCGGCCCAACAAGTCCACACCAACCCGCCGAAGTGCAACCCACCCATACCCCTACATTTACCCCTTCACCTAACACTACAGGAAATTTAGCATGGCCAATCCACCTGACCTGCACATCTTTGAACTGTGGGATGAAACAAGAGCACCCGAAGGAAACCCACGCAGACACAGGGAGAATGTGCAAACTCCACACAGTCAGTCGCCTGAGGCGGGAAATGAACCCGGGTCTCTGGCGCGGTGAGGCAGCAGTGCCGCCCAACTAGATCACCTGCTTTTCTTTAATCTTTCAATTTAATGAGAACACATTTGGAGAATTTCCTTGATATCTTTAATTACATCCATGAGAGGGCAGACACGGATTTTCCAACTCATCCAAGAGAGCAGCACCTCTGCCAGTGCAAGCTTTCCTCATGGTCTTGCACTGAAGTGCCAGTCTCCGTGTGTTCATGCTTCTGGAATGGTCTGGTACCCCAATCTTCAGACTGTGATGCTATTATTCAGCCAAGCCTGACATCAAGTGAACAGCAGAATCATGACATAAACTATTTATTTTGTGAAAGTCAATTGCAGTTAATTAAAACTGTCTGGATAAACAACTCTCATGAGCACGCAGTGCCTACGCAAATGCAGTTTCACTTTCCTTCTTCCGTCAATAATCTCCAAATGGGGGTCAGGCCCTGGGTTATACATTTAAACCCAAGTACAGAAAAGATAGAAACTGGAGATCCAGCTGTGTGCACGAGTTAAATTTACAACAGAAAATTGCATTACCAGGAAGTCAGGTTACACCTTCTACAGAAAGTAACAGGTCCATTAAAGTCGGAATTCCAGAGGTTAAACTGGATTATTTCTGAAACCTGTGTCACCAAACAAAACTCTGAAGTTTTCATGCCAAGAATCTTACTAATTGTTTCATCATAAACTGCTCTGAATCAAGATACCCCTTCTCCATATATTTCATAACAAATCGGTTATGCAGTTAACAGGAAATGACTGTACTACTGTGCTATGTGATTTTCTGCTGCCACTTAATCAAAATCAAAACCTTCGACTATTTGTATTCAAAATGATATCCCTTCATGTAATCATATTTGATATTTTCTTAAGATGGCCATCATGTCTAACTTCCCTCAGTCAGTGGAGAGCTGTGGTTTATTTTCCTTTGCTGGCTCCAGGCCCATGCTTATTCAGCTGTGAATCTAAATACTAACTACTCGACCCAAGCCCTTGCTCAAAACCACTGATGACAGGCTGCTCTCTCTCACAGTGAACAACACGAACGACCCCTTTCTTCCAAACACTTCTGCTTTATTTCACATGTCTGACCTCCAAGAGCTGCTTTCAATAGCTGGGGGGGGGGGGGGGGGGGGGTAGTGGTTAGTGATTGTTATTTGTTGCTGTGATGTGGTTAGGTTTTCTTTCCCTTCCTCCCCTCGATCCCCTGCCTCTTGGAAGCAGAGAGCATGTTCTTTGATGTCTTTGCCATGCAGAGGCCTCAGCCTGTTATCTTTGCAGTTACATAAATGGACTGATTTCTGGAAGATTGCTTTTCATTGCAAACATAACAGCGCGATGGTACATATCATCAGAGACTGCTGTTTTAATCATTTGCATAAGGCAGGAATGCTGGGTTATTAAAGTACATTTGTCTTGTTCTATCGCAGACGGTATTTTGGCTCCAAGCACTGTATGCTATTGATCTGATCTGAGACAACTGATATAACATGCTAATAAGAGTTCTTGTGAGGTTCAAAGCTGTAGTTTTAGATTAAGATAAAAAGTATTACCCACTGAGCGTGCGATACCCCACTTTCCTGGACTAATTTGTTAGCAAAAGGCTCCCCAGATGGTTCTCAACATATTTGCCCTATTAGTTGACATTCCTGATGAAGGACTTATGCCCGAAACATTGACTGTCCTGCTCCGCGGGTGCTGTCTGTGCTTTTCCAACACCACCCTTTTTGACTTTGATGCTCCAGCATATGCAGTCCTCAATTTCCCCTATTATTTGGACAGTGAAAGGCTGTTGTAACTGGCCTCAGTATCCCTGAGTTCTGGAAGGGAAGGTCGGTTCGCCCAGAGTGGTTAAGGCAAAGTAGGATACAGCTCTGACGCCTTGCAGTGCAATCATTTGCCATCACTCAGTGTCACACCTCACATGCAATTGACACACAAGCATTCAAAATGCTGCTAAGGCCCTTGGAAAGGATCCTAGCCTCAGATAGTTATCACAGCATGAGAAGAATGAGGAACTGTTTCTCTTAGGGTAATACTTTATACAAGTATGAGTGACATGGGCTATTAGATTAGATTCCTGATGAAGGGCGTTTGCCCGAAACATCGATTTCGCTGCTCGTTGGATGCTGCCTGAACTGCTGTGCTCTTCCAGCACCCTTAATCCAGTATTTGCTTTCCAGCATCTGCAGTCATTGTTTTTACCCTATTAGATTAGATTCCCTACAGTGTGGAAACAGGCCCTTCAGACCAACAAGTCCACACCGACCATCTGACAAGGAACCCCCCCCCCCAGACCCATTTCCCTTTGACTGACGCACCTAATAATATGGGAACTTTAGCATGGCCAATTCACTTAACCTGCACGACTTTGAACTGTGGGAAGAAACCAGAGCACCCAGAGAAAACCCACACAGACACAGGGAGAATGTGTAAACTCCATACAGATAGTCACCTTGAGGCTGGAAAGTGCTAACCACTGAGCAACCATGCCCGGCTATGTGTGGCAGAAGCAGATAACAAGTGCAGTGAGGTCCATCTTGAAATGGGGAACAACTCTCACCACTTTTACACCTTTCACAAGTGACTTAGTAAGATTCTCACTAAGCAGCAGTGAGATGTTGATTGATGGGAATTAATGATTGTTAAATACCTTCTTAACAGCACAATTCACCTCATTCATATTAAGCTTTCCATAAAACCATAGAATGATAAAATGATACAGCACAGAAATGGAGCCATTCAGCCCATCTTGTCTGTGCCAAGCTAAATACACCCAGATGCCCTTTCTAATCCCATCGGCCCACACATGGCCCATAGCCCTGCCGTTTATAACACTTACAGTGCAGATCCAGGTACCTTTTAAGAGTTTAGGGTCTCTGCTTCCATCTCAAATCAGGCAGCAAATGCCAAACACTCATCACCCTCTACACAAAAAAGGTTTTCATCATGATCTCTCTAATCCTTCTGTTACTTAGCTTGAATCTATGACCCCCTGGTTTTTGAACTCGCTGCCAAGGGAAAATGGGTTCGTCCTGTCTACTCTCTATTTCTATGTATCTCTACCTCTCACATCCTACCATCTTAGCGAACTCACCAAACATGCTGGACCTTGGGAAAATCTGACATGGAGGTCAGAGCCAAGTACCAAACGGATCCACCTACATGTCAGACATCAGGCACCAACATCACAGGACACCTCACGTTCATGTACCATCCTGTAAAAATCCTTATGGCATATCTCCAATCTGCTCTTAGGATGCTCTGCATTTTAATGTTGCACCTTAGGCAGCACTAGCAGCTCTCATTGTAACGCTGCAGCAAGGATACAGTGTGTGCAGGGGCACACCCCCAGCTCATGGACTGTACCAGGCTGCATCTCCAGGCTGTATGCTTGCTCTCATAGTGCACAATCAGTCTGAGACTTCCTGAATGCTCACAGCATCCTTGCCATGCATTGCTGTGCCTTTGCTGTTGTGCCCTGTCAGCCAGAGATGCCAGGCTCATATTACTGCTATTTTGCCAACACAAAGCCAGGATGCTTGGCATAGTTGTCACGAGGCCTCGATCAAGTCAAGGGGTATAGCTTTCTGACAGGGAGCCCTGGCACAGGAAGTCAAGGACAGCCTCCAATACCAGTCCAGTCCCTGCTGGGATGTCAGTGAATTCTGGGATATCTGCAAGTTGCCCTGGAACGGTGTGTGGTCAGGTGGAGCAGAAATGGGAAATGAGCAGCACCATGGAGGTGTGATAGGTAATTAATGAGGTGCATTTGATAAAATATAGCAAGAGAACCCACTAGGCCTCCTGGCCTCAAACTCTCCAAACAATTGGCACAGTTTGGACTTAACCAAATAAAGCAAGATTCAGTCTTTTCTATTCTTTATGTAGTTTTGTTAATAGCTCACTGCTTGATGGAGTGGGGCATTTCACAGTTCATGTCATTAATTAGATTTTATCCTACACTTTTTAACACAAAAATCTTTTTTTCCATCACTTTTTAGCTCAAACATCTTTTCTCCATCCAACCTGCTGGAAATGGGAGTTGATGACAGCCAGTGAGGGCAATAGGATGCTGTGTTTTTAACAAAAAAAAATTTACATAGCCAAAAAATAACTATGGATACAAATTCAATGACTGTTTGACAGAGTCCTCTGTGGACTCATGGAATATCACACCTGCAGAGTCACAGAAACTTCAAATGGAAAGACTAAAAGGAAATAATAAGAATCTGGCTACCCAACTTCCTCCTGGCAGTGAGCTATCTCTCTCCAGGCACGTTTATATTTTACCCTTCCAGACGTACACATAAAATGAAGTTAAAAGTGAATTTCAACCGTGGTCTGCATGTACTAGTGACCAATGTGTGGACTAGTATGCTATGAAGGTCACAGCTTTGAGAACAGCCTTGCACTGCAGATAAAGGAAGGGAAATTTTGTCTCTCTTTCACTCTGTGTGTTCTCTGTCAGCCACCATTGATAGGAGCCAGAACAAAGGAATTTCAATGAACTTGAAAATCAAGAATCTCAAAATTGAATGTGAATTGCCAATGTCAATGCTACCAGTAACATTCCAATGTTTGATTATTTACTCTTCACAATCAACTCAGGGACCATACCATGTATCTCTTTCTCCTTTAACTTTTGCCTTTACTTAGGACTCAATTTTCATTTCTGATCTGTGTGTCAGTGTCTGTGTGTTGCATTATTATTTCTGTTTTCATTTGCCAACTAATAAACTCAGTGTTTGGTTAACTCAAGAAAGCCTGGTTAAATAGGTCCTTTTAAAACATTAGTTAATTTTGTCTGGAAGAAAGATATCACAAGGGAAGGGATTCTTTGATCCTAGATTAACCTCACTGTGAACAACTGAGGGGCCAGATGAATGTAGGAGGAGGGACAATCCATCCGTACTCACACAGCAGTTTAACCATTTGGAATATCCCATCTGGAACTTCAACATATTAGGGAACCTCATCCTGGGAATGGCCATAACAGGGGAAAGAAGAATTGGGATACAGATACTGAGAGAGAGAGAGAAGAGAATAGTAAAGTTTGAATGTTTTTGTCTAGAAAACGTTTAGTGGATTGTTGGTTGGGATAGTCAGCTAAGAGATTGTAATCCAAGTCTAGAACAAGAATTGAATCCACATTGAAGTCACTGGCTCTAGAAGTGGACAATCGGTTTATATGAAGTGAATTGGTCATTTCAGCATTATGAGCAAGTCTAACTGAAATGTTAGTACCTTAATATTTTTAACCCACCCTCAGGAAGCTTAGCAGCTGAAAATGGTGATAAAGAGAGAATCCATGAGGTACGTGATTTTGCAGCCCCACTTGTGTGTCCTAGGGAGTTTCCTGTAGTTCCACCAAATTACCCAGTAACACTTGCTTCCCTTCCCATGATCAGCCTGCTACTGTGACCCTCACCCCACCACCCCCCACCACGATGAGCAACTGTCTCATTGTGACCATTCACTGTCACAAGCACCAACCATCTTCCCCTGAGATCAGAAAACCTACAATTAGAAGCCCCTATCCTAGGGATCAAACACCCAAGCTACTGTCAGATCCTATGCCTCTCTCTCTCTCTCTCCCCCTACCGCACTCTGACTCCATGTGATAAAGATACCCTTGTCACCGAATCCCAGGAGCCACTCCTGATCTGGAACACTATAAGATTAATGCACTCTTGTTCTATGTTCTCTGATACTGTCCCAATACACTTCATGTCCTTCAGCCTTGTGAAGTGAACTTGTTACCTAAGATGCCTCCTACTACCCATCAACTGTGGGCAAGAACTGTCGAGAAAAAGATTAATGGCGTTCTGCAGTTAAATTCTGCAGAACATTTAGGAAACTCATTCAATTCCCTTAGTTTATCCATCCCGAAAGAGCTTGGAAATCCATCAATAAAAGTTCAGACCAATACAACAATCTACATTTGTATGACACCTTTTAAAAAGCATGTTTTATGGAAGCATTACCTACAGTTGCTGACCCCCATGAGATGTTAGCAGAGAGTGACTAAAATTTTAGGCTTTCAAGAAAGAGACAGGTACAGTGAAAGAAAAAGAACAGAAATTGAGACTTTGAAAAAGTTGTAAGCACGACTGTCAGTGATGGGGGACAAAGACAGTGAGAGGTGCTCAAAAGGATGTAACTGGACCAAGTGGAAATCTCAAAGGTTGTAAGTCTTGTGAAAGTCACAGCAGATCAATAAGTGTGTACATGTGATCCACTCAAATCAAAATTCAACAGAGTTCCTATCCTGTATTCCTCCTCAACAGGGACAGTCTGTTACATCACAAGACTGTAATTTCAAGTCCTGACTTGTCCAGAGCTACACGGCAAACCTTAAGATTGAAGTTCCTTTTCACTAAGCATAGCATTTATACATCCTGAATGGACCTTCTTGTTGTACTTTGATCTTTGGTGGTTGTTGTGGAAGTCTGTTATTGAAGATGTTATAGATGGGAAAGTAGGCCGATGTTGTGTCTGTCAGGATGTAAAACTCCTCCTGGAAATATTTTAAAAAGAGCAGTGGAGTTCTTCCAAAGTTCCTGGCCAAAAATCTCACCTTCTGAAAGAGATGATCCATTTAGGTATTCCATTGGTACTTGTGGGGCCTTGCTGAGCATTGACTAACTGTTGTAGATACGATAGAATAGTGACTGGTGCTGAAAAGTTGTGAATCACTTTGGAATGACACGAGGTTGTGAACAGTGCTTCACAAATCCAAGTTCCTTATTTCCATTTCAACTCATGGAAGAAACACACCAAGACTTGGCCATGAGCTACCCAGATTGGAACTGTATCTGGAGTTAAAATCATAGGAACAGAATGGATAGGGGTAAGCTATTCTGGCACCTTGACTTTGTTTCACCACTCAATCAAATTATTGCTCGTTTCATGTGGGAGTCCTTTATTCCATGTCCCTGAGTGTTATTACCAAACAAGGATCATTTGTCAGTCTCGAATGCTGCTCCCATCCCATTGTATTTTGAATAGAGTATTGCATCTGCTATCCCATATGTGATTACGTGCTGACTGAGTTCACTCCATCAGGTTAGAGTTCCAACAGGTTTGTTTGAAATCACAAGCTTTCAGAGCGCTGTTCCTTTGTCAGGTGAAGTCCTGATGAAGGGGCAGTACTCTGAAAGCTTGTGATTTCAAATACACACGTTGGACTATAACCTGGTGCTGTGTGACCTCTGACCCTGTCCACCCCAGTCCAAGACCAGCTCCTCCACATCATGACTTCACTCCAGAATGGCTAAGCTTGAATTACATAACACGACAACTTACATTCATGTAACGCCTTTGATGTAATCAAACAACCCACAGAGCTACACAGGAACACTATAAGACAAAATATGACTGTAGAGCCACAAACCGAGCTATGAGGCCAGATGAGCAAATGGTCAAAGAGGTAGATTTAAAGAGTGCCTTGATAAGGGGCCTAGTTCTCGAGAGGGTACGCTAGATCTTGGGGCAACTGAAAGGTGGAGCAATAAATAACAGAGAGGTTCAGGAGATCTGAATTGGTAGAATGCAGATATCGTGGAGGGTTGTCTGGATGAAGGAAGTTACAGTGATAAATGCACAGAGTCATGGACGAATTTGAAACAATGGATGAGAGTTAAAAAATCAAGACACTGCTTGATTAGGAGGCAGGTCAATGAACACAGAGGGAATCAGGAATCGGACATGGTGTGAGTGAAGGCATGCACAGGGGAATTTGGAATGAGCCATTAGAGGAAATAATTTCACAACATCAATTTCTTTCAACATTCTAAATAGCTCAGTCAGTTCTCCCTTCAATCTTCCAAACTTGAAGGCGCTGAAGCTGGATGGGAAAGAGCAGGAGTAAGTTTCCTTTTAATAATCTCATGAGAAACCTGATGTAATGTGACACAAAGTCATATTGTAGAGACAGTGCTCTACCTTAAAATTAAAACTGAATCACACCTAGAATATTTTTTGGGAAGTTATTAAAATTGCTGGATCAAAATATGAATCATATTTAAAAAACAAATCTGTCAATTAGAATACCAATCACTTCTTCATCAAAACAGTGTTGTGAAAACTGTGAACATTTCTCTGGGGTGTCATCGGAACTGCAGATAGTTTGAGATAACATATACAAGCTACATTACACATCAGCATTAAGCTTCAAAATGAAAGTAGGTAATACTCGATTATGAGATTGTTGGCATCCTATCTCTTAATGAGTCACCATATTATGAGAAATGAGATCAATTGCCTCCATGCTACTACATTCCATCTGACGTCAATTTGTGTTTTGGTCAAGTTTTGTTTATTCAACTGGAATTTCTGCAGACTTTCTCCGATTTCCAACAGTAAAAGACAACAGAAAGTCTTACATCTCTATAACACCTTTCATAACTTCATCAGGTCCAAACGTGCTTTCTAGCCATTTAGGTACTTTTGAAATGTAGTCACTGTTGTAATGTAGGATGTAGAAGATTGACGAAAAACCCAGATAAACATTGCCGAAGACTTGCTCGCTCCAGCTTGCAAATATTTTACCGGTGTTATGGCATGAAATCAGGAACCCTGTGAAAATTCCAACATGCCCTTTTTTTTTAAACGCTTTTGTTTCTTCTGCAGAAATGTGGCTCCATGGACAAAAACACTATCACTGAAGTGACGATTAGGCACATTAATGTGCAGAGAGTGCTAGATAAAGATCAGGATAGTGGCAACGTGTTGCCTAATCTTAATTTTGACATTTACATCCTTTCTAGTAGAGAACATTGGATTCTTACGAGGAACAGGAGTACCATAGAATCTCTACAGTGAAGAAGCAGGCCATTCAGCCCATTGAGTCCACACCAACCCGCCCAGACCTACCCTGTATTTCCCATGGTTAACCCAACCTGTGACACTAAGGGGCAATTTAGCATGGCCAATCCATCTAACCTGCACATCTTTGCACTGTGGAAGGAAACCAGAGCGCATGGAGGAATCCCACGCAGACACAGGGAGAATGCATAAACTCCATGCAGACAGTGGCCCAAGGGTGGAATCAAACCCAGGTGCCTAGCACTGTGAGGCAGCAGTGCTAACCACAGAGCCATGGTGCTAACCCTTCTGGTTTTATTTTTCTCTTGCTGCTCCAGGAGGACTCATTTCAATTGTAGTCACTCCACCACTGGGAAAGGAAGAGATTATTATTTAAATAGGGAAAACTGCAGAAAGTTGAGACACAAATAGACTTGGGGGTATTTGTGAATAGAACACAGACAGCTAGCACACAGGTGCAACAAGTCATCAGAAAGGCTAGTGGAATGTTGGCCCTTATTTCAAGGTGGTCGGAATATGAGGGTAGGGAAATCTTACTGTAACTGTACAAAGTACTGGTGAGACAACATCTAAAGTAGTGTGAGCCGTTTTGGTTCCCTTAGCTAAGGAAAGGTATCATTTCATTGGAGGAAGTCCAGAGAAGGTGCAGCAAGATAATCCCTGGTATAGAAGGATTGTCTTATAAGCAAAGGCTAAATAGGTTGGTTCTCTACTCACCGCAGTTCAGAAGAATGAGAGGTGATCTCATTGAAATGCATTGGATTCTGAAGGGGCTTGACACGGTAAATGCTGAGAGGATATTTCCCCTCACAGGAGAGTATAGGGCCAAAACGCATAGTCTCAGAATAAAGAGGTATGAATTTAAGACTGAAATAAGGAGAAGTTTCCTCTCACAGAGAGTCTTTGGCAAAGTCTTGCCAAAGAGAGCTGTGGAAGCAGAGTCCTTGTGTCTATTTAAGACTGAGATAGATAGATTCCTGGTAAAAGATAGATTCCTGATCAGTCGGGGAGTGGAGGGTTGCAGGGAAAAGACAGGAAAGTGGACGTGAGGAGTGCCAGATCTTTCTGAATGGTGGAGTAGGCCCAAGGGGTGAAACAGCCTTCTCTGTTTCTATTTCTTATGGTTCTATGGTTTTGTAATTCATCGAGCTGAAACCAGTAATTAAATTTCGAACAGTGGGTTTATTTTCTGAGCCATTGAAGAGGCACGGGTTTGTTTTTAAGTTCGAATCCTTGCCTCTCCAATATCAAACACAAACAAACAGAGGAGATAATATAATGATGTATTGCAGTGCTGCAACATTATTCCAGGTTGATCTGACAGTGAAAATCACTTGACGCTTGCTCTTTGAATTTTTTTTATGGTATCATTGAAACCTCTTGGCATGTTGAATATCTACTGTCTGAAAACTATCAGTGAACTCAATGGTAGTCAAGCAATATAATAGCACAAGTTTAACACAGTATTTTATAACTTTGTCAGAGGAATGACATAAGAATTGCAAATAAGTTCTCATACCAGTGCCCCCACAGGCCTGTGATTCAGTTATATCCACAAATAGGTCGTTATCATCAGCGTACTTATTGTGGAATCACACTGTGAGATGTTAGTAAAGACTGACTCCACAGATGTCAGATCATATCAGCCTTGAGAGATGCATAGGTGTTTCTATCCATTGTTATCATCATCATTCATTTCATAAATTAATATATCTATTATTAAAACTGCATGGCAATTTGCACTTATTCCTCAAATGTATTAAAATATTGATGAAACTGAATTGGGAAATTTGAAACTGAACAATAATAGAGAAGAGCGGATGAAGACATGGTCCTAAAGATAGAAGTTGGAGAGGACCTTGAAGTTGGAAAGAGAGATAGAAAGTGGAAGAAATTAGGAAGCACATTACAGGGTATAGAACTAGTTGAAGTATCTGCTACTGATAGAGGGGACAAAGGGACATACTGTCCCTGAAATAACTTCATGAAGTCCAATATCCCATCACCAAGCCACCCTTTATTTACCTGGTCAAAAATCACGCAACACCAAGTTTTAGTCCAACAGGTTTATTTGAAGGTACAAGCTTTCAGAGCACTGCTCTTTCATCAGGTAGCTCGGTTACACATCTATAGTACACGACACTGACCCAGCTAGCACAAAGCCAGCTGCTAGAGTAAACAGAACCCCTGACATTCCTGTTTATATCTGTCAGCCAGAACTCCCTGATTGAACCAGGTTAATAGCCCCAATCAGGGAACTCACATTCTATGATATCCATATGGTTGACCTCATTCCAATCATATATTCCTCCATTCCTGGGAAGGATCAGTCAACATACCTAGGGAGGAGCAGTTATGGGCAAACATGTTAAGTATTTTGAACACCAGTAACCAGCTGCATTTCTTCATGAGCAAAGTAAACTGAGAAGGTAACTAAATAGGAACTGCTGCAAAGCAATAATTGGACTATAATTCTCCTAACTGTGAGTAGCATCTGATCAAGAGCTGGCAGCAAGGAGCCTAATCAGATGTCAGTGCATACTGAAAATCAGGCATGGTGCCAAGGGTAGTGTTGAGGACATCTCTCCCTCATCTATTTGCTTTGAAGACAAACATTTGCTTGTAAAATTGGCCCCAAAACATCATATACCAAATTTAATGTGGAATAAGCCTCATGAAAGAATCTGTGACCTGAACATGCACTAGCTAAAGGCTAATGGGCTTGTAAAATTGGAGCACCCAAGGAACGAACAAGAGAACGAGCCAGGAAGGATGGATCCCTTGAGGCATGATACTTTAAACTTAATGCAACCTCACAAGATCAATTCAGCTCGCACAAGCTAGTTAGAAAAACATATAATATGTGATTTATGTAAGTAATTAAAAAAAGTCTCAGAGATCAACCCGACTGTAATGAAGGCAAGTACAGCATTAACCTTGAGTGCAATATTTGTAATGTTTATTGTTTAACTATCAGGTAACAAAAATCCCCTCTGTGAAAACATTTCAACAATGAAAGATTTCTCTTGATAACTTTAACTGGCATTCTTGAACTTTCTTTCCTCTTCATGCTCAAGTGACGTTGTTACCTCTCACAAAGCTGGAAATGTTAATTCCCTCCAGCATGCTGACTGACTCTCTGTGCACTTGCAACATCTCCTGCTCCAGTTTCAATGGTTTTTTTTCATTTGCATTCTGACTTCTGTTTTTCTTTTAAAAAATTACATTAGTCACATGAACCATTAAAATCCCCTTAGAGGCTGCTAACTTCTTGAGATGATTTTAATTTGCATGAACCAATTTAAATAAGCATACAAAAAGGCATGGATAGGATGAATATCCAAGGTCTTTTCACCAGGCAAGGGAGTCCAAAACTACAGGGCATTGTTATGAGGTGAGAGTGGAAAGATTTAAAAAGGATCTAAGGGCAACTTTTTAAATTTAGAAGATGGTACATGTATGGAATGAGTTGACAGAGGAAGTGATGGGGGTTGGTACAATTACAACATTTAAAAGGTACCTGGATAGGTATATTAATGGAAGTGTTTAGAGGGATTTGGGCCAAATGCTGGCAAATGGGACTCGATTAATTTAGAATATCTGATTGACATGGCTGAGATGGACCAAAGGGTCTGTTTACATCCTGTACATTTCCATGATTCCATCTCAATTATTAAGGCTTTAACAGTAACAAATTAAAATCAACATTAGCTGAACATTACTTGATATAAAACCAATACATTAAACTAGCAGTAGACTGTTTAACTTCAGAGCTTGACCAGACATCCCACACCTCTTATACATGACATTATATTGTACTGTTAATTCCAGCTTCCAAATATCTCGCTTCTTCCCATTTCACTGCATGTGCTTCAAACATTGTTTTTCTTAGTCTTCTGAGAATCTCTGCACTAATCTCCAGCAGTAAACCCTTTTTATATTGACTCTTTTTCCTGGTCACATTATTATGAATCTTGCAGTGTCCTTAAATGTCTATAGGTCCTGTATCTCAGACCAGAGAATGAGCTCTCACCAGCACTATGTCTCATGTCTAACAGAAGGCAGCCTTTTCTCCTTTTCTGTTCACAGAAACAACTCTTTCTCTCTCTCTCTCTGAGATGCTGTCTCCTTCCTCCTCTCACTATCCAGGGTTTCGGAGTCAGTATGTCTGGAAATAGTAAGAACAAATGCACCTTCCTTCATATTCCAGTATTAAACCTAGCACTTGACTTTAAATAGGTTTTAACCTGAGCCTCATTCTCATAGTAGCCAAGTTACATGGGTTCAGTAACAGCCCGAATTAGCGGAAGGGGGCCTGTACACTAAACCATTTTACCTTGCATTAAAAGCATGATCATCTTTTAAAGCATTGCATTAAGAGCAACACAAATACATACATCATCTCTTCCCTCTGACTCATGCAAAGACAATAGAAGATCAAACAAACGTTAATGAAATTGGTGACTAATGGGTGTCGCAGTTTGTAATTTGCAAAATTATAAACAGGAATTTTCCATCAGCGCCTACATTAAGGTACAATTTTACCAAAGATTACTGCGCAAACAAGAATTAGTCCTGCCCAGATGTTTTACTCAATAGAGTCATAGAGATGTATGGCACGGTGGCTCAGTGGTTAGCACTGCTGCCTCACAGCGCCAGAGGCCCAGATTTGATTCCACCCTTGGGCGACTGTCTGTGTGGAGTTTGCATATTCTCCCCGTGTCTGCAAGGGTTTCCTCCTGGTGCTCCAGTTTCCTCCCACAGTTCATAGATATGCAAGTCAGGTGAGTTGACCATGATAAATTGCCCATAATGTTAGGTGCATTAGTCAGAGGGAAATGGGTCTGGGTGGGTTACTCGGAGGGTTGGTGTGGGCTTGTTGGGCCGAAGGGCCTGTTTCCACACTTTAGGGAATTTAATCTAAGACCCTTCAGTCCAACTCGTCAATATCAACCAGATATCCTAACCTAATCTAGTCCTGTTTGCCAGCACTTGGCCCATATCCCTCCAAACCCTTCCTATTCATTTACCCATCCAGATGCATTTTTAATGTTGTAATTGTACCAGCCTCCACCACTTCCTCTGCCTGTTCATTCCGTACAGGCACCACACCCTGCCTGAAAACGTTGCCCATTAGGACCCCTTTATATCTTTTTCATCTCACCCTAAACCTATGCCCTCTAGTTCTGGACTCTGCATCCCAGGGAAAAGAAGTTGTCTATTGACCCTATCCATGCCTCTCATGATTTTTAAATCTCTATAAGGGGGTCACACCCTCCTTCACCCCCGGCCAATATGTAGTTATGCACGAAAATGCTAGTGCATCATTGGCAAACTAATACATTCGAACACTTCCTGGTGCAATCATAAAGTCCCCATGGCCTGAGATTTTATTCCGTTCTGTGCTCAAATAACCAATCCCTGGATATAATATTCAACTGCTACACCAGTCTCTATATCAAGAGATGTGTGGAGGAGAAAATAGACCAGGGTTCTTCTGTAATCTGATATTTGGTGATCCAGTTGGAAATTGTGTGCTCACATGTGTAAAGCACCATAAAGCACATGTGTAACTCAAAGTTTACAGCTCAGGAATCCTTTATTTCATTGATAGCAATAAGTACATTCAAGGAAAAGCTTATCTTAAAGAAACAAGCTGCTTACAGCAGAAAATTATTGTTCAAGACTCCAAAATTTGAGCTCAACTCCATGTCTCAAATCAACAATGTTGCGGACTTGTTAATCAGTGCCTTGAGTTCATCCGGAATGTGGGTTCGTGAGACTTATGGTGAGCAAGGGGCTAAGTAGAGCTGAGTCCACAAAAAGATCAGCCATGATCTTACTGAATGCTGAAGCAGTCCCGATGGGACAGATGGCCTCCTCCTGCTCCTATTTCCTAAATTCTTATAGTCCTGAATTTTTCTCTTTCATGTCCTGTCCCACACTTTGGAAAATTGTTTTGGGATTAAAACTGGACATGAAGTGAAGCAAAGAAACAAAGAGGAAAGCTGGCATGCTCATATTACTCCTGTTGGTAGATTCCCTCAACACAGCCAGATCATCTTGTTATTCAAATCAGAAATGGTATTTCCAGCCTTCTCCAACTCAGGGAGAATTCCATGTCCTCTTTATGGTCTCCAGCAGCTAGATACCTGCCCCAGTTTCTCCAGTCTGGTGTCTAGGCTTTGACAGAGCCCTCAGACCACTTTATCTGGTACCTGCTCCTGTGAGCTTACCCCCATTTCAGCTCATCCCTAATGGACTTAGGCTCCACTTCCACAACTCTAAGGTCACCTCTCCCCCTCACAAGTGCTGAACAATTCCTCTATCCATTTTATTCCCCAGCATATATGCAGGTACCTGATCAAAAGTCACCATGGCAACTGTTGGACCTGGTGCAAGTTGGGAGGACAGTCTAAAAGTCAAAGAAATGGTGCAACCTCTCCATTAAATATCAACATTGAGTGGGAAGAGAATAAGAACTTAAGAACTATGACCAGGAATAGGCAATTCAACCCCTCAAGCTTGCTCCGCCATTTGCTACTATCATAGCTGATCTCATCTCAGCCTCAACACCAGTTTCCTGCTAAGTCTCCATAATCCTTCAACTCATTACTAATTAAGAAGTCTCTCTTCTCCATAATATTTATACTATTTCCCAGCATCCACCACATTCTGGGGAAGTGAATTCCACAAATTCCTAACCCTTTGGGAGAATAAATTCCTTCTCCTCTCTCTTTTAGATCTGCTACCCCTTAAGCCTGAAACTCGGGCCTCTCATTCTCTTTTTTTTTGTATCTTGAGGTGCTTTTACACAAAACTGAATGTTTTCTACCCATCACCAAATCACGTCATGGTATTTGTTTCCATCCACTGAACACCATCAGTAAATGGCCTCTCGCTCGAGATCCTCCACTCAGGGGAGGACCTGCTCCAAGTTTTCTTTTTCAATTCCCTTTAGTGTCATATAACTCAATTAGATCTCCTCTTATCCTTCTAAACTCTAACAAGTACAAGCTTAAACTGCTGAACCTCTCCTCACAAAACAAGCCTTTCATCTCCAGAATTAAACATACACTTCCTGACAGGGCTCACTCACGTATAAGAATCTGTCGGTCAGTCGACTTGAGAAAGGAGAATATTGAGTCAGAGTGGGTTGGGAGGAGGCCAAGAAGACTTGTTGTCTCAGATATTGTTTGCGTGTGACAATATTAGCATGTTAGGCCACAGAAGAAAATGGCTTTTGGATGAGTCATTCAAAATGAACACCAATGGGCCTTGTCCATGTCTATTAGAATGACGTGCTCTTCGAGGTGTTTCAACATCCATGTGGTGTAACTACTCTGCACACCAGTACAATGCCGAAAATAAAATGTGGTGCTGTAGAAAAAACTCCATTGACTATGTATTAGAACACACAAATTGCTTAACATTTCTGAATTCAAATTTTAACCCCCTGCTCTGGTCAAACACATTGTTTTCATGCTCGGACAGCAATATTTTTTGTAGCTATCTTCTACACAATATTGCAAACTTAAATGAAAATTTGATTAACACTCAGCAAGAAAAACAGAACAGAATTGGCAGGTGGCAATGATGAGAATAATGAGCATAGATTTCGATGAGGGTGAAAACTCCAAGTATTGTTTGATTGATTTATTATTGCCACATATACTAAAATACTGTGAAAAGTAGTGTTTTGTGTGGTATACAGGCAGAGCGTACCATACAAAGTACATCAAAAAAGCAGAACAGAGTGCAGACTATAGTATTACAGCCACAGAGAAAGTTTGGAGGAAGAGAGCAATCAGAAATAACATTTGAGAGGTGCATTCAGGAGTCTGATAACAAAGGGGAAGAAGCTGTTCTTGAATCTGTTCACAAGTGTATTCAACTTTTGATCTTCTGTCTGGTGGAAGAGAGTATAACAGAGCTGGGAGGGATATTTGATGAGGTTGGTTGCTTTCCTGAGGCAGCACTAAGTGAAAATGGATGGAAGGTTGGTTTGCGTGATGGACTGGGCTGTGTTCATAACTCTCTGTAGTTTCTTACGGTCTTTGGGCAGACTAGTTGCCAGACCACACTGTGATGCATCCAGACAGAGATGCTTTCTTTGCGCATCAATAAAAATTGGTAAAAGAGTCCTTGTACACATGCTGAAAATCCTGAGCCTCCTGAGGAAGTAGAGATGTTGTTGTGCTATGCCTGAATCATGGTCAAATTTTCTCGGTTTAGAAGATTTTACAGAGGAGCTTAAAGCAGGAGAGAAAGGAGGATTAGTTAACTGAAGGCACGAATGCCAATGGAGGAGGGATTAGAATTTGGGAAATACAAAAGTCCAGAGTTGCAGGAGTTCAGAGGGAGGAGGCACAGCAGCTAAGGTAGGGTGAAATGCTGAGACTGTGGATAGTTTTGAAAACAAAAGTGAAACTAGACTAAGGTAAGGTAGAAAGTTTGGATAGATGATAAGGATGATAAGTGGGAGATAGTGCTTTTAATAAAGACCATGCCCTAATGTTTACTAATTTAAGCACATCTGTGGAACACAAAGGGTTTGGGCTGTGCCCTATTGATCCTTTGTATGAACAATCCATAGATTGAGACAATGGCCTGGAATTTGCAATAGTACTAATGGCAAAAGTGTCACGACTCATGGTTATCACTGGCTGAATGTAGCATCAATTTCTGAGGCAAGACTGTTCATCCTTTATTGAGATGAGTATAGAGCTGGGAGATGCAGAAATTCATTTGCCAGGCCCAGTTTCCCACTCTCTTCCCACACTGGATCACGTTCCCAGAGGTTAGCTGGGAGCGGGCAAGGCTAAATATGTCCCTCACCCCCCCACCACACCCCACAAACAGCAGAATCAAACCTCATCAGGAACTAGGCCAACTGCATAGAGGTTACCTTGCAGCAACAGGCAGGAGGCATAGGGAGTCAGTGGGCAGCAGCTCAACTGTCTGATCACACCTGGGACCACAACAGGAGCAACACTTCACACTTACACATTCTGACTTTCACCCATACACACACACACACACACACACCCTTTCTCACAAACAGAAACAGATATTCTCTCTCACGTACACACACAAACACACACATATTCTCTCCCTCCCACCCAGACACACACATACGCACATATTCTCTCTCACAAACAGACAGACACACACACATTTTCTCTCTCTTACATACACATGTTCTCTCTTTCTCTCACACACACACATTGTCTCTCTTACACATTGTCTCACACCCTTACATTCTCACACACACACACAAAAGCATTCTCACATGCACTCACACTCACTGTGCTAATGCAGAAGGTCAATCAACTCAGCAAAAATCACTGCCAGCTCACAGTTTCCAACATAATACAGGCTGTGACCCCCACATCCCATTCACCACCCCATTTAACTCTGGTGTCTGGATTACAGCTTAAAGGACGAATCCTTCCCTTCAGTATCCACAGACTGAAAGTTAAATGTGGAAATCTGGAAGTTGTTGTTGTGCCGACTTTTCCATTTAATCAATGGGAGGAGTCTCCGAAGGGTTTATGTGATGTGGGCAATGGAGAGATGTAGCAGAATCAGGCAACAAGTCCAGGGAGGGCCATCCGGAGGCCTGTGTCATCTTTTATGCTTTTCACAAGCAGCATGATGAGATTCTCACTCGGCAGTGGCGAGATGCCAATTGACGGTGATTATTGCTCGTTAAATGTCTTGTTAACAGCTCAAAATGCCTCATCAATATTCAAGTTCCCAACTTACCAAATGTGCCAAATACACTTTGATACCAGGAAGACTCGAAAAGGAAGCCAGAGTGCATTTCTGAAGTGTAGTGAATATCACAGGAGCCTCCCACATGATGGGTATCTGGTTTCAAACCCGGCAGAAACAGCAGTACCCTCTCGTTACTTTGGCAAGGTGTGCTGCAGCTGCCATTTTGGTATGTCAAACCAGACCAAGACTTACACAATCAACGGTGAGGCCCTGGGGAATATTATAGGACAAGGAGATCTGGGGGTGCAGGTTCATACCTCCTTGAAAACATAAATCGCAGGTAGACAAGCTGGTGAAGAAGGCTCACTGGACCAGGCTATATCTCCGGGCTGTTCACTTGATCTCTTTGCCCTCATTCACTGAGTCTACCTGGAGGCACATGGCATCCCTACTCTGCATTGCCTTGTATTGCCTTTTTCCCCCTCAGCTGGAGAAAACAGGCTGATATTACTGCTGCCTTGCCATGCTATTTCATGCAGGGACAAAACTAAGGGGCTCAGTTGTTAGCAGGACCTAATCAAATCAAACATGACATGCGGTCCTACACAGAAGGGCAGGGCAGCCTCAGATACTAGTCCACACCAGGCTCGGATTATTGTGATTCTCTCCTCATAAGAAGTGAGGAGCCAAATGTTGGGCAGTACACTGTTACAACGCTGCCCCTTTAATAAGATTATGTTGTCCTTGGTGTTTTTCGAGAGGGGTCGTAAAGGCAGAGGTGCCGATTTGTCTGGAAATGGTTACTTTGAACAATGGCTAGTTCTCCCAGTTCAGTTCTTTTTCTAGTTTGGTTTGTTTTAGCAGGCAGTCAGAAAACTGCTGGTAGCAGAGAAGCAGCTACAGTGAAAAGAGGTTCTGTGCTTTAACAGATGTTTCTTGCCTGAATGTTCTCCCTGAAACCTCTTCTGCCTGTACGACCCAGAGTTTGGATTTGCCTTTTGCCAAGGAGTGCACTTATAGGATGTTGCAGGGTTTGGAACAGCTTCATTAAGTTGTGATACAGTTGGTTGGATTATCAAATAAGGTAAGGTCTTCTAAATTCTGTTTTCTTTTGTTTGTTTTTCATCCATAATGTTTAAATAAGTCCTGTTTTGTTTAAAGCTAAGTGGTTTGGCCAGCTGCATCACTCCTGGAATATCCACTCTCCATCTGCCTTTATAAAAATAGAAGTTAGGGTGTGGGCTACCTTGAAATGTTTTGAGGGGTTCTTGCCTGGTGCATAACAATGCCATCCATCTTCAATAGCTCTACCTGAGTGAGAGCTGTTTTCCTCATGGAATGAGAGAGAGAAGCTGGTAATAAGGGAGCTAAAAGTGGATAGTATTGGTGCAGGTAAAGAGATACTCTGATCAAGTGGGTAGAAAATGCAAAGGGTATGCAGGCTTAGTGGTGTTGGGAGCTGGGGTGGGTGAGAACAGGTAAGGAAAGATGCTGTAGGTGATAGCGAGAGTTGTAGAGCATGAGCTTTGGCGGCTGGTGGGTAGATGAGCAGAGACAGAGTGAGTGTGAGGTAGCAGAGAGATAAAGGTAGCATTTACCCTGGCGTACTGAAGAACATTGACCTTCTTCTTACCTTGCTGATGGCTGAAACCCCGTTAATTCAAGTGGCAATCTCAGACCAAGCTGGCACAATGTGGTGTTGTGGTCTCTGCTGTTGGTCCTCGAGGAGTGACAGCACCATGCTGGCATCATTCCATCTTGTAGGATCTCCAGAACCTTGTCTGTAAAATGGAGCACCACTTTCTCCCTGTCTGCCAAATCCAGACTGAACATCAGGAACCATGCAAGGCAATTCTGGACTGAGAATACTTGTCTGGGTGCACAAGGGACATTCAAAGATGGGATGGGAACAAGATTTTGCCAGTCTCTTGGCAAATGTCTCTGGTTGAGGTTAGTCTGGGAATGGTGCATGAAAATCAGACATGAGGGACACCATCGAGAAAGGCATATAATTAGTGAGGTGAATTTGGAGAAACATAGTGATGGAATTTCTTCAGTCTTACAGCAATAAACCCTCCAAAAAGCCTGACGTAACTTAGACATAAAGCTCAGCCCAACACTATTGTTGAGTCATGACATAACCCAGAACGAAGTTCACCACATTTCAAGCTCCAGTATGACCTGGACATTTACAATTATTACTATTTTTTGATGGTTTACTCTCAATCTTTATTGTGAAAGCAAAATAAAAGCTTAAGTCTTGTTCAATCAGGAATAACAGAGTTATCTTCAGGGTATTAAATAAAACATCATTACAGCTGGGCAAATAATTGAACATTTTATTTTTAAATACGTTTAGAATCCCATTCTTGCAGTAAAAAAAGTCACAATTTTAAAAAAATTATTTAAATTTGTGAATTATAGACATTTTTAATCAAATAGTTCAAAGATGTTATGGCACACCTCTGAAGTAAGTGGGACTTAAACCCACACCTTCTGGCCCAGCAGTAAGGACATTACCGATGTACCAAAAGATCCCCTAGCTTGTCCATTATATATATAATTTTTCTTTTTGTCCCATGTATATGTTCTGATCTTGCATTTGTTTCTGTACAGTGCGAAGTGTGTATTTGTACATGGACGGTACATACATGTATATTTACTACTCATCACTGCCTGATTCCACTACTGATCACTAACTATGAGAATTCTTCAATCTCATTGGTGGGTCAACCCTGCTGCTGGTGGCCATCTTACAGAAACTCAGTTGAAGGTACTAAAACCAAGCTGACTGTGGAACAGAGGAAATTTACTCCCCACAGCCAGCCAATACTGTGTGGGCATCCTTCCTCAAGGTGAATGTAAGTATGGTCCTTTCACCACTGACTACGACATCTAGGCCAGTACACTCTATGGAGCTCCAGATGAGGCTTCAATTTGTTTGTTTGCTTTGTTGCATTTTTGCTGTTGTATCTAATATCATCATAGTTTGTTTGCAAATCTCTTTTCTCCCCTACGGCTACTCCAAGCTCACTAGGAGGGGGCTTTCACAGCGCTGGGATTGTTGCCGGGCAATGAAGCATTATCAGTCTGCTAGATTCAGGTCTGCTAACTAAAGTAAGGGCATAGGTCTGGCTTGTACAAAAGGGCAGCCTGTTTAATAGCTCATAAACGGCCTGTTTTTGGATTAAGCCCACGCAGTTCAAAGGAATAATTCAGGCATAGCTTTCTGCCATTTTGTCTGGTTGCTCTGGAGATAAGAAAAACATTGTTGTACTTCATGATGGTGTTGTTTTATGCTGAAGAAGTCATCTTTTTTCACATTCAATGTATGAAAATGGCAGATTTAGCTTCACTGGTTGTCCACCTACATGATCTTTTAAATAATCTGCATACTGCTGCGAAATGCAGTAAGTAGCTTGAATAAATTCGACAGCTTTCCCAAGTAGGTATGTAATGGGTTATATTGGATTTTAACGTAATCCTGCAGGTTTTACCAAGTATCTTATCCAGTCAAACAGTTTGATAACATCACCTCTGCATTATCCCGAACTCCACTCACACACAAGCCCCCACCTCTACCACAACCATTGTCTGTACAACCAAGAAGCTAAACAGCTCAAACAAAATGAAGAAAATGCATAACCTTTTTGATGTACCAATTCTTTTTATGGGTGCTCGCCAATGTTCAAGTTAATTTGTGGACACTTGAGGCCAATTCTGAGCTGTTGTCAACTTTGATGTGGCAAGGGCAGCGATGCTTCAGATTAGGTAGAAGAGTTAAGGAGTCTCAGAATAGTTCTTGGATTTGTATTTGTTAGCTGAATACAGACGTTTACACATTTGGCACCATATGTTTGTGGAGGCCCATCTTATTAAGTCTCACCCCCAACAAAAATAATTTTAATCTACCTGGTGAAGCCACTTCCCAGATTCTTTACATCGATTGCATTAACTTCGCCAAGCACCCATTTAAAATGTGTTTTGGAATGAAAGAGGGTTCAGCCATTTTGTTGAGTACCATCTTAGAATGACCTTCACTGAAAGGGTGAACTTCATTAAAGAGTTTATAATTGGATAACTTTTTCTTTGCATCACATTGTTTCTGACCTACTATTTGCATTTTGCCAGTGATGCAGAAAATGGCTATAATCTTTGGGCATATTGCTTTTTTTAATGTTCTCTTTGGAACAAGAGTAGAACTGGGCAATGCTGACAGTGGTAGCTGGAGTTACACCTGAGCTAAATTATTTAAGCTGACTATCATCAAGTAACACACTTAGAAGGTGTAACTACTTCAATATGAAATCTGCCCATACTTCACCAAGTAGTTATTTATATAATTAAATCAAATTTGATGAGAATTGTTAAATGGTTATTTTTAAGTGACGCAGACTGAATGAGCCAAAGGAAGATTTTCTGTTCTGTAGACTGCTAAGTTGTTCTTTACCAAATTATTTATCAGATTCCACAGTAGTAACAGACCACAGTAATTTTTAATGGTTGAATCTTTTTCAGCAATTATAGGCTGTTTGTGATCTTGTGCTGCAAATAAATACAAAATGGAAACCCAATGGAAATTAGAAAATTTTTCAATTTTACACAAGTTCTTAATCTAATATCATCTAATGTGCGAGCATTAAGCGTGCAATTGCTTTTGCTTCTTACAACAGTGACTCCACTTTCAAAGTACGTCATTGGGTGGAAATACTTTAAGATACCCTGAGGTTTTGAAAATCAATATATAAATGTCTTGTCTTCCTCTCTTACTTTCCTTCCTTCCCTTAATTTCTTCTCTTCCTTCTTGTTCTTTTTTTCCACCTGTCTAACTTTCTCATGTTTGATAGTCATGCTTTGCAGGAATGACATGATTAGATTCCTTACAGTGTGGAAACAGGCCCTTCGGCCCAACCAGTCCACACTGACCCTCAGAAGAGTAACCCACTCAGACCCATTTCCCTTTCACAAATGCACCTAACACTATGGGCCAATTCACCTGACCTGCACAATTTTGGACAGTGGGAGGAAACCGAGCACCCAGAGGAAACCCACACAGACACGGGGAGAATGTGCAAACTCCACACAGACAGTTGCCCGAGGTTGGAATCGAACCTGGGACCATGGTGCTGTGAGGCAGCAGTGCTAACCACTGAGCCACCGTGCCACCCCATACAAACTGTACAAGAATATTTAATTGACAACAACGCCTTGCAACAAATAGACTGGAGTTTGGCAGAGATGAAATATTGCTCGAATGTTTTTGCATGTCGCCTCAATCAAGTATCACTGAGTTAACAGCAAACATTTTGAGCCATGCAACTGATGGACGTGCATTTAAAGCAGGCAAATTAGGTCAGTTCTGCCAGGGGAATTTCCCCAGAGTTCTGAATTTCTTCTGTTCATTTGCCCCATGAACCGATGGATGAGCTGGAACTAGGTTATCTCACTCCACCTTCTCTATTCATCATTTTGTAAATGCCCCTTACAGAAAGGTGATCCAGAGAGAGCAATCCACAGTCACTGCTATGACTGGACCATTGCCTGAAGGGCTGCATCTTTTAATGGAACAGTATTGTCCCTGTTTCTATTCCTGTCACTGGAGCCATACGTTCGAAAATTAATATTAATCTTGAAATGGCATTCTCCCATTGGGAACACACAACTCACAGACAGTATGGAATGAATGTTACCCACCTGGTGCATACCTGATGTAGAAAAATGGAATGGGGCTCAGATGGAGTGTAAATCAATTGAGCCACATCTATGCTGTAGATTATCTGTAATTCCATTATGCAGTAAGAAACATAACTTAATATTTCACAGGGTATGGGAATCACTAGCCAACATTTCTTGCCCATCTTTAATTGCCCCTCTGAAAGTGGTAGTGAGCCAGCTATTTAAATGGTTGTAGTTGAAAGAGAACACAGGAATACATATCAAAACCAAAAGAACCGTGGATGCGCTAAATCAGAAAAAAAAAAACAGAATTGGCTGGAAAAGCTCAGCAGGTCTGGCAGCAGTTGTGCAGAGAGATCAGAGTTAACGTTTCGGGTCCGGTGACCCTTGTTCAGACTTCTGTTTTTGTATACGATTAGGTACGATTACTCCTGCCTTATTTACTCTGCATTTTCTCTTACTTTTAAAGTAAAGTTCTACCCATCTCCTTGAAAATTACTAATTCATGCAGTGGATGGTTTACTAGGTTGCAAGCAGTAGTCAGAACACAAACTGATTATTCTTCAGTTGAAACTCAAATGTCTAAATACAATCTAGTTCTCTTGATGCTGCAAAGATTGAAATCAGCATAGATCAGGATGACTATGAGACATTTGGTTACGTGAAAAGAACAATATAAATGTCAGTTATTGTAGATCTGGCCCGGTCTTTATGGCTTTAATTTTACACTGAACTGTGTAACATCTGAGCCTATTGCTTCCCTCTGATTGTTCTTCAATACCAACACCATATCTGATGTTGTGCTTGTTTAATACACACAAATTTTCTTCATGGGCTTTCATGATGGAGCTAGGTCCATTGAGGTGAAAAATGCATCCTTCATGCACCTTCCATCACTGGTGAATTTCATAGAATCCCTACAACGTGGAAACAGGCCCTTTGGCCCAACACATCCACACCAACCTTCTGAAGAATATCCTACACAAACCCATTCCCCATTAGTCTACATTTACCCCTGACCAATGCACCTAACCTACAAATCCCTGAACACTATGGGCAATTTAGCATGGCCAATTCACCTAACCTGCACATCTTGGATTGTGGAAAGAAACCAGAGCACCTGGAGAAAACTCACACAGACACAGGGAGAATGTGCAAACTCCACACAGTCACCCGCAACTGGAATCAAACTCGGGTCCCTGGCACCTTGAGGCAACAGCGCTAACCACTGAACTACCATGCCACCCTGAATGTTTCCAACCATAAAAATACATGTGCATAGAAAAATTATGGCACAGAAGAAGGCCATTTGATCCATTGTGTCTGCATCATCCGAAAATACACTATCCAGTCTAGTCCCACATTCCAACTCAGTTCATAACAGTGCTGACATTCTAGTACAAATTAGAGTTTTTTTTAAAAATGTGATGAGAATTTCAACTCTATCAGACTTTCAGGCAGTGAGCTCCAGCTCGCCACTACCCTCTGGGTAAAAATATTCTTTCTCAAAGTCCCTCAAGTTCTTCTCCATGGAATTGCACATAACACAGCTGCTGGCATTCAGAGATTCGAGGCACTAGGAAAGATATCTCCTGATTGTGGGAGGGTGCCCTGATTCCTATGACCACACGATATTCAGATTAGACTGTTGCCTTTGGTCACAGCTGTGACAACGCATGGTACTTGGCTGGAGAAATTATGACATGGGAAATTGTGATGCGACACGGGATCTTGGCATCAAATGCCTCTAAAGGCCACCTTCCATCTGGAAATTGTAGCTGGTTGCTCAGTCCACTTTGCATGCTGAAGTTTATTGGCTGTGTCTTCCCAGCACCAACAAAACAGAAGCAGACGTCAACTTTAATCTCCAGTTCAATGCCCTCTGCACAGTAATAGTAAATCAATTTCACAAAATGCACTGACATTACACAAGTGACTAGTAATTATTAAACAGAGCCAGCTATCGCTACTTTGCCTGATGCAATGCTGCACTGTCAGGGATACTACAAAACCTATCCATCTGAGCACATACAGAGAAACTGAAAACTCTGAAATGAACAGGTACATGCTAAGAAAACAAACACCATTACAAATTAAAAATTTAGAAGCAATCATTCTGTGGATGTGGCTGCAGTCATACAACACTAAGCTCAAATCTAGACAGTGGAAATCATTTCCACAATTGAAATTCAGTTGCTTGATTATTGCAAAGTTCTCTACCAGATTACTAGATGCAGGGGCCTTTGAGCTCAGCAGTCAACACTTTTTTCTCAACACTGAGAAACCAATGTATGCTATTTTGCTTTGATTCTGGTACAGACTGAAAATTGTAACTGTTTCCTTACCTTACCCCTCTAGAAAGCTGAAGACTGATGTGGCTGTGATATTTCACTTACACAAGAGTCAAAGAACCTGGTTTCTTCCTTCCCACTTTAAGTTGGGAATTTGCGGTTCATCCAAAATCGAATATCAGGTGAGTAGACTCATAATGTAGAGGCAAGAAAGAAGTCAATAGAAATATGGAGAGGTAGAGTTGGACTTCATCATTGTATACATTGTTACGCCCAGGTGAGGAGCGGTGAATAGCTATACAGGCATGAAGCTACAAGCAGTTACAGTGTAAAATTATTAAAGTTCTTGAAACTGAGAGAGGAATCTGCATCCTAATAGTTTTACCTGTTATCCTGTTCTAGCAGGACTGGCAAAAGTAACAGATCCCTTAATTTCTCAGTAAATGGTGGCTCTTCTCGGTGTTTTTCACTTGTGTTAGTTTCTGAGATTGAGAAGTAGATTGAGAGAGAGAGAGAGAGAGAGAGACAGAGAGAGAGAGAGAGATATTTCTGCAAACTTGTTGTTATGAAGCAATGTTGGTTTCTTTCTCCCTTATTGCTTAATGAAAACTATTGAAATATATTTAATTTGTGTGGATAGTGCTGTTAAGGAGGCATACAGTGTGTTAGGTTTCATTCTTAGAGAGATTGAGTTCTGGAGCCTCAATATCATGCTGCAACTATACAAAACGCTGGTGTGGCCGCACTTTGGAATATTGTGTACAGTTCTGGTCCCCATATTTTGGGAAGAATGTGGAAGCACTGGAAAAGGTGCAGAAGAGATTTACCAGGATGTTGCCTGGTCTGGAAGGAAGGTCTTATGAGGAAAGGCTGAGAGACTTGAACCTGTTCTCATTGGCAAGAAGAAGGCTAAGAGGGGATTTGATAGAGACATACAAGATGATCAGAGGATTAGACAGGGTAGACAGTGAAAGTCTAGGATGATGACATTAGCTTGTACGAGGGGGCATAGCTACAAATTGAGGGGTGATAGATTTAACACAGATGTCAGAGGCAGGTTCTTTATGTAGAGAGTGGTAAGGGCGTGGAATGCCCTTCCTGTCAATGTAGTTAACTCAGTCACATTAGGGAGATTTAAACACATGGATGATTTTGGGATAGTGTAGGGGACAAGCTGAGAATAGTTCACAGGTCAGCACAACATCGAGGGCCGAAGGGCCTGTTCTGCGCTGTATTGTTCTATGTTCTATGTTCTAAGTCTAGCTCAATTGCTTGTTTTTCCAAACTCAACGTATTATGGCTCACACTGTCAAATAACTGACTGACCCACAGATTGAAGGTTATTGGGCATGTACAAAATAGATAACTGGTCTGTTGTGTGGTAAGTGTAAGTCATGGTGGAAAACAAATCATCAGTGATTACCAATGATAGGACTAATTCTATACACAGCGCGATATGACAAGGTCTATTGTGTCCCAACACATACAGAGGAGCTAATGTTGTTGATGAGACAATCATATTGCATCAAGAAATCCAATGCAAATTACCACCATAAAGAAGTAACTATACATTAGCAAAAATACAATATATTAAAGACGGGTATGTTAAGGAGAGGATTGACAAACGACAACAATTTGGTGATTTGAGAAACCTCTCGTTAACATATGAATACAACAATTAGGAACAGACGTAGGCCTCGTCTGCCATTCAATAAGATTATGGCTGACCTATTTGTGTTTCAGGTTCCACATTCCCATTTACATCTTATAAGCTTTGATTCCGTTATCTGACAAAAATCTATCTCAGTCCATCTTAAAAATATTCAGTTACCCACCTCCACGGTCTTCTGTGTTCCAGTCACACAAGCATCTGATAGGTACAATTTGCACAGAAACTGAGTTTTGTGGCCACCATCATTATAGTCATGATTTGGAGATGCCGGTGTTGGACTGTGTGATTTTTATCATTATAGTGGGGGCTATTCAGTATGGTCTGTGCCTGTCTGCCATCTTATCGGGTGAAATATGCACCAAGGCACACAGAAGGGAACTACCTTGTTGGAGCTTATTGTGCAGCAAGGCAGAAAGCAGGAGGAGAGAGAAAGTCTGCCCAGTTCAATGGTGGGCATGTAAGAACCCAATGAAGACCTCTCCTTTCCCTCAAAGTTTGCATTTTGCAATCAATACAAAATTGCATCAAATAGCAACCAGAGAAAGGTGAAAAAGTTAGGTTTCATGCAATCACATCAGGAGAGGGAGAGACAACGGCAGTATGTGCATTTAGTCAAGGTTATTGCATTTTTAAAATGCACAAAATACATTTGCACTGACATTTCTCCTTCAGCTTTGATATGGAGTATTTAGAAAACTCTTAGATTATCATTGTTTATCTACTATTGGGGACTGTTCAAACATTAAATTGTTTTCAATAATTCAAAAAATATTTCCAGCTGGCATTATTAATTTTTATTACTTTATAAAATATTTGCTTTTTGATGTTTTTGTCATAACTTGCACAAAGGAAAAATGCAATTGGGTTAGGTAAGGAATTAGTAATTCAGATGCCTGAGTATATCCTTTCCCAACAGTTGCACAGACCCATTGGAAGTGGAGACACAGCGAACTATAATTGGGAGTCACCAATTAACATTAGATCCAACCAGGTATAGTGTCTCATCCTCGGGTCAAACATAGGGGAGGAATGATGCTAGTTACCATTCTCTCTCAACTGATTAAAAAAAAGATAGTCAGATATCAGAGATTCAACATCTCAAGCCTATCCCACCATACCATTAAATCATGGCTGATCTACCCCAAGTCTCATACCAGCTCATCGCAACTCTCAACTCCTCAAATATCTCAAATATCTATCCACCTCCTCTTGAAGTGAATCTAGTGAATTAGCCTCTTTCACCCGCCCCCCAACCCAAAGCGCAGGAATTCCCTCTTTAAATTCATCCACAGAGCTGAGGAAACATTTTTTCTCTCTCAGAGGGTTATGTTCCCTCAAAGGAACTGGACACAAATTTTTTTTTTAAGGCAAAGAAAAATAGTTTTTTTTGATTACCAAAGGGATGAAAGATTTTCAGGGATATGCAGGAATGTAGAGTTGAGGCTAAAATCAGATCAGCCATGATCTTGTTGAATGGTCATGCAGGATCCAAGGGCCAGTGACCTACTCCTGTTCCTTGTTCATAAGTTGGTATGTAGCTCAGTCTTCTCCTTTAAGACATACCTCAAAATATATCTCTTGAATCACACCATTGATCCTCCATGGCTTGATGTCAAATTTTGTTTTATACTGATTCTGTGAAGTACCTTGGGACTCACTAAAAGAATTCAATACAATTTTGCTATTGTTATATAAATGAAATTATTGTTTTCTGGTGCCATTGTTGCTTGTGGTTATTTTGCAGATGTTTGTCCGAAGGCTTATGAAGTGCAGTCCATTCAACCAGTAAGAACTTCACAGCTGCAGTCCAATTTTGGCCTCAGCTAAAGTCAATACACATATATTTCCAGCAGGCTTCACTCTGTCATGTTCAGCAGGGCCACTGGAGTCTAAAAAAGACAAATTCTGTTTTTATTACATGGGCTTCCTGCCAATGTTATGGGGATTGCATTCCACAATTCCATCTGCTTCTCCACAAAATACAGAAAACTAATGACCTTGCCTCTAATATACAAAAAGGGCTTGCTGCTCCTCATATACAGGACCTCGAGGTTACAGCGACTGAATAAGTCAAATTCCATTTTTATGAGATCAATTCTGATTTTGTTTTGGGGGACTGTATTCTGCATTTCAAATTTTCACAATGAATACTTGTCTTAGTGACCCAGAGTGAGAACCATGGCTGGTTCCCACTCACTATTCCTCACTCACCTCATTCCAGACTTAACTCAAAGTGGTCAAGCCCCCTGCTGTGCTGGCTGAGATCAACTAACAGCTGACATGAGTGATCAAACATGGGATCTTGCTGAGTCTGAGTTCATGCAGCCATATGTGGAATTTTATGGAGGCGTGAACACATGAGGAAAAGAAACTTTCCTTTTCACGCCTTTACTGACAAATGGAATTCCCTGTCTTTGGGGAAATGCCTTGGGAACCAAGACAACTGATGTCCAAAGGCTACGATCCTCTCCCAACTCTGTGGGCAGGGCAATCAGTTTGGGTGAGACAGGTCTCAGGACAGCTGCAACAAAACCACCTTCATAAACACTGGAAAAGTCAAGTACCAAAAGGGATACAAATTAAATATTTGTCAGATATAAAGGAGAGCCATTCAGATAGTACAGAAATATGGTCAATTGATTATCATCTGGTTCAGGAACTTGCCCTTTCTAAGTTTGTGAGAATACTATTGCAGTGCGTGAAAATTATCAAACATGCATCAAATTTGGTGAAACGAAGTTGTGCGTTCTTAATTTGAACATAAAACTGCACAGTGTTAACTGGGAGGCTGTGTAGACATTTGTGACAGATAGGATGCTGCTATATTCTGCCTACAGAGTCATATGATTATACAGCTGTTTCATGACAGACAGCAGTTTATGGTACACATGCTTAAAGGTACATGCACATCACATCACAAGTGCTGCTGAGAGTCCTATTGAGATTTCTTAAACATGGAAGGCAGTTTGGGGGTGGTGGGGAGTAGTTGATACAGTAACTCTTGAAGTGCAATTCTTATAACATTTCACCAAGCTTACCCACTGAGAAGATGAGCTGGACAGTCCAGGAAAGTTAGCAATGCAATACTTAGCCTGTAGTGAGTTAGCTGACTGCAAAAACCGAATTGGTGGTGGTCTGACAATTGTTTGTGGGGGTCATCATAGAGACATAGTCATAGAGATGTACAGCACGGAAACAGATCCTTTGGTCCAACTAGTCCATGCCGACCAGATGTTCAAATCTAATCTAGTCTTATTTGCCAGCACTTGGCCCATAGCCCTCTAAACCTTTCCTATCCACAAACCCATCCAGATGCCTTTTAAATATTGCAATTGTACTAACCTCCACCACTTTCCCTGGCAGCTCATACCATACATGTACCACCCTCTGCATGAAAATGTTACCCCTTACACATGATCAAGGAATTGATGGAAGTTCTTACATGTTGAATTTTGGTGAGTATCAGGTTTCAGGATGATGCACAATAAGGTCAAATAGCATGACAGAATGCTACATTGGAAAGGGCCTCCATCACTGTGGAACGCTATCACAGAAAAGGGCTACGGCTGAATCTTATGTTTATTTGGCTAAGTATGAGTTACATTGGGCTTTTTGGAAAGTTTCTCACTGCAAAATCTAATGAATTTTTCTCCCCACTGTATCCTAACACATTTGCCTCATTAACTACCTACACTGGCCCTGTGGTATTCCCTCTCATTCAATTTCAACCTCAACTTACCATGCATCATTCCTGGAAAACCCACCACTATCAGGATTTCCCAGAATGAACTGGCATCTATTGTATCCCTGCCATCTTTAGAAACCTGTCAGGCTCCTGGACAAGCATCATCAGTTCCTGACATTTGCCCTGGATTTAGCAGCCAAGTGGAAATCAGTGTCCCACTGTCTGGGCAAAGACCTGTAGTCTCACTGGACATGATTGTTCCAACACAAGACTTCCCTACCCTCAGGTCCTGCACTGGAGATCATGACACCAGACCATGCCAGCCTGGCCTGGGGTTGCCACCCAGATTGAAGTAATACCAGCCATCTGGAGGAATGACCACAGCATAGGAGGAATGTCAATGTCCTTCTTCATTCCACCAGCGCTAAATGCCACGTCTTCTTTCCAATACCTCACACTCACTCTACCTCTGCTACTGTACCCACCTCTCACCAAGTGTCATGCTCTACTGCTCTTACTGTTCCCTGCAACATCTTCCCTTATTCGCTGAAACTCAACCCAAAACTACACCCACTGCATGCCCTCTATCTACTCATTGGGTCAGGACACCCCACCAGCTGCAGCAAAAATAACAGCCGTGCCATCCAGTTTCATCTACATCATCACCCAGCACTCACCCATTCCATGAGAAAACAACCCGCAGTAGGGCAAAAGATGGATAGTGGGTTGCTTGACACTCAGCTCCTGAATCCTGACATGGAGAGCACCTTGACTCTAAATAGCTGATGGACCATTACCAACCTCATGGGTTGGAATCAGAGCTGTGCTTGACTTACTGTGCTGGAACCCTCCGAGTGAAAGCTATCTCCCTTGATATGACTGAGGTCCGACTGACAGTCTTCCTTCTTTTGTGTCTGCACTGAATAGCACAGCAAGCCAGAAGTATACTCAACTAATATTCAACTTTTTTGACCACTTTTTAAAGGTCAAAGGTATGGGGTCAACTATTATATGAATACTAATTTTGAGAGGCTGAAAATTGTTGCCTGTCAAAATTCATGCCGTTTTATTAGCAGAAGCCCAACTGATTGTTAAACGAATGAAGAAAAAAAAGCAAATTATGGTAATTCTGAAAACCTAGAGTGGACCGTGACCAGCGGCGCATTGACTCATAAATGTGGATCCGGGAATAACTAGCGTCGACTTTTACATCAGATATACAGAAAAGTCCAGGCTTTTTTAGCCAAATATGGGGGGTTGACTTTTACATGAGATCAACTATTACTCAAGTATATTTGGTATGAGGGAACAATTTACTGCATATGCTGGAATCTCTACTGAAAACAACAAATGCTGCAAATCATAGTGAGTCAGGCAGCATCCATGGAGACAGAGCTAGCTAACATTCTGAGTCCAGATGACTCTTCATCAAAGTTAACTTGAAGTAAAGTATATATGAGCTCAGTATCTCAGGTTGATGGAGTATAAACACAAAACATAACAAGGCAGGCAGTCATTGAAGAAACTCTCAGCCCAGTCCAGTATATGAGCTGGATGCTTGTCCCCGAATGTACAGTGTCCTTGCTGCAGCATTACAAGGGTAGTTGTCAGTGCAGGCCAAGGTGTTGCCTGGGAATGCAGAAGCATCCAATAAGCGGATCAGAAATGTGTCATGAGGGTTCTTAGAGACTGGTACGGATCAGATGCCAATGTCCCTGGATATGGAGTGTGTAGTCTGTGCCTGCGGAGTGTGCCCTGTGATGGCAATGCCGGTTTCCAACATGGAGACCTTCAGAGTAAGCGGCCAGCTGAAATCACCAGGCTTACGCCCTGATCTCCACCTCAAGGTTTCGCAAGTTGTAGCTGTGGTTTAGTGTGGTTTGGTAAGAAAGAAGGCTGAATGTTACTGGGGCATGTCAGGCCATTAACAAGGCATTGAAAATGCTATAATCCCCTTATAGTTGGCAACTTGCCACTATCTACTGAGAAACCCACTACATCGCTTGTCAAAAGCAGAAAAGATGGCACAAGACATTCTGACATTGAGATGGGTTTCACCAGGGTCCTGATGTGATTGTGCCAAAATTCTGAAGGAGAAAGCATGAAAAATAACTGGAAAAGAGGCCAATATTGTTCTACATAAACATTGGCAAGACACCTACAGGTGCCCTTAGGAAAATGATGCTGCTATATTAATAGATATTGGAGACAAAGGTGTTTCTATAGAAATGCTACGGAGGTGTCAGTATATGCCTCTAGGGATAAGTTGTACAGTCAAGGTATCCACATGTAACTTCCACTGGTTAGGTAAAGGCACAGCTTTTCAAAATTCTGCTTCTGCAAAGCTGCTTGATGAATCCGTGCTGCAGTTTTCTTTTATTTTTAAGTTAAAAGGTGTGTGTGGTTTGTGTCTTCCTCTTTTGTCTTTCTTTTTAATTAAATAAACCTTTCTCTCCACATATATAAAAGATGCTGAAATATTGGTCCAATTATGTAATTCAGATAAAATACTCATAAATTCACCTACATTTAATCAGTGTGGCTCATTTGGTACCATGCTAACCTACGATTGGATAGTTCGGACCTTGATGCCCTAGTGCAGTCTGAAGTTGTGATGTTGTTTGAAATGCTGTTCTCTTTCTAGCCACAGCTGCATCTAATGAAGATTATCTCTGTCAGTTCAAGAAAATATTATGAAGTTCTGTGTAGATATCCATAGCATTTGTGAATTAGCTTTGAATTTTAATAGAAATAAAATGTATAGATAAAGAAGTAAGCAAAATAAAATCATACTGAAGATGAGTCTTCTGAACCAAACCTTCAGCCGGCCAAAAAAGGTGTCACATCGTCATAAAAGGTCTCTCAGGATTCAGGTAATTTATTTGCACTAGTTTTCTCACCTACTCTGCTGAGGCTACAGATATTCTGTGCCATCATCCTTCAAAACCTTGCCAAAGTGGTGATTGTGCATCCAGCTAATGAGTACTGGCAGGTTATTTGATGGAAGTGGGCATTAATAGCTCCCCAATTAGTTCCCCATCACTCTCTCATACTCACACTGTCTCTCTCATTGTACTTGGAAACATTCTGAAGGGGTTATATTCATGTTACATTGGCTCCATTTAAAATGGCACTTAGATTGTGAGTGGAGGCATGGATTGTTGTTTTAGCTTTTGGAGAGAGCAAATGTATCTGTATAAACTCCCGAACATCCTACTGAGTAAGTCTGACCAAATGTACTTTTATTTATGTTATCATGTAATAAAACCTCTTGTTATCTAAAGTCAATTTTGCAAATACTATTTTCGATCATACTTTTTCTTTTGTTCACTTATAGGACGTGGGCATCACTTGCTGGCCAGCATTTATTGCCCATCCATAGCTGCCTCAGAAAGTTGTGATGAGCTGTGTTTCTGGACCACTGTACTCCACATGCATATGTATTCACTTTTTGATTCATTAAGGTAGCCTTACCTACATGAATTTAACTAGTGAATATAATCCCTATGTTCATGTTCACCACCCTACACTAGCTTAGAGTCGTAGAGTCATAGAAATAAACAGCACGGAAACAGACCCTTCAGTCCAACTTGTCCATGCCGACCAGATATCCAAACCCAATCTAGGCCCATCTGCCAGTATCCTGCCCATATCCCTCCAAACCCTTCCTATTCATTTATCCATCCAGATGCCCTTTAAATGCAGCAATTGTACTAGCCTCCACCAATTCCTCTGGCAGCTCATTCCGTACACATACCACCCTCTGCATGAAAAAGTTGCCCCTTAGGTCTCCTTTATATCTTTCACCTCTCACCCTAAACCGATGCCCTCTAGTTCTGGACTACCCCACCCCAGGGAAAAGACTTTGTCTATTTATCCTATCCATGTCCCTCATGATTTTACAAATCTCTATAAGGTCACCCCTCAGCCTCCGACGCTCCAGGGAAAACAGCCCCAGCCTGTTCAGCCTCTCCCTATAGCTCAAATCCTCCAGCCCTTGCAGCATCCTTGTAAATCTTTTCTGAACCTTTACAGGTTTCGCAACATCTTTCCAATAGGAAGGAGACCAGAATTGCATGCAATATTCCAACAGTGTACTAAACCAATGGCCTGTACAGCTGCAAAATGACCTCCCAACTCTTGAACTCAGTACTCTGACCACTAAAGGAAAGCATACCAAACGCCTTCTTCACTATCCTATCTACCTGCGGCTTCACTTTCAAGGAGCTATGAACCTGCACTCCAAGGTCCTTTTGTTCAGCAATACTGCCTAGGACCTTAACATTAAGTGTATAAGACCTGCTAAGATTTGCTTTCCCAAAATGCAGCACCTCAGATTTATTTGAATTAAACTCCATCTGCCACTTCTCAGCCCATTGGCCCATCTGATCAAGTTCCTGTTGTAATCTGAGGTAACCTTCTTCACTGTCCACTATACCTCCAATTTTGGCATCATCTTCAGACTTACTAACTGTGCCCCTTATGCTCACATCCAAATCATTTATATAAATGACAAAAAGTAGTAGACGTAGCACCGATCCTTGGGGCACTCCACTGGTCACAGGCCTCCAGTCTGAAAAACAACCCTCCACCACCAGCCTCTGTCTTCTACCTTTGAGCCAGTTCTGTATCCAAATGGCTAGTTCTCCCTGTATTCCATGAGATCTAACCTTGCCAATCAATCTTCCATTGGGAACCTTGTCGAATGCCTTACTGAAGCCCATATAGATCACACCTACCGCTCTTCCCTTATCCATCCTCTTTGCTAATTCTTCAAAAGGTTCTTCAATCAAGTTTGTGAGACATGATTTCTCACACACAAAGCCATGTTGACTATCCCTAATCAGCCCTCGCCTTTCCAAATACATGTATATCCTGTCCCTCAGGATTCCCTCCAACAACTTGCCCACAACCGATGTCAGGCTCACTGGTCTATAGTTCCCTGGCTTGTCCTTACCACCCTTCTTAAACAGTGGCACCACGTTAGCCAAGCCCCAGTCTTCCAGCACCTCACCTGTACCTGTCGATGATACAAATATCTCAGCTAAAGGCCCAGCAATCACTTCCCTAGCTTACCACAGAGTTCTAGGATACACCTAATCAGGTCCTGGGAATTTATCCACCTTTATGCGTTTCAACACATCCAGCACTTCCTCCTCTGTAATCTGGACATTTTGCAAGATGTTATCATCTATTTTCCTACATTCTATATCTTCCATGTCCTTTTCCACAGTAAATACTATGCAAAATACTCATTTAGTATCTCCCCCATCTCCTGCAGCTCTGCACAAAAGCTGCCTTGTTGATCTTTGAGGGCCCTATTCTCTCCCTCGTTACCCTTTTGTCCTTAAATCTATTTGTAAAAACCCTTTGGATTCTCCTTAACTCTATTTGCCAAAGCTATCTCATGTTCCCCTTTTTGCCCTCCTGATTTCCCTTTTAAGTATACTCCTACTGCCTTTATACTCTTCTAAGGATTCACTCGATCTATCCTGTCTATACCTGACATATGCTTCCTTCTTTTTCTTAACCAAACCCTCAATTTCTTTAGTCATCCAGCATTCCCTATACCTACCAGCCTTCCCTTTCACCCTGACAGGAATATACTTTCTCTGGATTCTTCTTATCTCATTTCTGAATACTTCCCATTTTCTAGCCGTCCCTTTACCTCCGAACATCTGCCTCCAATCAGCTTTCGAAAGTTCTTGCCTAATACCGTCAAAATTGGCCTTTCTCCAATTTAGAACTTCAATTGTTGGATCTGGTCTATCCCCTTCCATCACTATTTTAAAACTAATAGAATTATGGTCGCTGGCCCCAAAGTGCTCTCCTACTGACACCTCAGTCACCTGCCTTGCCTTATTTCCCAAGAGTAGGTCAAGTTTTGCACAGTAGATACATCCACATATTGAATCAGAAGATTTTCTTGTACACGGCATTTGGTATGCTTTCTTTTATTGGTCAGAGTATTGAGTACAGGAGTTGGGATGTCATATGGCTGTACAGGACATTGGTTAGGCCACTGTTGGAATATTGCATGCAATTCTGGTCTCCTTCCTATCGGAAAGATGTTGTGAAACCTGGAAGGGTTCAGAAAAGATTTACAAGTATGTTGCCAGGGTTGGAGGATCTGAGCTATGGAGAGAGGCTGAACAGGCTGGGGCTGTTTTCCCTGGAGCATCGGAGGCTGAGGGGTGACATTATAGAGGTTTACAAAATTGGGGTGACCTTATAGAGGTTTACAAAACTATGAGGAGCATGGATAGGATAAATAGACAAAGTCTTTTTCCTGGGGTGGGGGAGTCCAGAACTAGAGGTTTAGGGTGAGAGGGGAAAGATATAAAAGGGATGTAAAGGGCAACTTTTTCACGCAGAGGGTGGTACGTGTATGGAATGAGCTGCCAGAGGAAGTGGTGGAGGCTGGTACAGTTGTCACATTTAAAAGGCATTTGGATGGATATATGAATAGGAATATGGAGGGATATGGACCGGGTGCTGGCAGGTGGGACTAGATTGGATTGGGATATCTGGTCAGCATGGACGGGTTGGACCAAAGGGTCTGTTTCCATGCTGTACATCTCTTTGTCTATGACACACTTAACAAATTCCTCACCATCTAAACCCTGAACAATATGACAGTCGCTGTCTATGTTTGGAAAGTTAAAATCCCCTACTATAACCACCCTATTATTCTTACGGATAACTCTATGACTCTATAACTCTATGACCTCCTTACAAATTTGTTTTTCAATTTCCCTCTGAGTTTTAGGGGTCTATAATACAATCTCAATAAGGTGATCATCCTTTTCTTATTTCTCAGTTCCATCCAAGTAACTTCCCTGAATGTATTTCCGGGAATATCCTCCCTCAGTACAGCTGTAATGCTATCCCTTATCAAAAATGCCACTTCCACTCCTCTCTTGCCTCCTTTTCTACCTTCCTGTAGCATTTGTATCCTGGAACATTAAGCTGCCACTTCATTCCATCCGTGAGCCATGTTTCTGTAATTGCTATGATATCTCAGTCCCATGTTCCTAACCATGCCCTGAGTTCATCTGCTTTCCCTGTTAGGCTCCTTGCATGGAAAGAAATGCAGTTTAATTTATTAGTCCTACCTTGTTCTCTGCTTTGTCCCTGCCAGCCCTGACTGTTTGACTCACTTCTGTTCTCAACTGTACCAGTCTCAGATTGATCTCTTTCCCCACTATTTCCCTGGGTACCCCCCCACCCCCCCACCCCCCCCACCCCACCCCACCCCTACTAGTTTAAATCCTCCCGAGCAGCTCCGTCAAATCTCCTTTCCAATTTAGGTGCAATCCATCCTTCTTGTACAGGTCACTTATCATCACTTGCACTCTCCTTGTCCATAGGATCTCATCTTCTGTGCAATCTCTCCTTCACACTGAGCACACAGTTTAACCTTACTCCTACAATCTCTTCCTCACCCAACCCACATCTCTGCTTCACTGTTTGCCTTTGAAAGCCTCTTTAAAAACCCACCTCTAACAGTAAATATTTGGTTACTTCCCTGAACTGCTCCATAAGAGGCACACGATCAGTTCCTTTTCTCCTCCTTGAAATGTCCTTGGGGCATTTTTGACATTGAAGACCCCATATAAATGTAAATTGTTGCTTTTAAATTACATTGCAATTCACCGAGCTAGACATATGAGAATGCGCTTTACCATTTTACTTTCCCATGGGAAATATAAACTAGCATGCTTTTCTCATAAATGGTCTCTTTGTTGATACAAATTAAAATTTTGCTTTGAATCCTCCACAATAGTCCATGAGGAAGTAGTGTTTACACCAGCATTTCCCCACTCAAATCTTGCCCATTATTACAATAAACAATCTTGCTTGTGAACCAGCTTAAAAATCAGATCAATATCATCTGACTAGTCCTGTATTAGCGATACCCAGTGGCAGAGTGGTTCAGTACGTTGAGTGAGCTATTCTGTAGGGGCAGCAACTGAAGCACTACAGCAGGACCCTGAATTAGGAAAGGGGAAAAGTTTTCAAGGATCCCATTTTCCAATGATTATTCAAAGCTCATGTATAAATGTTCAGTTATAAACAGGAGCAAGCTCATTAGAACATCTAATACTGTTTGGTGCCTTGCCACCATGTTCATACATGAAGACAAAGTCAGAAGTCACACGACACCAGGTTATAGCATTGCTCAGAAAGCTTGTGATTTTAATAAACTTGTTCGACTATAATCTGGTGCTGTGTGACTTCTGACTTTGTCCACCCCAGTCCAACACTGCCATCTCCATAACATAAAGACAAGCCATCTCGGTGAGGCTGGTACTGATAGAAATAAAGGCAAAAGATCCTATGACCCATCAAGCCCAGTCCATTGTTTAATATGTTCGTGTCTGATATTTAGTTTCAGATTCACCTTCACATTTGTTCCACACATCCTTGATTCCCTAAGTGACCAAGGGTCTGTCTAACTCAGTCTTAAATATGTTCAATGATGGCACAACTACAATGCTCTGGTGTGGAGGGTACAGAAGATTCATAATTCTCTTGAGTGAAAAACAGAATTCCCTCATCTCAGTTCTAAATGATCAGACCCTTCTCTAAAAAATGGCGCCCTTATTCTAGATTCCCCACTCTGGAACAAAAAGACCTCTTGGTATCCAGCCTATCAAAGTTCTTCATGGTCTTGAATGTTTCAATGCGATTGCCTCTCATTTTTTGAAACATTAGGGAATACAGACCCAATTTACACAACCTTTCATCACAACAGATCACTCTCATCTCAGAGCAAAGATGAGGAGAATTTTATTTCTCTCAGAGGGTGGTAAATCTGCGGAATTCTTTACTACAGAGGGCTGTTGAGATTGCATTATGAAGTACATTCGAGGCTGTAATATATATTTTTAATCAGTAATGGAATCAAGAGTAATGGAAATAAAGAAGGAAAGTGGAGTTGAGGACTATCTGATCGGTCATGATCTCTTTGAATGACAAAGGAGACTCGATGGGCTGAATTGCCTTCTCTTGCTCATACATTATAGTCTTATGGTCTATCTACCCTCCAACACAATTCCAACCTTTTAGGTAGGAAGTTATATCCATACATACCAGTGGTTTAATTCATATAAACAGGGATACCACACTACAGTTTGGCACAAGGTTCTGTTTGCGAGCTCAATTACAACTGATAGCACTACAGTGGTTTGTTTCACCTTGAAATACTCGATCATCATGGAATAAATAATTGAGGCTTGTTGCAAAATTAAGTATAGAATGGAAACATTGAACACAGGGAACTAAGAGAGAGTATTGATCCCAACACCAGCCTCAAGCACTTCTAAATAAAAGGAGCTTTGATCAGTTTCAACACTTATTACAAAGTGTGAGGGACTCTTTATTTTTCTTTAGGTCACCATAACAGGGGTCCACTTTAGACTTCAACATTTGAATTTCAAAGACGTTCTTTTGCAATCTCCACTGATAGCACAGTGAGTAAAATGATCTCCCTGATTTGGTGGCAAGCTATATGGTGCAAAGTAACAAGACTGATGCACAGTTAGTACTGAGCTATGATCTTAGTCAGGGTGTAACAATTGACCTGACCTCCCCAATAACTGGGAGATGCCAAAAGAAATCAGTTCTCCAATGGAAGGTAAAATGTTGTGGACATCAAATAAAAACTGGATTCAATTCAGCTGCTGATGCATTGTCTTACAGAGGAATGCATTTGTACATTTCATAGGCTGACTTGTCATAATCATGTGACTTCTGAAGTAGTTAATTTCAGTTGATTCAGAAGCTATTAAAAGCCTTGATATGAAACTTGGTGCCAGATGTATACATTTTAAATTGTGTAGATTTTCAGAGTTGTAAGGGAGCCTGCTATTTTAGGAAACAGCAAGGAAGAATTAGAACAGCAGTCAGCAATTTTGATTTACTGGCTGAGCCAGAATGGCTGTCCATTTTGCAGTCCCTGGTGCTTCAGAAGTGTAAGGGCATATAAGACAAAATATGAACATTGTCCAGTCTCAATGGCAAAATTATGAACAGTTTCAAAGTTATCTGAACAAATGAAAGTCAAAGCACTGACAACAACAACGGAGCTTTAAGTAGTATTTGCACACTAGAGCTCCCTGTAGAACAGAAAAGCTGAACTTTGAAGAACTCAAAGGCTAACTTTTGAACTTGCTGTTAAAAAAATATTTGTGGAAAGGCCAGAGGAAAGAATAGACCAATTATGGAGATCTCCACATTAAAAAACACATGTCCAGTGTGGGGAAAGCAGGGCGGTACGGTGGCTCACTGGTTAGCACTGCTGCCTCACAGCGCCATAGACCTGGGTTCAATTCCCGACTCAGGCGACTGACTGTGTGGAGTTTGCACGTTCTCCCCGTGTCTGCGTGGGTTTCCTCCGGGTGCTCCGGTTTCCTCCCACAGTCCAAAGATGTGCAGGTTAGGTGAATTGGCCATGCTAAATTGCCTGTAGCGTCAGGTGAAGTGGTAAACATAGGGGAATGGGTCTGGGTGGGTTGCTCTTCAGAGGGCCGGTATGGACTTGTTGGGCCGAAGGGCCTGTTTCCACACTGTAAGTAATTTAATCAAAACAAAACTTCAAGAAGCTAGATTACTTTACATGTGTGTTTAGTTTGCAGGAAGAAAAGTAAACTTATGAAGGTGGCTACTGGAGTAATGTCAGATGATACTTCTGACCAATTCTTCTAAGCCATAAATCAGTTTGTTATTGTCAGGTCAAAGATGATAAACGGTTTGTGACTCATGGAACTGTAAATACAGAAGTGAATGTGAAGTGTCAGTAAGATCGTAGATGGTTGTGCAACATCATGAGTTTTACAGATCTGTGATCTGAGAATGAAACACAATGTATAGTTGAGGCTATGAGGGAACATTACTCATCCCAAGAGGACAAACAAAAATGAGACCCAATCCAATGGGAAGACTGAACATCAACAGTTCCAATTAATAGCTACTTGTAATAACAACAAGAAGCATACTATATAATGAAACAGAAGTGGAGTTACCACTCTATTGCACATCATCAACTCAATTCCTCAAAAGCAAGGGTAACTGCAAACAAATTGACTTTTAGAGACAAAATATATTCAATGCAACTCAGGTTTACCTGAAGCTGTGCACTAGTTTCAATAATACTGTGCTAGAAACATACCCTTCCCACAAAGTGACCATGCCACTTGACAAATTAGTCACCTTTGGGAGTTTCTGAAAATTAGATTCACTTGTATGCCTTTGGGTAGACTCAAAATATATCGTACCGAGTCTTCAGGATGATGAGTTTGAAAGATTTGCAAATTTTTTTAATATGCTAAGGAACTGACTATTGTAATTTGATTTTAAGGAGCAAATAATTTTGTCCATATTTTTAAAATAATTTCAAATTTTCAACTTTAAAATCTTATGTTTTAATACAAACTGATTTCCGGCTATAATCAAACTTTTCCAACTTACATAGTTACTACAAGGTTACTCAAAAATGCATCAAGGATTTTTTTTTTTCCTCTAACAATTGCATTATAGAACATTGAACAGAGCAGTACAGCACAGGAGCGAGCACTTCGGCCCATGACGTTGTGCCAAACATGATACCAAATTATACTAATCCCTTTTGCCTGGCCTTGATCCATTTCCCACCGTTCCTTGCCTATTCATGTACTTGTCTAAAGGTTCCCTAAATGCCCCGATCATACTTGCCTCCACCACTACCCCTGGCAGCTTGTTCCAGACTCTGACCACTGTGTAAAAAAACTTGCCCCCACATCTTCTTTGAAGATCCCCCCTCTCACCTTAAAAGCATGCCCCCAAGTTTTAGACAGTTCAACTCTGGGAAAAAGATTCTGACTGCCAACCCTATTTATGTATCTCATAATTTTGTCGACTTTTATCAAGTCTCCCCTCAGCCTCTGTCACTCCAGAGAAAACAACCCAGGTTTTTCTAGCCTCTCCTTATAGCTCATACCCTCCAATTCAGGCATTATGGTAAATCTCTTCAGCACCCTCTTCAAAGTCTCCACATCTTTCCTGTAATGTGACAACTAGAATTGAATGCAATACTCTAAGTGTGGCCGAACCAAAGTCGAATAAAGTGGCCACATGACATCCAGACTCTTGTACTCAATTCCCTGACCAATAAATGCAAGCATGTCACAAGCCTTTTTGACCACCCTATTTACTTGTGTGACCACTTTTGAGGAGCTATTGACTTAAACCCCAAGGTCCCTCTGAACGTCAATCCTGTTCAGGGTCCTACCATTAACTGTATACTTTTCCTTAACATTTGATGTTCCAAAGTGCAGCACCTCATACTCACCCGCATTAAACTCCAACTGCCATTTTTCTGCCCATTACTGAAATTGATCTATATCCCATTTATCCTTTAACAACCTTCTACATTCTCCATAACTCCACCGATCCTTATATCATCTGCAAACTTACTAAAACACCCATCTACATTTTTATCTAAGTCATGGATCACAAACAGCAAGGGTCCCAGTATGGATCCCTGCAGAACACCACTGGTAACAGTCCTCCAGCCAGAGAAACATCCTTCCACCACTGCCCTCTGCCTTCTGTAGGCAAGCCAATTCTGAATCCACGCAGCCAAGTCACTGTGGATCCCATGCATCTTAATCTTCTTGATGAGCCTACCATGAGAGACCTTGTGGAAAGCTTTACTAAAATCTACATAGACAGCATTCACTGTTCTATCCTCATCAATCACCTTAGTCACCTCCTCGAAAAATTCAATCAAGTTAATAAGGTATGACCTTCTCTATACAAAGCCATGTTGACTGTCCCTAATTAGGTCATGCTTTTCCAAATGTATGTAAATCCTATCCTTAAGAATTCTCTCCAATAGCTTCCCAACCAGCGATATGAGACTCACCTATCTATAGTCTCCTCGATTATCCTTATTCCCCTTCTGAAACCGAGGAATAACATTAGCTACTCGCCAGTCTTCCGGGACTTCTTCAGTGGCTAGCAAGGATACAAAGATCTCAGTCAAGGCCTCAGTAATCTCCCCACTTACCTGTCTCAATAACCTGGGCCCCATCAGACCCCAAAGCCTTTCCAGAATTTGTTGGTTTATAGCAGATTGTGAATTTGATATTTGAGTTTAAATCTGGGAAAAACATATCTCCCAAAATGGCTGAAATTTACATTGGAATTACTCAGTTACACCCAAGGCAGAATCTCTATTTCATTTCCTCCAGTCACATAAATATTGTGACTATAAGAACAGACCAGAGGCTGGGAACTTTGCACCAAGTCAGTCACTTCCTCAATCCAAAGTCTGTCCATCATCTACAAGGTACAAGTCAAGAGTGTGATGGAGTCCCTTGCATTTGCATGGATGTGTACAACTTCAACAATACCCAAGAAACTTGACACACAGGACAAATGAGCCCAATTAATCAGCTCCCCATCCACCACGTAAACATTCACTCCATCTATCACTGGTACACAATGACAACAGGGTGTTTCAGCGAGATGCACTTCAGCAACTTGTCTAATCTTATTTGACAACATCAACCAAACATGTGTTCCTTGGACCTAAAAGGACAAGGGCAAGAGATGTGAAAGCTTCACAGAATTCCAACTTGGAATTTTATCACTGTACCTTCACTATCGTGGCTCATTCCTAGAACTCACTGTCCAACAGTGCACAAGGACTGGAACTGTTCAAGAAAGCAGATGACTACCATGTTCTCAAGGGTCATTAGGGATAGTAGCAAATCCGAACTTTGAAAATGGCACTCACATCACAGAACAAATATAAAAACTTTTAATGTTTCAGACATATAAAATGATAACTTTTCAGCTGCTGTAGAGTGTTGGCTGGCTGATTCTGTCTCCTTCTCACTTCTGAATCAACAATTTGAGGATTCAATTCCAACTCCAGCACCTAAAGCAATACTTGCATTTATAAAGAAAAATATACTAAGTAAGAACTTGGATTTATATGGCACCTTTCATGACTTCAAGATGTTACAAATCACATGCCCACCTATTAAGCTCTTTTGAAGATTTCTCTGATTTTTAGCCAATTAAGTATTATCTTGGAAGTTCAGACAGGATTGTTTTGTAGGAAAACACAGCAGCCAATTTGCTCACAGCAAGATACCAGAATGAAAACGGCGACCTTTGATCGATATTCTGATTGAAAAATGTTGTTTGCAAGAGAAGTAATTTTGGGAGAATTGCATGCACTTCTTGTATAATCCAACTGTGTATTTTACATCACACAAACCACGCCAAAGAAATCTCAATTTAACATCTTATTCAAAAAAATACTATCTCTGTCTATTTATGCATTGCTACAATAAAGCTTTAGCCTAAACAATGTACACGGATCTGTAGGACTGGGATGGAAACTAGAATTTTCAAGAGTCCTAGCATTGCGCCAAGCGTGGAATTGCTAGAGGAGCTGGCGTTTGGGTGAGATGTTAAGCCAAAGTCCTTTCTGCTGGTGCAGATGAATATAAAAGATTTCTTGATGCTATTCAAAGATAAGTAGAACAGGCATCATTGTCAACATTCAGATCTTGACTGAAGCAGCTTACCGGTCATTCTTCCTATTTTTCTGCTTTCGGGGTCTTAGTGGATATGATTTGGTCGCCTGATTTGGCAACATGCCAACAGTAACTGCCAGCCCAAAGTAAATCATAGACTGTGTCGCACTTTGGGCATTCTGTGATGTGAAAGACAGAACCAAAAAGTAAGTCATTTTGTTTTACTGGAGGCCCACTGACAGTAATCACATCATAACCCAGCATGGACTCAATACCCTTGGGAGTAGAGGAGAGAAAGGAGAAGGAAATTTCAATCATTCATTAAATGCTTGTGTGTGACTCACTGATTTTTATACTAAGCGTTATTTTAGACAATCTAAAATCCCATTCATAGAAACATCGCACACTGGAAGCAGTCCAAACATTAAAAATCTACTCACCTCTATCTTTGATATTACTAAACTGACTGATCTGTGACTCCTAGCCTCTAATTAAGCAATATTGAACAAGTCGGATTACACTGGATTGTAATTGAGGGCTGATAGCTTGACTGAGTTCACAGGTTGAAACATTCAAGTCAGCTGCCTCTCCTCAATTACAGATTACTTTACTGTCACGTGTATAATTACTCTCCAATCACACCAGTGATGTTCATCTTTCTATTCTAATTTGTATTTAACTTTTAACTACACTGCTGCTTTATATTCCCCCTCCCCCGCCACCCAACCCCCACTGCCCCCAAGCCTTGGTTCAGTGTCAGTGTGAATGCCTCTCAAACAGTAGTTAGTGGATTTCAGTTCCACCCCAGACGCTTATGCCACATAATCTAAGCTGACACCCACATGCAGAATTGCTGGGCTGAAATTCCCCAGTCGTGCAGTAGATGGACCAGGACGGGGGAGGACTGGGTAATATGCTGACATCAAGAGGGAGGTCCGGCCAGCATGTTTCGTTGCCAGAGCTACAGGGAGGGACTGAATAGGCTGGGGCTGTTTGCCTTTGAGCATCAGAAGCTGAGGGATGACCTTATGGAGGTTTACAAAATCATGAGGGGCATGGATAAGGTAAGCAGATGAGGTCTTTTCCCTGGTGTGGGGGAATCCAAAACCAGAGGGCATAGGAAAGATATAAAAGAGACCGAAGGAGCAACCTTTTCAAGCAGAGGGTGGTGTGTGCATGGAATGAACTGCCAGAGGAAGTGGTGGAGGCTGGTATAATTACATTTAAAGACATTTGGATGGGTATATAAATAGGAAAGGTTTAAGGGATGTGGGCCAAGTGTTGACAAATGGGACCAGATTAATTTAGGATATCTGGTCGGCATGGATGAGTTGGACTGAAGGATCTGTTTCCATGCTGTACATCTCTGACTCTATGACTGTATATGGAAAGCTCAGCAGTGAGGCCACCCATCGGGAAGCCAATTAATCCACATCGGGATCCAATTAAGAGCCACCTCTCACTCCTGTTGGCATTTTTCCATGTCAGGAATATTCTATTGCACCACCACTTGGAGAGGTCGTGAGGTAAGCCTTTTGATCTAATGCTATCTTTAAATCCTCCTGTTATCCACAAATAAGACACACATTCCTTGGAAGCAAAGTTATTTTAGAGTGCCCAAAATTTCCACACAGGGAAATTCAGATTGCTTCCATTTCTCCATCTAGCAAAATGCCGTGCATCTCAAAGACTAATCTGATCAGATCAGAATGCAATCTCATGCTCTTTTATATTTATGGACAGAGTGAACTGGTTCATGAGCTAGTTGAGATTCAATCGAAATGGGATTCAGAGAATCACCAAATCATAGGATTATTTCAGTACCGAAGGGGGCCAATCAGCCCATCATGTTTGCATCAGCTCTCCAAATGAATATTTCATCAGATGTCATTTTCTGGCCTTCTCCCCAGCACATTGCTTCTTTTCAAATTGCCTAACTCCCTTTCAATTGCCTTGATTGAACCTGTCTCGGCCACATGCTCAGTGCATTCCAGGTCCTAACTACTTTAGGGTGTAGGTTTGCTCGCTGAGCTGTAGGTTTGATATCCAGATGTTTCATAACCTGGCTAGGTAACATCATCAGTGGTGACCTCCAAGTGAAGCGAAGCTGTTGTCTCCTGCTTTCTATTTATATCTTTCTCCTGGATGGGGTTCCTGGGGTTTGTGGTGATGTCATTTCCTGTTCGTTTTCTGAGGGGCTGATAGATGGTATCTAGATCTATGTGTTTGTTTATGGCGTTGCGGTTGGAGTGCCAAAAAAAAACCCATTTTGACTGGGACAACCCATCTATCCTGGGACAACCCATCTATCCTGGGACAAGCTAAGCAAAGACATGCCAGAGAATTCCTAGAGGCCTGGCACTCCAACCACAACTCCATAAACAAACACATAGATCTAGATACCATCGATCAGCCCCTCAGAAAATGAACAGGAAATGACATCACCACAAACCCCAGGAACCCCATCCAGGAGAAAGATATAAATAGAAAGCAGGAGACAACAGCTTCGCTTCACTTGGAAGTCACCACTGATGATGTTACCTAGCCAGGTTATGAAACATCTGGATATCAAACCTACAGCTCAGCGAGCAAACCTACACCTTAAACATCAACCTGAGCTACAAGCCTTCACAAACCGTCCTAACTACTGGCTGAGTAATAAGATTTTTCTCCATATTGGTTTAAACCTTTGCATCTAACCACCGGGTCCCTCCCCACCCCTGCCCCACAAACCCCCAATTCACCCCTCCCCCATCCCCCCCATCCTGTCTTGATCCTTTGTGTGTGGATAGTTTCGATCCAACAGATCTCGCTAGGCCCCTCATGATTGTGAACACCTCTGCCAGATCTCCAGAACTGGACAGAATGTTCCAGCTCCTTAGGAACTTGTGTCTTATATTTTGCTCATGCACTATCTGCCCTTGTTAAAACCCAGATACTGTATGCATTGTTTAACTGCTCTCTCAACTTGCCCTACTATCTTTAATGACGAATTGAATTTATTGTCATGTGTACTGAAGCACAATGAAAAGCTTTGTCTTGCGAGCAATACAGGCAGATCACATGGTTAAATAGCATAGGTAGTAAATAATAGGTAAACAGCAGCAAAAACCAAAACACAGGTACAGGCGAATGCTAAGAGTTTGTGAGTCCCTTCAGTATTCTAACAATAATATAGTAGAAGCTGTTTCAAAACCGGCTGGTGTGTGTGTTCAGGCTTCTGTACCTTCTCCCCAGTGGTAGAGGTTGTAGAAAAACATTGCCAGGGTGGGATGGATCTTTGAGAATGCTGGTAGTCTTTCCTTGACAGTGGGTCTGGTAGATGGATTCTACAGATGGGAGGTTGGCCTTTGTGATTGTCCAGGCTGAGTTCACCACTCTCTGTAACCATCTCCGATCTTGAATGGTACAGTTGCCATACCAGGAAGTGATACATCCAGACAGAATGCTCTCGATGCCACACCTATATATTGGCAAGGGTACTCACCGTCATGCCAAATTTCCTCAGCTGCCTGAGGAAAAAGAGACGTTATTGGGCCTTTGTAATCAGTGCATCCACATGAAGAGTCCAAGAAAGCTTGTTATGGATGACCACTCCCTGGAGCTTGACATTCTCACTCGTTCCACTTCTGTGCTGTTAATGTGTAGGGGAGCATGAATAACATTCCCCCGAAAATCAATAATGAGTTCCTTGGTTTTCCTGGCATTGAGAGCTAGGTTATTCTCAGTACACTAACCACCCCGCCCCACATTTTTCCAGATCTTCCACCTCCCGTCTGTAGTCTGTTTCATCGCCACCTAAGATTTGACTGACTATGGTGGTGTCATCAGCGAACCTGTAAATGGCATTAGTCTGGTATTTGGTGACAGAGTCATGGGTATACAGTAGGAGGCTGAGTACGCACCCCTTGGCGGCTCCAGTGTTGAGTGTTAGTGAGGATGAAATATTGTCCCCAATCTTCACTGATTGTAGCCTGTGGGTCAGGAAACTGAGGATCCAGTTGCAGAGAGTAAGTCTTAATCTGAGATCACTAAGTTAAGTAATCAGTCTCTAGGGGATAACAGTGTTGAAGGCTGAACTGTAGTCAATGAGTAGAATTCTTATATAGGTGTTCTTGGTGTCAAAATCTTATAGGGAGGAGTGAAGGGCAAGTGATTTGGCATTTGTCGTGGATCTGTTGGTCCAATAGGCAAATTGGAGTGGGTCAAGAGTAGTGGGGAGGCTAGAGTTGATTAATGCCATGACCAGCCTTTCAAAGCACTTCATGACCACCGAAGCTAGGGCCTTTGGGCGAAATCATTGAGACATGCTGAATCAGCCTTCTTAGGCACAGGGATGATGTTGGCCCTCTTGAAACATGCAGGGACAGTGGCCTGCTGCAGGGAGAGGTTGAAGATGGCCAAGAAAACCTCTGCCAGTTGATCTGCACATGCTCTGAGTGCACAGCCTGGTACTCCATCTGGTCCAATCACCTTTCGTTGGATTCACATGAAGGAAAACTGATCTGACCTCTGATGCAGTGACTGTTGGGATAGGTTCGTCAGGACATGTCAGAATAGCACATGCACAACTGGGTTGCTCTGCTCCTGCGTCCTGTTTAGATATATTCCCTTTATTTTCTACTATCTTTCTACGTTCTTTCTTCCAAAATGAATCATGTCACATGTCTCCATATTGAACTTCATCTCCCACCTGTTTTTCCATTCCACCAACTTGTTTACTGAAGTTCCACATTCCTCTTCTTCAAGTTTCCAATTGCTTCCAAGTTCTGTAATCATCCACACATTTTGAATTGTGGTCTGTACACAATGCTGTAGGGTGTCAATATAAATCAGAAAAAGCCAGGGGGCCATTTGAATACAAACCATCTTCCATTCTGAAGAATATTAATTAACTGTGTATTCACTTCATTCATTGCCATAAGGGAAAAAAAGCAGCAGGAAAATTCGAGCATTTACCTCAACCTGAGAACTCCCCTTTAACTCCAAATCCAATGTCAAACACCGAATAATTTTCCAGTGAGCTATGGTCCAAGTAGCTTTTTGATATTACTCTTTGGCATTTCGTACAAACCAACAACGCAAATCCATACAGCACTTGGCATTTCAAATGTACAGATATACTTGCCTAGGTTAGTTTTGATCGAGAATAGACAGATTTTTAAGGAATTGACTTTATGAATAAACAAACATTAAATAACCTCAGACCAAAAGAGGCGTTGAGGATGGTAAAGAGTAGTGACTAAAAAGTGCCTACACTATTAACAAGTGGCTCCAATTCGCAAGGAAAATGTCAAAACGTGCCTCTTTGTCTTAGAAATTTCAAAGAACTTTGGAATATTTTGGTTGAATTATTGCACCAGCATAAATTAACATTAAGAGTGTCCATGGCCACAAGTTCATAGTTATCCAGTGTATTTGCCAAAGACAATTTAATGAAAGAGAATTGTCGTCATGTTAAGTTGTTCTAGATAACTGAGAACACATAAGATTATCTACTCTACCTTTACATGCAGTGATTCTATTTTATTGATGGTATTTCTTGGATTCCAATAATTGTATTTATACACTTCCATGAGGCTAAAGTGCATGCATCACACTAATTGAACAGAACTTATCGATTTGTTTCAACATGATAAACTCTTTTTGTCACTACAGTATTATTCACATCGTCAGAACTTAAGTCCAGATAAGATTCCTCAACAAGCAATAACCTTTGGATCACCATCAATAGTTTTATACAGTCTACCTCCTAAAAAGGACTCCAGTCGTTCTGCTGCGCCCACCACCGCCTCCAGATTTCAAGCCCAGCAGTGCAGAAGTTCAAACGTTGCCAAGCTAGCAATAGCCATTCACAGTCGCAGTGTGTGAGGAAGGAGAAAGTGAGCACTCCAGATGCTGGAGATCAAAGGCAAAAGGTGTGGTAATGGAAAAGCACAGCAAGTCAGGCAGCATCTGAGGAGCAGGAGAGTTGATGTTTAGGGCAGAAGTCCTTCATCAGGAATGTGTGCGGGGTGTAGAGGGGTGGTGGTGAAGGGGGCTGGGAAGGCGATAGGTAGGTGCAGGTACAGGGTGATGGTGATAAGTCGGAGGGGAGGGTTCAGCAGATAGGTGGGAAGGAAAATGGACAGGAAGGATAGATCAAGAGGGCAGTGCCGAGTTGGAGGATTAGATCTGGAATGAGTTGAGGGGAGAGGAAATGAGGAAACTGGTGAAGTTGACGTTAATACCATATGGTTGGAGGGTCCCAAGGCAGATGATGAGGCACTTCTCTTCCAGAACCGGGGACTTGGATTTGGCAGTGGAGGAGGCCCAGGAAGTATGCTGGAGATGGCTGATATGGGCAAGTGAGCAACTGTTTTCCTGACCGGGGCCTGGAAGTTCTGGTGGACAGGAGGGCCTTGTAGTTCATTCAGGTTAGCCAGAGGACACAATGGCACCAGATGATGCCAGTCTATACTGAGGTTTCTATATGGGTCAGTGCAGTGTCCGCAGTCCGGTGGAGTACCCAACAATAAAAGAAGGAGTTAATGGTCTCCTACATTCCACAAAGTTAAGTATCACCATCTTTTCTTAGCTCCCTCACACTCACTCTGACTCTGCTAAGGCACCCACCTCCTACTACGTTTCATGGTCTTACACTCTCACTATTACATTTAACATCTTCCTTCAGTGATTGTTCCCTCAGACTGCTAGGCCCCATACCCTCTGTGCATGGGACACCTCAGCACCCTTCCCTCAGTTATACCAGCACTAACAGCTGTGCCAGCCCCTTTCGTCTCATTCAATCCCTGCCCAAACCTCCTTCCAAGAGAAAACAACCCATAAGAGGGCACAGTAGGGAAAGACTGGCATTCAACTGATGACTTCCTACAAGGAAATAGTCCTTGCTATAACAGGAGAGAACCTTGATTGCTCATGAGGTGATTCAGAAACCTCCAAATCTTAACAATCTAGTAAAATTTATTGTAATCTGCTGCATTGTTATCTATTACTAATGCATCTACCCCTTTCTCATAAATCATTCACTTTCCTGTCCTCTGGAGGCACCAGCAATACCCACAAAACCTCCCCCGGAAGGGACCAACCTCTCTGGCCATCAATTCCTAGGGGAAGAATGTGTAAGTCTTTGACAGGAAAATTGTAAGGCCACCTCCTGCACTTTCTGCCAGCTCAAATACTGATATATATTTAGCTGGATAATTTAACTCGGTTAAAGTTGGGTGCACAATCTTCTGAGACCATCACTCTCCACAGCTGGCTGAGGAAGAAACGACCCAAGTCACCTGCACTGAGAGGACTGCCAAAGACCCAGGCACGTGTTCAACCCCAGGCAGAGAAGATCTGTGAGTACTAGCCATTAAAGATTTTACTGAATGGTACAAGCAGCCACAGGAGCAGTAGGAAACTGGATTGAAATTTGGACGAATCCACCAATGCTGTCTGTGGTATGTGATTAGATTCCCTACAGTATAGAAACAGGCCCTTCGGCCCAACATGGCCACACCGGCCCTCTGAAGAGAAACCCACCCAGACCCTTTCCCTATATTTACCCCTGGCTAATGCACCTAACACTATGGGCAATTTAGCATGGCCAATTCACCTGACCCGCACATCTTCGGATTGGGGGAGGAAACCAGAGCACCCAGCGAGAACGTGCAAACTCCACGCAGACAGTTGCCAGAGGCGGCAATCAAACCCAGGTCCCTGATGCTGTGAGGTAGCAATGCTAACCACTGAGCCACCATGCTGCCCCTTCCCCAGTTTACCTCAGAGGGCTATTGAGGCTGTGCTGTTCACTATATTCAGAGCTAAGATAAAATCAATTCTTAATGAATTTGATGAACGGATACTTCATGATAAATAGAATCTCATTTTAAAATATATTTTCATTTCACATTGGTCTGTTTGCTGCCTTTTTAGCTGCAGTTACAAGAGTGATACCAAGAAGGAGACACTACCTCAGTGACACACAATATTACAGCCCTCTCTGAAGAATTACCATTCTTTTCTGAGCATCCGTACTAGTGTATAACATTGCCCTGTTTGATTGTGGGGGTATTGTGTGTTGTAAAGCTTTCCAACAGTTTGTATCTCTAACCTCTATTACACATCAGAAAAAGCAAAGAATGAACAAACCAAAAAGTGGCTTTTACTGTTGGGAATGAACAGGGATTGATTGCCTTTCCAGCATCAATATATTTATTGTCAATGAGTGATGACTTCATCCAATTCGTTACCATTGGAAGCAGTTACCAAATAAGTTCTTTCAGCTTTACCTCACCCGTGCTACTGCCTTCTATCATGGTACAGGAAATGTTCCTCCTGATCAATGTCCTCATCTTTCTCCTTAGAAGAATGCTGCTGGTCTAACATCTCCCCACTGTCCATCCATTTCCTCTTTTTGCCTGCTTCAGTTGTCCAGACCATAGCATGCACAGTTTAGTGACACACTCTGTCTGTAGTGTACTGCAGTGAAACCCCACACAGTAGCAAGCATTGAGACATCATGTTGAGGAGACACCATCAAGCCCTGGAAGACTGTCTCTATACTCAACCTCAGTCAGGGAGTTGTGTAATAGAATCATTAGCCATGTGTGAAGATGCTTGTCTTCCACCAACCATCCTTGTGAGGCATTCCACCTTTGGGTTGAAGAAGAAAGTTGAGAGTTCTCAAACATACAGGCTCCTTGGAAACTTCAATACTACCGCACCCACACCCACCAACCTCGCCGCCTCATGGCTGAACACTTCAACTCCCCCTCCCATTCTATCAAGGATATGCAGGTCCTGGGCCTCCTCCACCACCAGATCATTACCACCCGACACCTGGAGGAGGAAAGCCACATATTCCGCCTTGGGACCCAGCAACCCCACAGGATAAATGTGGATTTCAACAGCTTCCTCACTTCCCCTCCCCCCACATTACCCAGTCCCAATCGTCCAAGTCGGCACCACCCACTAGACCTGTCCATCACTGTCCCCTCTAACCTATCACCTTCACCCTCACCTTCATCCACCTATCGCTTTCCCAGCTACCTCCCCCCAACCCCATTCCCCTCCCATTTATCTCTCAGTGCCAACCTACAAGTCTCATTCCTGATGAAGGGTTTATGCCCGAAACATCAATTCTTCTGTTGCTCGGTTGCTGCCTGACCTGCTGTGCTTTTCCAGCACCACACTCTTGACTCTGATCTCCAGCATCTGCAGTCCTCACTTTCTCCTTGCTTCAAAACTACCTCATGCAGATACCGAAGATGTGGTAGCAATGATTGTAGATGATTTAGATATTGACTGATTGGAAACCTTCCCTACTAATGAAGCTAATCATGTCAGGACATGTTCTCTCACCACAACATGGATACTGTCTACAACACCCTGTGTCTGGAATGCTCCAGTAGATGAAACAGTTATGTCACATTGATCATGGCAATGGTACTGTGCCTCCCTCATCTGAAGGACATGCAAAAGGAAAGACAAAAGACTGTGGCTCTCCTTCACTTGGTCTACATCATAACAGCATTTTTTTCTGGAAACTTTGTATTTGGAGGCTCTTTAACATCTGCCACAATTCGCTGCTGCTCCTGGGCTTCCAAGTGCATATATTCTCTGTCAATTTTTGTGGCTGCTTGCAGTCCCATTGCCACAGAGACAGTGACAAGCGCGGAGTCCTGATCCATTGGTGTCAATGTGATGCATAATGTGTTTGCCATGTCTCAGCTGTAGGCCTGGGGGCTCACGGGATTGAGTGGGGAGATGAAGACTTAAATAAAAATGTTACATGGGAATGTGGAGAGACTCAATCCTGATTGTGTTGACTGGGGAGTGCAAGGTAAAAAGGAATATGAAAGTGTTGGTGGGGGGGTTAGTCACCTGCGTTAACAGTCACCTCAGTCTGCGCAGCGTTAATTTGTGTTGCCCTTTATCTCTACCCGAATCACACATGCACAACGGAACTGAAACATGACAGCCAGCGCACTTGGAGTCAGTGGAATAATCAAAGAATTTTACAGAAGGAGGCCATTTGTCCGAACATTTCTGCAATATGGGTGTTTTATTTGTCTGAGCTCTACTTGTAAGGAATATGAGTCCCTTCAAAGGACAATGCATTCATCTGGCACTTGTACTTTATACACTTCAGGTTGAATGTGTCAAAAACAAATCCTGGTCACAAGTAAAGGTGACCATGACATTGATTATTGCAAACTAATCCTAACAATCTAATGAAGTGGAAGTAATCACAGGCAACCGATAAAGAGCTCCACAAATTACAAGCACATTCCAAGGTCTCATTGATTACAGAAGGGTGTAGAATTGCTGTCCTCACACATCAAATTGTAAGTATTCCACACATGCAATGCTGCCTTTCTTGATTGTGTCGAAGATGAGGCAATCTTCCGAGGCAGAATGTAAGGAAATTACAGGTGAGGAACAACATCTTCAGCATGATAGAGCACTGCAGCATTTGGCACAAGAGACCAGATGAGACTTAGTTGATACTTGAATACAATAAATCTGAGATAAATGAAATTATGATTTGTTGACTAAACATTTGTTGCTCCTTAAAAGGCAAGGAGTTCAGTCCCAAAAGCAAATGTCACTTTTTAAATTATATTTTCTTTTCTTTATCTGTTGTTTGATGGAAGTTAAGTTTACAACTATTTGAGACTTTGAGCATCTGATGAAAAGTGACAAGATATTACTCCACGCTGAACTGTAAGGAAAGAGTAGCACACCTTCAGACAGGGTTCAAACGTGGTACAGTGTCTCGAATGGGTCACCTCTATGGCTTCATTCTTGTACTTGCAGTTCAATTGATCATTGGTCAGACAGGTGATAGCACGATTGATGACATTTGCCATCACTTTACTGATTATCAAGATAGTTTGGTGATTGGCCATGTTAGATGTATCCTGCTTTTTGTGTACAAAACATACTTGGGGAATTTTCCACATTATTAGGCAGAGATCAGAGTCGAAGCTGTACTAGAACAGGTTGACTAGCTGAGCAGCAAATTTGGGAACATAAGTCTTCAATACTATTGTTGGAATGTTGTCAGGGCTCATAACCTTTGCTGTGTCCAGTACTTCCAATTGTTTCTGGATATCACGTGGAGTAAATTGAATTGGTTGAAAACTGGCATCTGAAGATTATGGTGAAGGCTTCAGCCTTATTTTTTGCACTGAAGTGCTGAGAATGGGGATAATTATGGAGCCTCCTCATCCAGTGAGTTGTACTGTAGAGCTTAGATCTGATCCACTGTTGTGTGATCAGTTGACTTTGTATATCATTCGTCAAAAAGTGTGGTGCTGGAAAAGCACAGCTTGTCAGGCAGCAATTGAGGAGCAGGGGAGTCGACGTTTCGAGCACAAGCTCTTCATCAGGAATGTGGGAGGGGCCCAAGGGGGCTGAGAGATAAATAGGACAGGGTGGGGCTGAGGGAAGGTAACTGGGAATGCGATAGGTAGTTGCAGGTGGGGGGGTGATGGTGATAGGTCGGAGAGCAGGGTGGAGCAGATAGGTGGGAAGGAAGATGGACGGGTAGGACAGTTCAAGAGGGCGGTGCCGAGTTGGAGGGTTGAATAAGGTTGGGGGAGGGGAGATCAGGAAACTGGTGGAATCAAAATTGATCCCATGTAATTGGAGGGTCCCAAGGAGGAAGATGAGATGTTCTTCCTCCAGGCATTGGGTGGTTAGGTTTTGGCGATGGAGGAGGCCCAGAACTTGCATGTCCTTGGGGCAGTTGAAGTTTCGCCCACTTTTTGATTCAGTGCATCATTTGCTGTTTATGCCATTTGGCACATGGGTAATCCTGTTTTGTAGCTATGCCAGGTTGGCACCCTACTTTCAGATATGCCTGGTACTGCTCCTGGCTTGATGGAAATGGTAGTGGGGGATATGCTCGGTCATGTGGTTGCACATTGTGTTTGAGTCTGATTCTGCTGCTGCTGATGGCCCACCATGACTCATGTCCAGTTTTGAGTTGCTCAAACTGTTCAAAGTCTGTCCCATTTAGCATAGTGACAGTGCCACCCAACACGATGCAAGGTGTTATAAATCTGAAGACCAAATCTGAAGCTTGAGAGACCACCAAAAATATTAAAATCCAAGGGAAGGCCCAATGTGGGGCAATAACTATAGTTATCTAAGGTCTGGCTGAGCTTCGAGTGCATTGCCAATTCTACACCCAAATATGAGCTCAAATCAATTTCTAGGCTACTAATCTCAAGGCTATGCCACTGAAGACTTCCTGGCCCCTCTTTTATGTGGCAAAAGTGGGTACTGCAGACACTGAAGATTAGAGTCAAGATTAGAGTAATGTTGGAAAAGCACAGCAGGTCAGGCAGTAATCGAGGAGCAGGAAAATCAACGTTTCAGGCAAAAGCCCTTCATCAGGAATCTAATGAAGGGATTTTGCCTGAAACATCGATTTTCCTGCTCCTCGGATGCTGCCTGACCTGCTGTGCTTTTCCAGCTCCCCCCTCTCTTATGTGGTTTTTAAAAAATGGCTTCTTCCACCACACTGACTTCTAATTTCCTTCAGTTGCAGTAGACAGAGGAATTGCATCTAAAGCTTTCTGGGCATGCCGTGTAATAATATACATTCCACAGACTAATTGAGAAAAAGTCAAGGCCATTACTTTAAATACAAATTAATGTTGAGCACATAGCCATTTAGCAATGATATAGCAATGGATGTTTGTAGTTTGTTACCACCCAGGAGAACATCTTTCATTTAAATGAGCTTTTATGAATACATCATAACTTTAAATATCCCATTTAATGTAAAAACCACGCATGCTCACTTCAACATTATCTTCACTCAAAAGGCTCTTGAACTAGTGGAAGGATCATACATTTTGAAACTGTTTATACACTGGAGCTTTAAACTCCTGTTAAATAAATGTAATTTAATACATAAATCAGATTTTCTATCAAACTGCACAATTCCCAGGACATTTAACAAAGTGCTGTGTTCTTTGTCATTCCCCATATTACTATGGGCTCCCTGCTGGCTCTCTATTTACTTACACTTTTTAGTGATTTATAGGCATGGTGCCTGTGATGGATGTCAGTCTTGAGTTCCCTTAAGGGAAAACAATGATGTCAGATGCACAGAGTTGACTCTCCAAGGCACATGTTCCTGAATGCTGTGTTACTTGCGTAAGCATTTTACAGTGAAAGAAGCAATTCATACTTCACACATTAATCTTATCATTGATTCCACTTCAGAGCAATAATATAATACAGATATATTCAAAGTATAAATCCTTCCTTTTAGCAGGATTTCCATCTCTTCTACTATCCACTTTTAAGCTTTAACATGACATTTGTCTCCCTTAAGGTTGGGAACAGCAAATCATTACAGCTTCTGACTTCAGTTCCCGGAATTAGTAATGTGCCATTTGTCACTTATCCTACATCCTATTCAGTTTTGATGAGCTTAAAAGTTCAGTAAGATTAGACACACCATCAATGGCTCTCCCTTATAAGTCAATTAATCAAAAAAGGTTCTATGTGGACTTTAAGCATCGAAACCAAAAAGATCCTAGCTTTGACAACTGAGTTGATTGCTATTAGTGGCATTACAATTGGCCTAAAACCAAGCAAAAGGGAAAAGGACATGACAAAGTCAATCACTGCATAATATTTCTGGTGGACAGCATACTATGTGGTCATTGGCTGAGAGTATGATTAGTTCAGTTTTGGTGGATTTCATTGATTGTTGCCCATCAATTCCACAATGTTTAGGAATGTACAAGATGCGTGGCCACTAGTGGGCAAAATCATTGCTTCTATGATTTATCTGAGTCTTTGTATCTGGAATTGTGAAAGGAGATTTATCAGCACATCTTCTGCTTGGGGACCTTGTAGCCTCCCAGATTCAATATCAAGTTCAAAAACTTGAAGGTTTGAGCTCTCCCATGTCCCTACCCCACCCCCCACACACCAGACCTTGTAATCACATAGTCTGCTATTACACACAATCCATGTTTGCCACTAACTAGTCCCCATTAATAGCTATTCACAAACCTAGCCACGTCCTTATCCAATCCTTTGTCCGACTACTCTTCTCTCTCTTTGGGTTCCATCCCTACCTATCATTTACTCCTTACCCCTCCCCCACCCTATCTTCTGCGCAGAAACCAACATTTTCCTATTTACCATCAGTTCTGAGGAAGGATCACTCGATTCAAAATGTTAACTCTGATTTCTCTCCACAAATACTGCCAAACCTGCTGAGCTTTTCCAGTAACTTTTATTATGGTCTCTGATTTACAGCATTCGCAATTCTTGCATTTTTAAAATTTTGTTTGTTCTCAGGTTGTGAATGTTATTGGCAAAACCAGCCTTTATCTCCCATTCCTAATTGCTCTTCAGCAGGGTTGGTGAGCCACCTGTAATGTCTTGTTAGACATTTTAGAAGGCAGTTAACAGTCATTGACATCAATGTGGATCTGAAGTTGTATGTCAGCCAGGCCAGTCCTGATGGGTGGCACGGTGGCTCAGTGTTAGCACTGCTGCTTCATAGCACCAGGTCTCAGGTTCAATCCCAGCCTTGGGTGACTGTCTGTGTGGAATTTGCACATTCTCCCTGTGTCTGTGTGGGTTTCCTCTGAGTATGATGGTATGTTTGACCACTTACCATCCTCTGCAAAGACTTAGTAAATCAAATATGTTTGTATGATAATCTCATCGATTATTGATCATTCCTAATGAGACTAGCATTTTATTTTGCAAATATCTATTAACCAATCAAGTCTAAACTCTCTGGCTGCTGCCATTGTGTCATTTGAACTTTACCTCCAAAATATTAGACTAAACCTCTGAGATTAACATTCACTGCAACACACAATCCACAAGAACATTATAATCTGAAGTAACATACAATGCAATACAACATTACAATCCACTAAAACATGTAATACAATACATTACAATCCACCACAATATTACAATTTACTACAACATACAATGCAATGCAACACTACAATCCACTACATACAAATAATGGAATGCAACATTACAATTGATTAAAATATACAATCTGGCAAAAATTACTGGTAAACCAGAAGATTGGGAATGTTTGAAAACCTAACAAAAGATTACCAAAAAATATTAATAACAAGAGAGAAAATAACTTTGAGGGCAAACTAGCAATTAATATCAAGACTGACAACAAGAGCTTTCTTACATAAATAAAAAGGAAGAGTGTGACCAAAATGAACAAAGGCCCCTTCAACAATGAGGCTGGAGAAATAACAACTGGGAAACAGAAAAAGATAGAAAAATTGGATAAATATATTGCATCAGTTTTCACAGTGGAATTGCATAATATAATTCTGAAACAATCAAGAGGCAAAAGGGTGTGGGGGACAAAGTAAATACAAGAATTACCACAGGAGAAAACTTCCTAGCGAAAGTAATGGAACGAAAGGTCAGTATGTCTCCTGGACATGATTGGTTGTTTCTTTGGATATTAAAAGAAGTAACTCCAAAAGTAACCTTTAGATTCTGGAAAAGTCACCGACGTTTGGAAAATTGTTAATTCAAAACCTTATTTCCAAAAGGGAAAGAGACACAAAAGAGTAAAGAAAGCCCAGTTAGATTAACATCTGATACTAAAAAAAAGTTAGAGTCTATTATAAAAGATGTAATAGCTGAAAAATTTGAAATACATAATATGACCAAGTAGAGTCAGCATGGCTTCATGAAGGGAAATTATGCCTGACAAATTTACTGGAGTTCTTTGAAGTGGCAATAAGCAGGATACTTGTATTTTCAGAAGGCATTTTATAAGCACCACATATTTAGCAACATTATAAGAGCCCATGGTGTTGGGGTAGCATATCAGCGCAGATAGAGGTTTGGATAACAAGAAAAGACAGAGAATTGGGGTAAAGGGGAAATTTTCAGAATGGTAACTAATGGAGAGCCACTGGGATCAGTGCTAGAACCAAAATTATTGACAATATATATTAATGACATGAGAAAAGCAAATATGCTATCACCAAGTTTGCAGATGACACAAAAATGAATGGGAAGACAAATAGTGAGGATGGCACAAAGAGTCTCCAAAGCAATTTAGGCAGGTTAAGTGAGTGGGCAAAATTTGGCAGAATATACTGTAGGAGAAGGTGAAATTATGCAACTTGGCAGGAAGAATGGAGAAATTAAATATACTTAAATGGGAAAAGACTGCAGAAAGCTGCAGCGCAGAATGATCTGGAAGTCATAGAGTAATAGAGATGTACAGCACAGAAACAGACACTTGGTCCAACTCAACCATGCCGGTCAGATATCCTAACCTAAACTGATTGCATTTGCTAGCGATACCCTTCCTATTCATATATTGATTCAGAAGCCTTTTAAATGCTGTAATTGTACCAGCCTCCACCATTCCTTTGCAGCTCAATCTATGTATGCACCACCCTCTGTATGAAAATGTTGCCTATGAGGTCCCTTTTATATCTTTCTTGTCTCACCCAAAACTCATGCCCTCTACTTTTGAACACCCCACCCCAGGGAAAAGACCTTGTGTATTTCTCCTATCCATGCCTCTCATGATTTTATAAACCTCTATAAGGCCATCCCTCAGCTGCCGACGCTCCAGGTAAAACAGCCCCAGCATAATCAACCTCTCCCTAATAGTTCAAATCCCCCAACCGTGGCAACATCTTTGAAAATCTTTTGTAAATCTTCATCAGGTGCTCCTTCATCAACTTTCACAACATCCTTCCAATAGAAAGCAGACCAGAAATGCACTCAATATTTCAGCCACAACATGACCTCCCAATTCTGACGAATAAAGGAAAGTATACCAAACACCTTCTTCACTATCCTATCTACCTGCAACTCTACTTTCAAGGAACTATGAAAGTGCACTCCAAGGTCTCTTTGTTTAGCAACATTCCCAGGACCTTACCATTAAGTGTACAAGTCCTGTTCTGATTTACTTTTCCAAAATGCAGCACCTCACATTTATCAAAATTAAACTCCATCTGACACTCCTCAGCCCATTAGCCCATCTGATCAAGATGAAGTTGAACTCTGAGGTAACCTTCTTCATGGTCCACTACATATCCAATTTTGGTGTCATCTGCAAAAATACTGACAATACCTCCTATATTCACATTCAAATCATTTATATAAATGACAAAAAGCAGTGAACCCAGCACTGATCCTTGTGGCACACCACTGGTCACAGACCTTCAGTCTGAAAAGCAAGTCTCCACCATCACACTCTGTCTTCAACCTTCAAGCTAGTTCTATATCCAAATGGTTTGTTCTCCTTGAGGAACCTTGCCGAACGCCTTACTGAAGTCCATATAGATCAAATCTACCGCTCTGCCCTCATCAATCATCTTTGTTACATGCAAATTCATGAAGTGTTCCTTTTTTTTATGGGCGGCACGGTGGCTCAGTGGTTAACACTGCTGCATCATAGCACCAGGGTCCCAGGTTCGATTCCAGCCTTGGGTGACTGTCTGTGTGAAGCTTGCACATTCTCCTCATGTCTGCGTGGGTTTCCTCTGGTTGCTCTGGTTTCCTCCCACAGTCCAAAGATGTACAGATCAGATGAATTGGACATGCTAAATTGCCCATAGTATTAGGTGCATTAGTCAGAGGGAAATGGGTCTGGGTGGGTTACTCTTCAGAGGGTCAGTATGGACTTGTTGTGCCGAAGAGCCTGTTTTCACACTGTAGAGAAACTAATCTTAAAATAAAGACTCAATCAAGTTCGTGAGACATGATTTCCCACGCACAGAGTCCTCATGCATCATGAAAAAAGGAAGTATCTGAGTTCAGCAGGTTATAGGGAACGTAAATGAAATGTTAGCCTTTATTTCAAAGGAAATGAAATATTAAAAAAAGGGGTGGTTTACTTAAAACCAGAAAATGGTACAGCTATAGTAGACCATACCTAGACTATTATCAACAGTTTTGGCCTTCTTATCCAAGGATATGTTGGCAATGGAAGCAGTCTCAAGAAAGTTGGCCAGAGTCAATCCTAAGTATAAATATAAAAATCACACAACCCTAGGTTATAATCCACCAGGTTTAATTGGAAGCACACTAGCTTTCGGAGCGTCGCTCCTTCATCAGGTGCTCCTTCATCAACCAGCTGATGAAGGAGCAGCACTCTGAAAGCTAGTGTGCTTCCAATTAAACCTGATGGATTATAACCTAAGGTTGTGTAAATTTTAACTTTATACACCCCAGTCCAACATCAGCATCTCCAAATCATGACGAAGTATAAATAGATTTCTTCTGAGTAGATTATGCCTGTACTTACTGGAGTTTAGGAGAATGAGATGCAACCTTGTTATATGATTTACATATTGTTATATGATTTACATATTATTATATGATAAACATATCTGATTCTTAGACAGCTTGACAGGATAAACATAGAGAGGCTGTTTGCCTTTGGGTATAGGGCATAATCTCAGAGTAAAGAGTCACTCAATTAAGGATGAGAAGGAATTTCTTCGGAGAGGCTAGTGAATCTATAGGAATCATTCCCACAGAGGACTATAAAGGTGGATCTTAAGTTTGTTCAAGGCTGAGATAGATGTATTTTTAATCAGTAAAGAAATCAAGAGTTATATGAATAAGGCAAGAAAGTGAGGTTGAAGATTATCAGATCAGCCAAGATCTTATTGAATGGCAGAGCAGATTCGATGGGCTGAATAGCTACTTCTGCTCCTAAGTCTGGTGGTTTTAAACTGTTATCACTGTACTGCCATTCCCTATCAGATGCAATGAATAATAAAACAATATTAAAACATCATAGTACTGTCTTGAATACAGTTTAGCTCAGATGCTTTGCAGAACGTCGCTGGATAACAGTAAATTATAAATATCAGTCCATGGTCCCTGTCATGAAGATCACTTCATCACAGGATGAACTCCAGGGTATAACATTATGTCCCACATCCTGACTCATAACTACTAACTTATAGAAAAACAGTCAAGGTACTGACATCTTTCTTTGAATAAATGAGAACCCAAAACTGTACTATCAGGCATGTCAGAACAGCTTGCCTTAACAATGGTGCTTCTGATTTGATATAATATTTTATTAGTTCTGATAGCAATATAAACCTGTACATGCCTCTGGAAGATTGGTGCTGACCGTTAAGTCAGAATACACCCCATCTAAGGCAAAAAATGTTTCTTTGAATTAACCATCTTCATATTTGCACCTTATACCAGTTATATAAACTTCTTTTCAAAAAATAAAGCATTTAAATTTAGCTGCAGTATACATTGTGACTCTGATATGTTAACAAAGTCATGGCAATATAATCTCTAAAATTAAATCACTTATGTTATAAACATCTTAAAAAACTATCTCGTTTCAAATTGGCGTCAAAACACAGTGAGCGACAACCACTTTTAATCTCTGCCCATTACATCGAAACAATAGAGCACACCAGCAAATTATACCATTATGTCATTCGGCTGAAAGGAGTTAATAGTGTATTGTATTTCTTATTAACTTTTATCCAGAGAAATAGATAAAACATTCCCTCTAATTTTTAAACAACCCCTATCACGCATTGTGGAAATACTGTGAAGGAGTTGCTGCCTGGATCATGTACCATCACAGATGTACAATATTTAGAGAATTAATAATGAGATTTCTAATGACCTTCATTGAAGAAATGTGCTAGATCCATTCATTCTTTTTTCTCCTTCTTTTTCTCATTATTCTCCATTACATGATTATTTTCTGTGATGCCTCAGCATTAATTAGTATTACCTTTCTTTTGCCAATTTTCTCTCTATCTCTCCTAAAGGTGTTTTTGCATGTTGGTGTGCAAGTACCAATCTCCACATCCAGGTGTCTTGGATAAGAGTCTGCTAGTTATCAGCAAACACTGACAGTAAATATTAGTAGCAAGTGATGCTGCAGTTGGGCATACAGCTAGTATGGAATATTATTGGGATCTGAGCAAGGTGGGCAATGAATGTGGACAAGAAATGCAACAAAGATCACCTTGCCCCATTTTTTCACAAGCAGCAGGCTGAGATTCTCACTAGACAGTGGTGAGATGCCAATTAGTGTAGTTTAACGCTTGTTAAACACCTGTTAACTATGCAACCCAGCTCATTAATATTCAGCATTCTATCTTACTAAATCCATCAAACAAGCTCAGTGCCAGGAAAACTCGACAAGGAAATGAGGCAAGTACCTATGAATTTAGCCTGCTGCCTTGCTCCAAACAACCTCTGTTTTGGAATACAGGGACAAATATCTCAACACTCCATCAGCACTGGCCACAAGCAAGCCACGTTCACAAACATGAGCATCCAGCCTGCGTTGGCCTGGAAAATCGCTTGTGGAATACCTCCAATCCATTTGAAGGATGCCTGTGCAGGGCAATGCTGCAGCTCAGGCTGCACCGGCAACACTCAATGTAATGCAAGGACACTGTACCCTCAGGGACACAGAGCCAGCTCATGGGCTGGACCAGGCTCTGCACTTGGTCTCATTATCACTCACTCATTCTGAACCTGCCTGAATGCTCACAGCTTCCCAGCCTTGCCTTGCCTTGCCTTTGTGTGCTTTGCCCCTCAGCCAGAGATATCAGGCTCCTATCACTGGTGTCTTGCCTTGCCATTGAACTCAGACACAAAGCCAGGGAGCTTGCCATCGTTGTCAGCAGGCCTAACTCAAGTGAAGGAGGACAGCGTCCATTCAGGACCCCAATAAAATAAGTCAAGGCAACGTTTGATGCTCATCTCGGCTCTGCCCTGGGGGTCGGAGTCAGGATGACAGGATGATAAGGGGTGACAGGCTGAATGATGGACAGCCCACAACCCATTTTAGTCTTTCTGCCCTATAGGCGGCATGGTGGTTCAGTGATTCGCACTGCTGCCTCACAGCACCAGGGACTCAAGTTTGATTCCAGCCTTGGGTGACTGTCTGTGTGGAGTTTGCACATTCTCCCTGTGTCTGCATGGGTTTCCTCCAGGTGCTCCGATTTCCACCCACAGTCCAAAGATGTGCAGGTCAAGTGAATTGGCCATGCTAAATTGCCCATAGTGTTAGGTGGATTAGTCAGAGGGAAACGGGTCTGGATGTGTTACTCTTCAGAGGGTCATCCACACTGTAGTAAATTTCATCTATTGTGGGTTGTTTTCTTCTTAGAGTGAGAGAGACACAGCAAACAGGAGACACAAGTGGGTGGCGCTGCTATTACTGTTAGAGCGGGTGGAGAGGTGTACCAAACAAGTGAGTAGGCAGTACAAAAGGCATGCAGACATTGTGGTGCTGGGGTTTGGGGGGGGATGAGAGTGAGGAAGGGAAGTTGCTATGGACAATAGTGAGCATGGTAAAATATGGACATTGGTGGAGGTGGGTATAGAAGCTTTGTGTAAGTGTAAGGTATCAAAAGAGGGTGGTCCTTGCACTGGTGTGCTGAAAGGTATTGAACCTCCTTCTACACTGCCATGCATTACTCCAGATGGCTAAGGAGAAAGTGAAGACTGTAGATACTGGAGATCAGAGTCAAGAGTGTGGTGATGGAAAGACACAGCAGGTCAGGCAGCATCCGAGGAGCAGGAGAATCGATGTTTCAGGCATAAGCCATTCATTGGGAAGTAAGCCCTTCCTGATGAAGGGTTTATGCATGAAACATCAACTCTCCAGTTCCTCGGATGCTGCCTGACCTGCTGTGTCTTTCCATCACCACACTCTCGACTCCAGATGGCTAAAACTGCTTTAACCCAGACAGAAAACTCAGACCAAGCTGTTGTTGTGGCTTCCATTCTGATTCTTGGGGAAGAGTAAGTTTCATCTGTGTACCACCTCATCTGGCAGAGAGCCAAAGCTGTGTGTCAATTTTCCCTCGACCAAATCTGGGCCAAACGTCGGGAACTTTGCATGGCAGCTTTGCACTTGTAGTACTCGTCCAGGTGCCCAATGGGTTTTTTGAGATGATGTGGGTGCAGACAATGCCAATGACAATCAAGATATCTTTTGAGTGGTGATTTGTTTTGGAAAAGTGACATGGTAAGTTGGAGCGGAAATTGGATATGAGAGACCATAGGGATGGGGTAGGTAATTAATGAGGTAAGACACAATGAGAGATTTTATTGGCAACAAATCCTCCAAAAAACACAATACAACTCAGTCTTTGCCAAGAACTTGTAAAATTTCGTGTCTGGTCTGGCATGCAACTCATTTCCAACAGGATTTATTAGATACCAAACACTTCCTTGATTTCTCCATCCTAAAGTGGGAATTGAGGCTCCATGTAAAGCTCCTATTAATGTCTTACTTAAAATCAACTTATTCATCACAGTCACAAGATTGAAACTGGGATTAAATTTTATCTATATGGCTCAGCAATAGCTGAATAAATCAAGTGAGTCACTGGGAATCTTCTGGCAAACTTAGTCAGTGAAAACCACTCATTATAACCAAATTTTGCTCTAGTCTGGCTGAAAATTCCATAATGATCAATGATTGATCTGTAAACTTATAAAAAATAAATGCAAATTGATGAGGTGCTGGATCCAACCCAGTGGGATCATTCACAATGGTATCTTTGTGAACGACAAAGAAATTAAGACATTTTATCAATTCCAACTACACTCATGGATCACACAATTTCCTGTAAAGTCTTAAACGTGGGCACAAAGTGCGAACAAATGAATGATGCAAGAGCTTAATTTATACAAGCAATCATCTACACATTGCCTAATGTATAATTCTTTTCCCATCTACTGTACTTGCCACAAAGTGCTGGTCAATCACTTTACCCTGATTATTTTCTTGATCTCTCTTTTGATCTGGGTGTTAGGATGTATTAGCAGCCCCAGTCTTGGTAAACATCCTTGTAACGAGGATATCTGGAAACACTTAAACTGCTAAATGTGGAAATCTTCCTCAACAGTATTCCAAAACATTTGCTTACAAAGTAAAAACTCTGCATTTTAAACAGCTACTTCAGCACTTCAATTAAGTCTGACATCCCCAAAGGTCCCACCTTTGGATCAATGAACTACTTTGCCTGGTGGATTCCGACTTCTCCAGAAGTTGAGTTTGAATCAGTCACAAATCAATTCCTCTGTTACTGTTCTTCCAAGTTTTGTTTGCTTTTTACAATCCTGGTACCTAAAATTATTTATGATTGGAGATCTCTGAGTGGGAAAAACAATTGATACCTCACCAAGTATGGTAAGGTGATAGCTATTGTTTACCTGATAGATAAGTGCCTACCTTCTCAATCCCATTCTGAGATTAGATTCCTTATAGTGTGGAAACAGGCCCTTCAGCTCAACCAGTCCACACCGACCCTCCGAAGAGTAACCCACCCAGACCCATTTCTCTCTGACTAATGCACCTAACACTAAGGGCAATTTAGCATGGCCAATTCACCTGACCTGCACACCTTTGGACTGTGGGTGGAAACCGGAGCATCCAGAGGAAACCCATGCAGACACGGGGAGAATGTGTAAACTTCACACAGTCGCCCAAGGCTGGAATCAAACTTGGGACCCTGGTGCTGTGATGCAGCAGTGTTAAACCACTGAGCCACTGTGCCGCCCCTTTCTCAAGCTTAAAATCTATTATCTTGAGGTCACGAGAGAGGTAATGAGAAATGATGAGATAAATTGGAATTGGAGAGAAACTCACACCTTTTCCATTGCCTCACTAACAAAGTGCACACATGACTTTCTCAATCCACAACCATATATGGTCAATTAATGGCCAAGTGGTGGAGAGACGGTGTTCAAGAGGCCAGGATTGGAATGATCAGTGGAGAGTAGGGTGGCTTCTAAACGCTAGAGCTTTGCCCTCCAAAATCATTCTCCCAAGACCACAGCCCATAGAGTATAATTAGTATATCACTTCTTGTTGCTGGATTCCCCAAGGTCTTGACAATCAGGATTTAGCAGCTACCTGCCTCTAAGTGGCCTGCAGCTACTGGGGACCCAGGTTGCCAGTGCCAAGAAATGCACTAAAGCCTGCCCATCAGCACTAGAAGGGCTGAGTGGCCTACGATACTGCAAGTTTTCTTGGCAGTGGGGTGGCATATTAGATACCAGCTGATACAGCCAACCCCACAGTTTAAAAAGAGTGAATGTTTCAGCCTATCTTAAGAGAATCTCTTTTCACTTAGGTACAAAATTGAACCGTGCCTCCAGTTTATTGCAAGTGGATTTTTCACTGGTTTTCATTTAATCTTGTAATCACTATTTCCAACTGGAGATTGAGACTACTTTTGTTCCATACAGCTATATATATAAAGGGCCTTAGATGTTTTGCACGGTAGTGCTGTAGATCTTACTCTGTAGCCAGTTCAGTTTTGAAATAATTTAAAATATGCAACTTACTTTATACTTCTATTAATTAAACTTCCATCAATTTGCTCTAAGTTTTGACATTTTTATCAGAAGTATGCTCGCTATTTTTCAATGAGTGACCTGTTAATGTCATACAAAAAGACAGCAAAGATTTTTTACTTGGTTAGCAGCAGAGCCATTTGTGAATGACTTATTTCAATAAACATACAATTCAACCAGTGACTTAACGGATGTCTGAACTGCCTAAATAACAGGTGGTCAATTAAATGCCGTAAAGTTTCTGGGTTCAGTGTCTGAGCTACTCAGGTAACCTCTGGTTTTCAACTTGAAAGACCTCAACAGCCTGGACTCAGAATAAGTGGTATGAATTCAGCCAAGAATGCTTCCCTGCATGTCAAGCTGAATTCTCACACCATACATTGTCGAATATTCAACGGATTCTGTGTGTTTGTGGAGGAAACAGGGTGAGACCAAAACCGTGATGCTGTTCACATCCAGGTGAGCAATAGGCATTCCTCAGTCTCACCCTGAATGCTGATTATGTCTGCAACCAAATGCATTCCAATACCCAGCGAACAGTAACTTTAACTTCTTTTCAGAAACTGAGAAAAGATAAAAGGAGAAAGGTTAAAAATACATTAGAGCAAACCATCCCGATGAGAGGAAAATTGTTGCTGTGGTAATTGGATATATTTAAAGGAATGAATAAGCAACCATTTCATTGAATTTGGCATGAACTGTCTATGGCCTTTTGACATTGAAATCATATCCCAACAATGAACAGTGTTATTAACCTATACCAAAGTGTTTTTGTCAGTTCAGCCTTTGATTTCTTGTGGAATAAAACTCGTGTTAAAACCATCCAAATTGCAGTCAGTTTAGAATTGTCTTGATCCATCTTTGGTAAAGCCTCCATTAACTAAATATAAGAGCATTTTCCTGCTTTAAAGATTATGGGGTTTTTCATTATCAGCTACTTTCTTTCCCCCACCCCTGAGGCTTGTTGATATTTCTATTCTTTCTTCAGTGAGATCTGTGTGGATGTATGTGATTCACTTAAAGAATGACACAGTCTTGTCCAGCCTAACATGTGGAGACGTGAAATGAAATAATACTGTTGACATTTACACACAGCCCTCTCTGGGGCACTAGTCAGACTACACAGCAGGCTGGCTCGAAGGGCAACTAATTGCTTTAGTATGAGAGAACACAATTCCAGAAAGCATCTGATATTCTGGTCCTGAGTGGGTTGGAAATGGATGGTGGAGGTAGACGCTGTCAGGCAGGAGAGGTCTGATGTATTCATATATTCTCAAACGAGGCCAGGCAATCTGTTTCAAGAGCTTTGGTAGCTCAGGCCTAAAATAGGTTGCCAAGGTAACCCAAATATCAAGCCTTTGTTGAAGCCACCCACTGTTTAAGCACACTCTTTATGTGTAATTTTTCTCTCGATGCTTCACATAAGAACTGATTCACGTAGTAAAACAGCAAGGTTTTTTTTGGTCAATAGATTTTTATCAAATAATTCTAACTGCTGTGAAAGTCATTGGAAATGCATTTTCTTTTCATTCACCAAATGTGTGGAGTTGCATTTGGCAGCTGGACTGTTTCAAACATTTATACATAGATACCTATCCATATAAATAAATGACTTCACCTCTTCTTAGCTATGTGATACACCTATATCTAACCATTGACCTATATAGAAAATATCTTAGAGCTGTCAACAATTCGCAGTTCTTATTTCTCTTCAGTGGCTCAGTAAGTGAAAACACGACCCAGCATTCTATTCAATTCCACAGATCAGAAAGGTTCCCGGGTTCAACGCACAGGACATGCTAACTGCTCAAGAGTGAATGGGGAGATAGAGGTCACTAATATTAATGTCAGCACTACAGGACCAAAGAGGACAGAGCTATCTGCTAGAATTCTGGCTCCCAGTCGTTGTTCAGTGATGCACAACAGCCTTTCAAATATGGCGCCTGTGCCAGAATCCCTGTGATGTTCCAGCAGTAGTGAGTACTCCCACTTGATGTGAGTAGGAGAATTGGGCTAGCATTGGAAGAGAGCGGCACCATGGAAATTTAGTATGGAGTTAATAAGGTGATTTTATGATGATGGCCTGAGAACATTTGCCAGGCTTCATGGAGAGAAATCCTTGATGAAACTCGACAAGGAGCTGAAATTTGGTGAAACACAGCCTGAGGTCACTTTGACAATGTATCAGAGGCCTAGCACTGCCTAGGACTCAAGCTGAGCATGAGAAGAAGGCAGAAAATTCCTGTAGGCAGGATACCTCTCTTTCTGATTCCATTGGTTCATTACATGCTTTTGGAGCTGGTCAGGCTTGAACACAGGCTTCCAGGTTTAGAGGGAAGGACACTACCACTGTGCCTCAAGACACTCCTATCTTTTGCATCCTGGATGTATTATACATTGGTTTTGGTTTGTTTCTATTCTCAAATTTTAAAAAAATCTTTTATTTTTCCATTGCATCTTAATAGCAACACCTTGTACAGAGAGTGGAGGGCTTATGCCCGAAACGTCGATTCTCCTGTTCCTTGGATGCTACCTGACCTGCTGCGCTTTTCCAGCAACACATTTTCAGCTCTGATCTCCAGCATCTGCAGTCCTCATTTTCTCCTTGAGGTTTATTGTTGCAAAATATACAAATATGAAAAGGTTAGATTAAGTTAAACTGAAGCTCCATCCACTCAGATACACAACTCAGCCACTGGGTGGAGCGCCACACTGTTTGGACAGATCACCATCTTGAGTGGTTCTTTTGAGGAGGAGGACATGGTTGAACATTACCTTTAGCGTGATACAGCAGTACAGCATTGAGCACAAGAAACCATATGTGACTTAGTTGAGATCTGCCTCAATAGATGTCAGTCGGGTGAAGTGATCATGCATCAACTGTACATTTGTTGTTGCTCAAAAGGCAAAAAGCCCCTGTTTTCAATGTTTTGAGAATAGAAACTAATAGAATGTTATGTTTAATGTAGGAGAAACAAATACAAGAGTAGGGAGATTACATCTCAGATATACAGGGTATTGGTGACACTGCAACTGAAGTACTGTGTACAGTACTGGTCACCATACTTACAGAAGGATGTTAATGCACTGGAGACTGTTCAGAGAAGCTTTATGCAATTAATGTCTGGAATAAACTGATTGCCTTATGCGAGAAAGCTAGACAGGTTAGGTCCGATTCATTTTGCAATATTATTACAAGTGAACCATACCAATCCACCTGAACTGATGAACTATTCATTGAGCCAGTAATGGTAGTCAGTTGACACAAAACAGTCAACACCAGTGATGGCTTTAATATGAAAGAAGTCTATTATATTAGGCAAAAGAACACATACTATGATGGAAGCCATCCAACCCTTTGCAAGAGACCAGCTGCATGAACAGTACATGATTCTAAAGTTAGAACTGTATCATTCATCAACACAGTCATCTTCCGTGAAGGACATTTATGAAATCAAAGGTCCTCAAGATAAGGTAATGGACCACCAACAACACCAATGTTAACTGTCAACCAATTCCTTAGTGAAAGCAATTCACAAGACAAAGGATCCTCCAGAGAATAGATAAAAGAATGATAATATCAAGGTCAATAACCCTCAAGCCAATGACCTTACAATCTTCCAAGTCTGAAACAAATAATATTCTGAAAAAATGATCAAACCAAAATTAATTCACTTAGAGTTTTGAAGTCAGAAACATGGGAAGAATGGATAGTGTTCAGTATAATGCAAATTGCTGAAACCCTATTGAGCATTTGGTAAACTAAAGGCCAAAGTTTTGGAGGAGGGATGTTCATCACAGATATAGAAGGACTAATCTGAGCTATGGTGAAGCTCCACATACTTTGATAGCGCAGTCACTAGGTGGAGCATCAGGTCATTTGGGCAATTTTAACCAATTCTGGGCAGTTGAGGTAGAGACAGTCATTTTGTCTATTCTTCGTGTTACAATCTGCATCTTGTGACTTGACTATATTTAATAAGATGCAAACAAAACTTACTTTATTCCATAAGACAAATGCCTCTTCTGCTGAAACTTATTCCATAGAATCATAGAAAGGTTGCCACACAGGAAAAGGCCATTTGGCCCATTGCATCTATCCTGGCTGAGGATTTTAAAACTACCCACTTTAATCCCACTTCTTTCGGCCTACAGAATTTGGTGCAGAGCCAGGTGCTTCTGAAATGAGTTGAGGATTTCTGCCTCAGCCAGCAGCATAGCAGGGAATTCTGGACAGCCACCACCTCCTGGTGAAAAATGTTATTCCTCATGTCCATGATAATCACTCTGGCAATCACATTTAAACTGCACCTCAAGGCCTCTCCCCTTAAGTTTTTTTAGATTAGATTACTTACAGTGTGAAAACAGGCCCTTCGGCCCAACAAGTCCACACCGCCCCGCCGAAGCGTAACCCACCCATACCCCTACATCTACATTTACCCCTTACCTAACACTATGGGCAATTTAGCATGGCCAATTCACCTGGCCTGCACATCTTTGGACTGTGGGAGGAAACCGGAGCACCCGGAGGAAACCCACACAGACACGGGGAGAACGTGCAAACTCCACACAGTCAGTCGCCTGAGGCAGGAATTGAACCCGGGTCTCAGGCGCTGTAAGGCAGCAGTGCTAACCACTGTGCCACCGTGCCGCCCACGGTTAAGGAAACGAGTCTGTCCTGTCTACTCCATCTGGACTCCTGATAAGTATGTACACCTCAATAAAGTCACCCCTCAGCATCCTCTGTTCTAAGGAAAACAACCCTAGCCTATCCTTTAAGCTGAAATTGCAAGCCTTGCCAAAATTCTTGTAAATCTCCTCTGTTCTCTCGGGACCCAGAGCAATTACATTCTTCTTGTAATGTGGTGACCCCAACTGTATACAGATTTCCAGCTGCAATCTAACTATTGTCTTCCTACAGTTTCAACACTACATCATGGCTTTTGTTCAATTCTATAACTCATCCAATAAAGGTAAGTTTCCATATGCTACTTTTACTAGCTGTACACCTTTCCTGAAACCTTCAAGGACTTGGGAATCGTGCATAGACTCATGGAGTCATACAGCATGGAAACACACTCTTCGGTCCAACCAATTCATGCCGATCATAAACCCAACATAAACTAGTCCTACCTCACTGCACTTGGCCCATTTACCTCCAAACATTTCTTAATCATTTACTTATCTAAATGTCTTTTAAATATTGTAAGTGTACCCGCATGGCCCATTTCCTCAGGATGTTCATTCTCCAAACAAATCGCTTTCTGTGTAAAAAAATTGTCCCTCAGATCTTTTCTAAATCTTTCTTCTCTCATGTTAAAAAATATACCCCGCAGTCTTGAAATTCCCCATCCTAGGGGAAAAGACACTTGCCAGTCACTTCATTTATACCTCTTGTTATCCTATAAACCTCAATAAAGTCACCTCTCAACCTCCTACGCTCCAGTGAAAAATGTCCCATTTATCCAGCTCTCCCCATAACTCAAATCCTCCATTCCTGGCAACATCCTGGTAAATCTGTTTTGAACCCTCCCCAGCATCTTTCCAATAACAGGGAGACCAGAACTGGAAACAGTACTCCAGAAGAGGCCTTCAAATGCACTTCTAAGTCTCTCACTTCCTCTGTCCCTTCAATATCCTCCTATTTATTGTGTATTCCATAGTTTTGTTTTCCCTCATCAAAGTGCTTAATTTCATTCCTCTCCAGATTAAATCCCATTTTCCAATTTTCTGGCCACTCAGGCAAACCCATAGATATTTATGGTTCATCTTTCACCACATGCTAATAGAAAGCTTCCGAACTAGCATAGGAATAAGGTCTCGGAGCAGCTTCGCACCTGAGGGACCCAGACCTATCATCCATAATACAAAACTATATTATGAAGCAAAGGCTTCACTAGTACAACATTTCAGTAATTTATTTTTTCTATAGCAGATGAAACAGGCAACACTGTATCTTATAACCTAATCTGAGAAAGCAAAACTCCACGGATGTCGTAGAAATAATTAATTAATTAGCCAGGCTCCAAGCATCAGCTCCTAGTTGTCAGTGACATTTTTCATGTTTAAGTATTGACAAGTTAGTCTCATCAAAAATTCCAAATGTGAAAGTTGACTTGTTCTTGGGATAGGTGCGCATTAAATATTTAACCAACACTCGCTGCAGTTATACTGCTCATCCTGAATAAACTCTCTGTGTCGCTCAAGTACAGCATGAAAGTAACTTGAAACAAGAATAGAGGTCCATTAAAATACAAAATATCAAACCCAAACAAAGTAGTTTATAGTATACTTATGGAAAGTAGGTTTTTCAAAAATAACATGCAGTTTTGACTCCAAATTTTCAAATGATCTTTTACAATAATATCTAATATCAATTCAATTCAAATTCAAATTGAAGATGACTAATGTTTCACTATAATTTAAAATTGCAAATCACTATTTTTCTCCAATATTTAATAAAAAGCAATGAAAATATAACATTAAAAGATGAATATGATGAAGACAAAGTGACTCATCAAAAATCTCTGTAGATAAAAGAAAAAGCTCAAATATTCTTAAACACTCATTTTCTTCAGGTAATAAAGAGAGGGAGTGTAATCTGTTTCCAATCCTGTGATGATTATTCTGTCACTGACTTTCTCATTTGAACCTCTAGCCAAGGCTCTCCTGTCATTTTTATAACACTTCTCTCCTGCAATACTTTAATTCTCTTATAAGTTCTTTCATAAGGTGTGGCTTTAATGAGTTAGGAGAAAGTGAGGAGATCAGAGTCAAAGAGTGTGGTGCTGAAAAAGCACAACTGGTCAGGCAACATCCAAGGAGTAGGAGAATCAACGTTGTGGGTATAAGTACTTCACTAGGAATCTTCAGGAATCCCTGATTAGATTACTTGCAGTGTGGAAACAGGCCCTTCGGCCCAACAAGTCCACACCGCCCCGCCGAAGCGCAACCCACCCATACCCCTACATTTACCCCTTACCTAACACTACGGGCAATTTAGCATGGCCAATTCACCTAACCTGCACATCTTTGGACTGTGGGAGGAAACCGGAGCACCCAGAGGAAACCCACGCAGACACGGGGAGAACGTGCAAACTCCACACAGTTAGTCGCCTGAGGCGGGAATTGAACCTGGATCTCTGGCACTGTGCCACCGTGCCACCCACAATGAAGGGCTGATGAAGGGCTTATGCCTGAAATGTCGATTCTCCTGCTCTGTGGCTTTAATGGGTATCAGCATTTATTTTCCTGTTAATCAGAGTTTTTTAAAAGTTGATGGGCTTTTAAAGCAATTAAAGATGCATTCTCAGGGCACCAATCACATCTCATTTGTACAAGAGAGATAGTCATTTTTCAATACGTTCTTAAAGCGTTCTTTAACAAAAAAAGGAAAATACTTGTCTCCCCACTGCAAGGCAATTTTTCATCTTTAAAACTAATTTTTAAATCATCTTATTAAGTTGCAAAGAAAGAAGCATGATAATAAATGCCCTCTTTGTTATCACAGAATCACATTGCACCAGAATGGCTACCAAGTGCTTCAAGGAGGAGCCAAATATTCTAGAACTGCTCTGGTGATGCTTCAGAAGGCTCCCATTCATTCAGTTCATGAATGGAACAGAGGATCAGGATTGACGTTTAATGGGTGGCTGAGCCAACAGTACATTTTACACGTTTGTCAAAAACCCAAATTACAACAGCAACAATTTGCATCTATATAGCTCCTGTAAGGCAGTAAGAGTTCCCAAGCTGCCTCTTAGCTGTTCTAGCAGACAAAATCTGGCTGAAGGACCTCACAGTGCCAGGGACGCAGGTTCAATTCTACAGTCAGGCAATGGTTGGTGTGGAGTTTGCATGTTCTTCCTGTGTCTGCGTGGGCTTCCTCTGGGTGCTCCGGTTTCCTCCTACAGTGCAGGTTAGGCAGAGTAGCAATGGGAAAATGCAGGGTTATAGGGATAGGCAGGGTTTCCGGGTGAGATGCTCTTTGGAGGCTGAATGGGCTGTTTCCAAACTGTAGGGATTCTACGAGGAGGTGTTCTGAAGAGTGAAATTTGGTCAAGCTGTTACATTATAAGGAGTACTGAAAGTGGAAGAGAGGTAGATATATTTATGGAAGGAGCTTTAGGGTAGACAACTGAAAGTACAGTTTGCAGTGATGAAGACATAAAAATGGGCATTGGCCAATGGGACAAGATTGCAGGACAGCAGAGATCTCAGAGGACCATAGGGCTGAAGTAGGAATAGTGTGGAAGAAGTGGGAGCTTGGGGAGAATTGAATACAAGGCTGGGTCAGAAAGGCTGACTTAACGTCACCGGACTGGTAATCCAGATGATTGTGCTAGCTGGAAAAATTTAACTTCAATCAGGTAATGAATTTGGAAGAAAAAGCTCATGGTACACAAGACTAAAACCATTGTTGTAAAAATCCATCTGGTTCAGTAATGTCATAGTCATACAGCCATACAGCATGGAAACACACCCTTGGTCCAACTAGTCCATGTCGGGGTTTGGAGGGATATGGGCCGGGTGCTGGCAGGTGGGACTAGATTGGGTTAGGATATCTGGTCGACATTGACGGGTTGGACTGAAGGGTCTGTTCCCATGCTGTACGTCTCTATGACTCTATGACCATAATCCCAAACTAAACTAGTCCCACCTGCCTGCTCCAGGCCCATATACCTCTATTCCTTTCCTATTCATGTCTTTTTCTGACCTGGCTGACTTCATTTGACTCCAGATGCACAACAATGTGGTTGACTCTTAACTTCCTTCTGAAAGAGCCCTATCAAGTTTGTTGGCAATAAGAGACACAAACAGCCACTGGTTTGTCAGAATTCTAATAAAAGCATAAGATATTAGATAGAATGTCCTGCTGGATGGAGAGGCTACAGGCTAATGTAATGGGTAAATGAGAGTCAGTGTGCATTTTTAGATTAATCGCATTTACACTAAGCTTGATCAGGACTAAAATATTCATAAAATGTCATTACAGGTGCCATGCTGTTTTGCTGAATGTGTTCAGGAACTACTGTGTCTCTTTTACAGATTCCTGTTTCTGATGTGTTTTAGTGTTTTGTTATAAAATAACCCACATTTTCATCAATTCAACAGCCAAAGAATGTTACATGAATTAGTCATTTGAGACTTGAGTGAAACTTTGAATTTTTAATGCTTATTAATACACCTTAGCACAAAGGGAATCCTCAAATCACCAACAATTTTTAGAGTGGCACTTTAACCCAACATGAAAAGGAATTCTTGTATTTTATTGTCAATAAAATTAATGAGAAAAATAAATGTAGCCTCAAGGACCTAATCAAACTTAAATGTGATTTATTTGAATTTATGATGAAAAGCTCTCTGATTTAAGGATAGTCCCAAGTTAGGAAAAATAAATTGCATTGGTCAAGGGAAGCCAATAGTCAAAGTAAGGGAAACTTCATCAGAATTAGACTGAGATAGAATGGTAACTGGGAATTTGGGTTCAATGGGAATTTGACTAGTAAATATTTTGCAAGTTTAATTATAGGGAAAAAAATCACATGCAGAACCAATAGCCTTTAAAGAAGTTAAAATTACCTAGTTAACGAGGCAAATGCCTGATAATGACTGTTTCCATTAAACACCTGAAATTCCTTGTTTGAATTAGTGTTGATTACTGTCTTCGGTAGTTAAGGAAAGAAGTGATTCATAAGAGCTCTTTCAAAACATACAGTGAAGATGAGGGGGAGTTTTGCTGGGGGTGAAAAGGAGTAGTTGTAAATTTAGGGGAAAGAGTGGTTTTAGTTAAGGCTTTCCCTTCAGGAAATAGAGTCTTTAGAGTGAAAGGTGAGCAGGGAAGAGAATAAAGCACAGATTGAGAGGCCTATCTAAGCTGAGACCAATAGCAACATAATATCATGAGTGTAGGAAAGGCAGCTGATTAGTTAGTATGTATTTCTAACTTTTGAAGTGAATGTTATGTAAGTAACTTATGTTTTGGTCTTGGGACATTTCTATCTTTCTCTAGGGAAGATCTTGTTAACTTTTCAAAGTAAGTCCCTACTTATTCCACAAAAAACATTAGTTTTTGGAGTTAGAAATGGCAGGTCAGAAGGTCTGTGGGACCTGTGCTCTGTGAGGTCAAGGAAGTCCCATATACTGTATCCCAGAGAAAAGGAGCAGCAGGAAACCTCACTGACTGCACAAGCATGAGCTTTAGTTTTGGAATTTGTGCAGAGACTGTGGTCACTGTTATGCACTCTATGAAGAGAGATTTGAATACTTCTAATAGTGAGTGATTAGAAATATGCAGGCAGTGTCCATGTTTTGAATGTTCTTTCTCAGAAGGGAAAGAGGGAGAGATGTTTTCCCATTCATGACTGGATGTTTCTCCAGTATTGTCCCAGCCCCAAGCTGGTTATGCCCAACCCAGGAATTAGTCACAAAACTGTGCTTTGCTGAGTACTACTGAACATGAAACTGCTCTTGGTTGCAAAATCAATCACAAATCTGTCACTATGCCCTTGTACATTAATGTACAAAATGGAGGTGTATATAGCAGCCCACCCACTGAATTTAGGGAATTTTGTGAATACAAGGTGCAATGAATTGTAGTAGTTTTATTTTGAAACTTTCACATCTTCTGCAGACTCTTGATTTAATGGAGAGTCTAGATTAGAGTTGTGCTGGAAAAGCACAGCAGGTCAAGCAGCATCTGAGGAGCAGGAAAAGTGGAAAAACAAAATGAGGTCCTGAAAGAAGAATTCAGGGAGCTAGGAGAGAAGTTAGAGGAGGACCTCAAAGGTAGTGATCTTTGGATTACTACCAGTGCCATGTGCTAGCCAGTGTAGAAATGAAAATATAGGAAGAATGAACAAGGGGCTTGAGGGAGGGGTTCAGATGCATTGGCCATTGGGACTGGTTCTGGGGAAGATGGGACTATTACAAAATGGATGATCTACATCTGAACCAGACTAGAACCAATGTCCTTGGGGGGAGTTTTTGTTACTATTGTTGGGAGGTTTTAAACTAATGTGGCAGGGGGCTGGGAACCAGAAGAGAAAACAAGTAGGTAGTGAGGTGGAGACTGTAAGAATCATGAAAATAGCATAAAGGGAAGAGTAGGCAGAGAGCAGATGAATGCAAAAGAACTGGTGGCCTGAAATGCATCTACTTTAATGCAAGAACATAGTGTGTAAGGCAGATGAACTTAGGGCTTGGATTGATGCCTGGGAGTATGATATTGCTATCACAGAGACTTGTTTGAAGGAAGGCCATGATTGGCAACTAAACGTTCCAGGATATACACGCTTCAGACAGAACAGGGAGAGATGTAAAAGGGTGCATTGCTGGTCATGGATGATATTGTGACTGTGCTAAAGGAGGATACTATGGAGGGCTTGGGTAGTGAGGCATTATGGGTGGAGCTGAGAAATAAGAAGGGTGCAGTTACATTGTTGGGGCTGTATTACAGGCCTCCCAACAGTGAGTGTGAGGTAGAAGAACAAATAGGTTATCAGATTATGGAAAGATGCAGAGGCAATAGGGTAGTCGTGATGGGAGATTTTAATTTTCCCAACATTGACTGGGATACATTTAGCGTCAGAGTCTGGGTGGGGTAGAATTTGTAAGAAGCGTCCAGGAGAGTTTTCCAGAGCAGTACCTCAATAGCCCGATGAGAGAAGGGGCCATATTGGACCTGGTACTGGGGAATGAGCAGGACAGGTGGTAGAGGTTGTGGGTGGGGGATTTCTGAGAGCAGTGACCACAATTTTCTAACTTTTAGAATACTCGTAGAAAAAGATGAGTGGTCCTAAGGGAAGAGTTCTAAACTGGGCCAAGGCCAATTATGTCAGAATTAGGCAGGAGCTGGGAAATATGGATTGGACACAGCTATTTGAAGGGAAGTCCACATTGGACGTGGGAGGCTTTCAGAGATGGTGCAGGATAGGCATGTCCCATTGAAGGCAAAGGATAGGAAGGGCAAGATTTGTGAACTGTGGATGACAGGAGAAATTGTACGACTAGCCAAGAGGAAAAGGGAAGTGTGCGTAAGGTCCATGCAGCTAAGAACAGAATGTGCCCTGAAGGAAGCCTTAAGTGAGGAATCAAGTGGGCTAAAAGGGGTCATGAAATAGCTTTAGTGAGCAGAATTAAGGTGAATCCCAAAGTGTCTTATTCTTATATAAGAAGCAAGTGGATAACTAGAGAAATGATTTATCCACTAAAGGATAATGAAGGAAGGCTGTGTTTCGAACCTGAGAGAATGGATGAGATTCTGAATGATTACTTTGCATCAGTGCTCACTGAGGAGAGGAACTTGATGGATGTTGAGATTAGAGACAGAGGTTTGATTAGTCTGGTTCATGTTGACATAAGTGGGGAAGATGTGTTGGGTAGGCTACAGGTGATTAAGGTGGACAAATCCTCAGGACCTGATGGGATCTATCCCAGGTTGCTGAGGGAGGCGAGAGACGAAATAGCTGGGGCTCTTACAGATATATTTGTAGCATCCTTAAACACAGGTGAGGTGCTGGAGGACTGGAAGGTTGCTCATGTTGTCCCCCTGTACAAGAAGGGTAGTAGGGATATTCCAGGGAACTACAGACCAGTGAGCCTGACATCAGTGATGGGAAAGTTGCTGGAGAAGGTCCTGAGGGATAAAATCTATTTATATTTAGAAAAGAATGGGCTTATCAGTGATAGGCAACATGGTTTTGTGCGGGGGAGATTGTGCCTTCCCCACTTAGTTCTTTGAGGAAGTGATCTAGTTGATAGATGAAGGAAGGGCTGTTGATGTCATATACATGGACTTCAGTAAGGCGTTTGATAAGGTTCCCCCATTGTAAACTAATAGAGAAAGTGAGGTCACATGGTGTGCAGGGTGTTCAAGCTAGGTGGATAAAGAACTGGCTGAGCAACAGGAGACAGAAGTAGTTGAAGGGAGTTTCTCGAAATGGAGAAAGGTGACCAATGGTATTCCACAGGAACAGTGTTGGGGCCACTGTTGTTTTGTATATACATGATCTTGGAGAGGGCACTGTTGGTATGATCAGCAAGTTTGCAGATGACACTAAGATTGGTGGAGTAGCAGAAAGCATAAGGGACTGTCAAAGGACACAGGAGAACATAGACTGGAGAGTTGGGTGGAAAAGTGGCAGATGGAGTTCAATCCATACAAATGAAAGGTGATGCACTTAAGGAAGTTGAATTCTAGAGCGAGTTATACAATAAATGGAAGAGCCTTTGGAAAAGTTGATGAGCAGAGAGATCTGGGCGTGCAGGTCCTTCATACCCTGAAGGTTGCTGCACAGGTGGATAGAGTGGTCAAGAAGGCATATAGTATGCTTGCCTTCATTGGGAGGGGTATTGAGTATAAGAGCTGGTAAGTCATGTTAAAATTGTACAAGACATTAGTTCAGCTACATTTAGAATACTGTGTACAGTTCTGGTCATCATATTGCCAAAAGGGCGTGGAAGCTTTGGAGAGGGTGCAGAGAGGGTTTATGAGGATGTTGCCTGGTATGGAAGATGCTAGCTATGAAGAGAGGTTGAGTTGGTTAGATTGTTTTTCTTAGGAAAAGAGATTAAGGGGGGCCTGATTTGAGGTTTATAAAATCATGAAGGGCATAGACAGGGTGGATAGAGATCAGCTTTTTCCCAGGGTGAAGGATTCAGTAATGAGAGGTCATGTTTTCAAGGTGAGAGGTGAATAGTTTAAGGGGGATACACACGGCAAGTACTTCAGACAGAGGGTGGTGTGTATCTGGAACGCATTGCCAGCAGAGGTAGTAGAGGCAGGCACGGTAGATTCATTTAAGGTGTATCTGGACAGATGCATGAGTAGTTGGGGAGCAGAGCGGTACAATGCTTAGGAATTGGGTGACGGATTTATCCAGTAGATTTGGATTAGCTCAGGCTTGGAGGGCCGAAGGGCTTGTTCCAGGGCTGTAAATTTTCTTTGTTCTTTCATTTTAAAATGAACGATTCATTCCTGATGAAGGTCTTTTGCCCGAAATGTCGATTTTCCTGCTCCTTAGATACTGCCTGGCCTGCTGTGCTTTTTCAGCAAGCCACTCTCATCTAGACTCTGGTTTCCAGCATCTGCAGTCCTCACTTTTGCCTCTTGATTTAATGCAGTAATTTTTACCTTTTGTTTTGTACACAGTCCAAGAAACAAGGGTCCTCCACCTTTAGGAGCTATGAAACAACATTTTACAAATGCATTTCATTGAAAAAGTATATGTTGCATAGATAACAAAATGAAACTTGCATCTGTTCATCTCCATTCATCCTGTATGCAAATATTGTATATCTGTATTATCAATTCTCTTAAATTTTCAACTTATTCAATTATGATGTTGTGGCAATGCGTTTGTTATCTCTTGATTTTTTTGCATTGCTGTGAAAAGTCTTTAAGTTTGAGTCATTGTATTGCTAAAATCCATCTGAAAAATCTTGCATTTCAGATCTTGCTTTCAATAATGCTGATGGACCAAAGTTTTAGAATAGAAATGTATTGTCTTGTGTACTTTTACATGAAAAATACTGAGGTTCTATAAGTTGCCCCAAGGTGGCACCTATATCAATGATAGAAGTCCTACTTAATTTTACCTTTTTTTTAAAAAAAAACTTGGGACAAGTCCTTCTCTCCTCTCGTCCTCGTCCTCGTCCTCGTCCTCTCACTGTCTAAAACTACACAGTCACGTACTTCAGCTACTATTTGATGCAAACATCTTTGGAATGTAGCTGCATCACCCAACATTGATATAACATTTTATGTAGTAATATTTTCTAGTATTCCCTCATGAGATCACTTTTGGAAATATACTGTCAGTCTGTTGGTATAATCTTCTAGCCTAATTGGAATCTGTTTTCATGACTATTTAATTGTCTACAGTCTATGTAAAATCTAGACAATCCATCAGGCTTAGGAACTAACAATAGTGAACTACAAATGCTGTGGCTCGGTCCATTCAAGTGGTCTTCTGGTTGTACTGAATCTGTTTCCACCTGTGCTTGATTTTCTCTGCTCAATTGATAAAGATATTTTATTAGCACAGAGTCTCCTATGTTTACATTGTGTCTCCCTAACCCAGTACACCAAGGATTTCCTTATTCTCCCTAAGTAACCTTACCAGAATTTCCCATAGTCTTTCCTCCAATTGCAAGAATAGTGTCTAACTATTCTAGTATTTTCATACTGGCTAGTTGTGTCGGATGAGATTTGAGAATGGTCTACCCTTCCATCCAGCTCATTCTTATTGTCGTTGTCATCCTCCACCACCTTTGTCACTTGATGAACTTGCTCTTTCTCATCTTTGTTATGTAGACATTGCTTCAGTACATTCACATGACATAACTGATTTTTCTTGTGATTAGGAGTAACTACCAGATAAATCACTTTTCTAAACCTTCTAGCTATCTCAGAACCACCACCAAATTTTGCTTTCCGAAGTTCACCTTGTAAAAGCAATAATATTGGTACTTCATCTACTTGAAATGCCCTAGCCATAGCAGGTTTGCTTAAGCATATTTGTGATGTTTTTAAATATCCCTGCACAACTTTACATGTTCTTTTCAGTCTCTCTAGAAACATGGACATCTTTTGAGGATTCATTGCTTTGCAGGCAGAGCTTTTCCTTAATCAATTTTAATGGATCTCTTATCTCATGGCCATGGATCAGTTCAGTGGACTAAACTCAATGGATTAATTTGAGGACTGTTTGGGAGCAAATAGTAAAAAAGCAAAACCTTTTTGACAAAAGCCCTTTATATCTTACATGTCCCATGTTTACCTCAATTGTGCTCGTAGCAGCTTTTCGCCTTCATGCTTTCCACTTCTCATTTCCAAGCGATTAGCCTAGTGTCTGCTGGGGTGGGTCAGAGATAAATGGATTTGATCCTGTCCATCATCGTTTGCTGATTGGATGGCGAGGTCTTGCTATTCACAAGGTGAAAACACACAGTTTCAGCTTACTGATCCAATCAACCTGATATGATAGCTGTTGAAAAGAAATCAATATAAATATGTAAACATGAAAAATATGCCTTTGGTCAAAACTAAGATAATTAATTGGTCATCTGGGATGCAACAGGAAAATTCTTTAGGGTTAATAATTTTTAAAAAATATTTGTCATAGTTCTTCCAATGAGTGTTTCAATTAATTGAAACTAAATATCAAATACTGAGAATTTATCAGGCAGAGATCCAATAGCAAATAGATTCTTGCAATAAAAATGTAAACACTCAAAGTGACAAGCATGAAGGCAGTTCCGAGCCTCAAATACAACAAAGCATGTTGTGGGAGCACTGCTACTCTTAAGTTAACTGAAGTGATTGTCTCAACTGAATTTCGGCCACACAACTGAAAAGGACTCATGTCTTCATAGAGTCTCTCCTGTGTGGGGGCAGGCCATTTGACTCATTGAGTCCACACTGACACTCTGAACAAAATCCCATCAGACCCATTCCTGATTCTATCCCTGTAACCTTGCATATCCCATGGCTAATCCAGCTATCTTACACATCCCAAGTCAATTTAGCATAGCCAATCCACTTAACCTGCACACCTTTGGACTCTGGGAGGGGACCAGGGCACCAGGAGGCAACCCACGCAGACACAGGGAGAATGTACAAACTTCACACAGACAGTGCCCCAAGGATCAAATGGAATCTAGTCTCTAGTGCTGTGAAGCGACAGTACTAACACTGAGCCACCATGCCACCCTTTCTTTATTAGTGAGGCACAACTTTAGAAGGTATAGCCTCTAAAGTATTGTTGCAATCATCAAAATAAAAATCTTCTCAGTGCTCGTGGAGCTTCTGACAGACTCCAACAAAGATCCAGTTAAAAACAAAAGGCAACAAATATAGCACCATTATAATAGTTGCAGACTGCATGTATTTGATTTGTTTCTAAGATACAAGACCATTTCACTTCATAAAGTCTTTGTTGAGGTCTTGATCAATGCCCCAATTCAAAAGAAAAGAAACAAACATTTGTGTTTATATAGAACTTTTCCTAACCACCGGATGTTTGTGAATGTTTTCCAGCCAATTTAGTACTTTTTGAAGTGTATTCATTGTTGTGATAGGGAATGTATCAGCCAACTTGCACACAGCAAACCTCCAGAAACAGAAATTAGGTTATAATCAGATAATCATTTTTTGTGTGATAACTCTATGAAGTAGTGCCATTGAATTTTTAACATGTGCTAAAAAATATTGTTTCTCTACCATGAAGAAAAATAGCAATGACTAGCTATCAAACTGCATGTTCAACTTTTTTTAAAAGAAATGTATTGTATATTCCAGTTAGACCTGAGCTTGTGGGAGAAATTGAGACTCCAATATGGAGGAATGTCAGAGGAGCTGCCAAACAGTCTTTTCTGTCTGTTCTAATAGTTGAGCTGGGTGTTAATGCTTCTTACCACTATTCAAGGAAAGGAACACGGACTTCTCCTGACAGCTTGATCAACATTCTTCCTTCAACCAACTAAATCGAAACCCTTTGTGAAATCTTGATATCAACAGAGTGACTAACAAAGCAATCTTTTCGTAATTCATTCTGTGTTATATATTGAATAATTTAAGAAGTGTGATCAGGCACTATTCAAATGTAAACCATTCTTTTCCTTTCTAATGAATGATATAATTGTTACCTTATTCTGAGCTTAGAAAGCTTGCAGCCAGCTGAATTTATCAAACACAGAAGAGATCTTTTCTGATTCGTTGATTACATTGCCTAACATTAGCAGTAGTAGCCATGGTCCCAGAGGATGGCTCTCTCATTAAACCGAGATGACTGGCAGTGAATTCAAGCTGAGGGTCACCTGCTTTGGTTAAGGGTGAGGCTGAAAAAGCAAGACTTTCATGGTAACCTCAGCCAGTGTGAGAGTTGAACCCATGCTGTTAGAATGCTGCCTGGCCTGCTGTACTTTTCTAGCACCACACACTCAACTCTGATCTCCAGTATCTTCAGTGCTCACTTTCTACCTGTTGGAATTATGCTGCATTGCTGTACTGATTGGAACCAGGGCCTGGTGGATCTCATTGACTATGAGATCCTTGATTGGGGTTGTTGGCACTACTTGTCACTGGCCACTTGGGTGTTTCTTTTCTTCCTGGTGGTGGAAACTGAATAAAGACTTGTGCACCTTGTGTCTTTCACTGTGTCTCACACCTGCATGTACGCACACAATTTGGGTGTGGGGGAATTAGTAAGCACTACCTCAGTTAGGCGGTAGTGTGGGGGTAATTGTTCAAAAATAAATAAAAAATAATAAATAACCAGGAGATTTTATGACTGCTCTGAGCTGGCTGGTCTACACATGTAAATAAAGGATGACTTGGTGACAGGAGACTGGCCTCTCTGCAATTATTTCAGTTGCAAAGCAACTGAGCTAACCAGCGTACTATTATTCCACCATCTCGACCCTCTGGGATTTGGAATCAATGGGAGACATCAGCCAATCAAAAGGTGCCTCCCCAAAGGGAAGAGGAACACAATGCAAAAAGTTTCAGTCCCTTGACACATATTTCTTTTAGTTGTTAAATAAATGACTGAATATACAGATCTGGAACCACAATGCTTGTCTGACTAGCTGCCTACTCTGTCTGGTGTCTACCTACGTCTCTGGATGTTTTCCAGTTTATCAATTTGCTTTCCTCTCTGTCTGTAAATCTCAAACAGACATTTTTATGTCACTATCATTATTCATTTAATATTGGTCATAAAAATAAACTTATTTAAATTTAAAATATCTATTCCTCTTTCCTGTTCATGTTGTCATCCCCTAATTTATTCTTGAATTTATTTGTATAATGTATACCATTTTTTCTCTCTGCTTTTTAATGCATATGGGCCCTATTCCAGATTCCTTTTGCATATTAACATTTTGCTAAATCTTTTTCTCCTATTGAGGCAGGATAGAATTTATAAACATTTGGCTCCACAGGCTGTGCCATGGGAAAGTAATAAATACAGCACTTAAATAGGCTAAATTAGAGAAAGCTACAAAAGGATGTGTTTTTCAGACAGTTCCAGCGTGATTAAAGGAATCTTTAGTGCTATGTGTGAAATAGAAATGAAGTATAGCTATGAGCAGATGAATTCCCATTGAACCATTGCAAGAATCCAAACCACCAAATCTCCATTCCTCTTCCAACTTAATAGCAAAGTAAAATGTAGCAGAGATGCAGATTATTTCACTTGTGGGGGATAAGAGAGGGGGAAATCACAAATGAATCTGTGCTCAAGTGAAGCTGAAAGAAAACGTTTGGCCTTGCTCTAATGAACTGAACAACTTCAGATAAAATTGGATTTCAGACTCAGGTTACTATTTATCTTATTTATCCCAAAAGAGGTCTGCAATTAACGTTAGAAAAACATGAACAAAGTTCATGTACAAAAACCGAAGGAAGTGCAATCAGATATTGAATGCCAATTGGGGTAATGTGAAATAAATGCTGAGAGATTGAGCTCACTGAAATTTATGAAAGCATTGCAAATAAAAGACATTAAAATGACACATTCCTGAAAGTGAAGATACTTGAAGAATCCAGAAGTTAATATTTAGGGCAGCATGGTGGCTCAGTGGTTAGCACTGCTGCCTCACAGCACCTGGGTCCCAGGTTCAATTCCAGCCTCAGGCTACTGTCTGTGTGGAGTTCGCACATTCTCCCCGTGTGTGGGTTTCCTCCCACAGCCCAAAGATGTGCATGTCAGGTGAATTGGCCGTGCCTCATTGCCCATAGTATTAGGTGCATTAGTCAGAGGGAAGTGGGTCTGGTTGGGTTACTCTTTGGAGGGTCAGTGTGGACTGGTTGGGCTGAAGGGCCTGCTTCCACACTGTAGGTAACCTAATCTAATCTGTTACGGCAGAGACTCCAAACTAGTCAGTATTGTGACATGTGACATTCTAATATGAAGTACTTTCCCATCCAGCATTGACTTGGTCTCTACAGTGTAGTCACTCAGTTGTGTGTGCAATGTACAGTAAGCATAGAAACCAGACTCTGTATTTAAACCTCTAACTATTTACATGGCTACAATATCAATGCTGTTAATAAACTTCAATACATCCCTCTCAATAAGAACTCGACTGCCTGTTGTATATCTAACATGAGCTATGCACAGAAAACCACAAAGTATATCAGTCAAAGGGTGAAAACAGACTAAGTACTAATACACCAGTTTGAAAACCTGACATTAGGTTAACATTTTGTGCTGCAGTTCTGATTACTATAATTTGAACTTTCCTGAAAGTGCTGAAAAGATATCAGAAGAGGCAAAAATTAGATGGCCCCAAAAATCAGGAGCCGAGATTGGGATGTGAGATGAAGTGGCTCTGTTAAAGGAGGAAAAACGGTGTCTTTATGATGCTGGCTCATTTATACGATCTCAGAGGGCAGCCAGTACAAATGGCACTGCCTGTCAGTTGATAAGAATCCCTAAACTGATATTTGCTCGCACTGCTGAAAGCAAGCTGCTGAAAGGAAAGGTGCATTGTGGCTGGAGAAGCAGTGAAGGCACCTATGAATGGAATCCAACATGGAAAGGGCAGAAGAATGGTTGAAACTGCGAAAACTGGGATACCCAGACTTTTTAATGCTAGCCCAGGTGAGGAAAGTGGAACAGGGACAGATGTCCAATACACATAACCAATGGGCTCTCTCGACACATTGTGAAATATTTGTGGGAACAGTGAGCCAGCCAGTTAATGCCACAATTCTGGCTCCAAGATCTTGATGCAGTGTCACAAGAAGTTTAATTACCACACATGAGTGGTTAAGTCAATGAGTGCGCCATGAGTTTCAGCTATGGCTGAAATCACCACATCCCTGTAACGCACTTACCAACAATTTGTATCAACACAACTCACATCTAACACAGAAGTGACAAAATAAGCTGCACAAAATAATCTGAAAAAAACCTCAAGCTTAACACTCCTGTAGATCTCACACTAACACCTCACGGACTGCATATACATACATCCAACCAACCATTGCCACTCAAACCACTTGCAGAACATTCACTGACGCACAATGCTCTCTTCAGCAGGGAGACGATGGTGCAGAACTAGAGGCCGAAGAAACTAACCAGTGCCAGAAAGGCGCATCTGCATAATTAATGCTCATGATGCAGATGGTCATGCTGATTATTATCAAAAGTGCAATAGCAATCTCTGAGGCTGAAACGAATATCACACCCTTTATAATTAATCATCCTCAGCACACACAATCTACTGCCTCCTCAACCCACAGTCTCTTCTAATTTACAAAGATGGGGATGGTATATGTGCACAGTCATCTTACTTCTCCGTGTCTTCCAGTCAGTCCCCCGTGCCTTCCACGTTTCTTTATCCGTGTACCTTTGACCTTTCAGAACCAACAAGTGCATCCTGTTCAAGCAGTGGAGCAAAGGTCATGAGGACACACTGCCACTTGATTGTAACCTGTCTTCTCATGGATTGCTAGCATTGCTTAGTGGCCACTCCAGATAAGTGGAAGTGGAGAAAAAGCCCCGTGGAACTTTAAAAAGCTTGCTGAGGACTCTCAAGATGACAGCAGTTATCCTCACAAGTCTATTGCTGATCTGGATGGTCCTTACCAGCCAGCCCAGACAGCATGGTGATAATGTCTGAGGCAGATCACCCAGATCTACACGAGGTTGCCTTCTGAGGGAAAGTGCAGTCTCCCCAGTGAAGGTTAGCAGTTTTCCAGCAGTTTTGCTGCAACTACTAGGTGTGCGATGCAAGGAATCACTCACATGGGCAGACATACTGCCCTGAATTTTTCACAATGAAAGCGATCATCTCCAGCTAACTCAAATGGTGCTGCATCGCCAATTCTAGATGTTCTACCCCCCCAACCCCAGCATCTGCTATTCTGATGATTGAGTGAGAGGGATGGTGGAGAGCTAGGGATGGGTGTAGATCTTACATTCACAGTTCAGAGAGACACAATGCACATGTAAAAGTGCAGCTACCTTCATTCAAACACCATCCTCATCACTGGGATATCCAAAATATAACGAGGTAAAAACAATGACTGCAGATGCTGGAAACCAGATTCTGGATTAGTGGTGCTGGAAGAGCACAGCAGTTCAGGCAGCATCCAAGTAGCTTCGAAATCGACGTTTCGGGCAAAAGCCTAGGGCTTTTGCCCGAAACGTCGATTTCGAAGCTACTTGGATGCTGCCTGAACTGCTGTGCTCTTCCAGCACCACTAATCCAGTATCCAAAATATAAGCTGTGGGCTTTCTACTTTTCAGGAAAAGGTATAAACATTATCTGAATTCTTTGGAGAAGTAGGAGACTCTTTTGGAGAGATAACGTACTCTTTCAGAGGGGTCCAGGGGCTCTTTTTGGAGAGGTAAGGTGGCCATCTAAGAGTGCACAGAAGCATTAAATACTTCATTTTAATTTCCCTTCTTAGGTTTAGCTGATCTCGACTGACATCAGGAAAAGGTTACAGAGCAGTCCATCAATAAATACAAGCTGTTTACAACCAACAATTTAAACCCAAATATGACCCTATCATGAAGCTTCTTACTTGCAACATGGCCATCAATAAACAAAGTGGATTTGTGAAACTTTAAAGAACGTATAAATGATGCCCTGTTAAATATTTAACGAGACAATATTAGATATGGTTAAAATCTATGTAAGGTCAATGTTGCTGTTTTAATTATTCATATTCAGAATTTACTCTCATTTACACATTATCATCAGATTCTTGGATGCAATGATTTATCGACATGTTCATTAATAATGTATTACTGTGGATTCCATTAAAGGCACAGGGTGTGATTTGATTACTGTTGTGCTGGTTTAAAATATATTCAGAATCAGCTGTGGAGTCTAAGTAGGTATTGGCCTCATGGGTGGTGACTAAATCTTTGTTTCCATGAGGACTTAAAAAGAAAAGGAACGTTGAGGCCAAGCCTATTGTTTGGCCCATTTACTAAAGTATTGGATGCATTGGAAAATTCAAGCCTTTATTTATTCTGCCACCTGTGTGGAAAAAGTTGCATCTTGTTAGCACCGAAAGTATCACTGGACTTACAATGTCATGGAGATCGGAGTCAGATCGTGTGGCACTGGAAAAGCACAGCAGGTCAGACAGCATCCGAAGAGCAGGAGAGTCAACAATTTGAGCACAAGCTCTTCATCCGGAATTTGGGGGAGGCCCAAGGGAGTTGAGAGAGAAATGGGATGGGGATGGGGCTGGGGGGAATGTTGCTGGGAATGCGATAGGTAAATGGAGGTGTGGGGTGATGGTGATAGGTCAGAGTGGAGGGTGGAGTGGATAGGTGGGAAAGAAGCTGGACAGATTAAGAGGACAGTACCGAGTTGGAAGGTTGGATGTGGAATAAGGTGGTGAAAGGGGAGGTGAAGAAACTGGTGAGATTGACATTGATCCCAAGTGGTTGGAGGGTCCCAAGGTGGAAGATGAGGTGTTCTTCCTCCAGGACTTGGGTGGCTAGCACCTGGCGGTGGAGAAGGCCCAGAACTTGTATGTCATGGAGATGTGTTGTTTCAGGATCTACGATTGAATCTGCTGCACCATCCTTTCAGATGATGCAAGTCAGATCAAAGCAGTACACAAAGTGAAATAAAATTATCAAGTGTTTTCTTTGCTGACATATTCAAATATCTATCCTCCTGACACCTCAGGATCATTTCAGGGTTTACACATCAGTTTGAGGGTTTGCAAGCTGTAACCAAATCCTCCTTTTTAATTTGAGAATGTGAGTTTTTAAGAATTGCTGATAAATGCACATAATCTTGCTTTAAAAAGTAAGGTGGAAACCATTTCCAAAACAATTGATCGTTCCTTCAATAATTAAATTTAAACCTTCCCTTCCTCCCTTCTCGAGCCCCTGCAGTAGGCCATGAACAACTTGTAAATAGTGGGACCAGCTTTTGATAATTTAATAAGGTGTTAAAGTGGTGACTGAGATCTGGTCTTACTCTGAAATACTAAATCCTGCATTTAGCATAAGACACCATCTTGGTAAAGGGTTTGAAGTTGATCGCCTCTGAGCTAGTTAAACAACCAGTTGCTACTTAAAACGCTTGCCAGCATCCATTAATGTGGCTTCAACTAACATTCCCTTAAACATACCAGGATTTGGAGATGCCAGTGTTGGACTGGGGAGGACAAAGTTAAAAATCACACAACACCAGGTTATAGTCCAACAGGTTTATTTAGGAGCACTAGCTTTCAGAGCACTGCTCGTTCATCAAGTGGTTGTGGAGTATAAGATCGTAAGGCACAGAATTTATAGCAAAAGTCTACAGTGTGATGTAACTGAAGTTATATATTGAAAATACCTTAATTGTTTGTTAAGTCTCTCATCTTTTAAAATGAACATGTTGGTTTCAGTTCTTTCATATGTAAATTGCAGAACATTCATAAAGTTATATGAGACAATAGACAATAGATAACAGGTGCAGGAGTAGGCCATTCTGCCCCTCAAGTGAATTTTAACAATAGGTGCCATGTCAGCCCAGATAATGCGTTGAAGGAGTGAGCTGTCCTGTGTGAGACTGCCTGTGCCAAATGTTAAGACTGATTCTAATCTTAAAAACAGATATACAGAATCTTACATGGATTCATGCAGTTTTTAAGCAAAATAAAATGTAATTCTGCAAGTGCAAATTCACCCAACAAACTTGTGTGTGTGGGAGGGGGATGTTTTGAGTGTCCTTGAGAATGTGTGGATTGTGTGAATGTGAGTGAAAAGGTGTATAAGGCTGTGAAAGGGTGCGTGAGAGTGTGGAAGTGTATGTGTGAGCGTATGACAGAAGGTCTACGTGAGTTATGGGCCTGTAGGAGAGTGAGTGTGTGTGCGTAGAAGTGTGTGTGTGCGTAGGAGTGTGTGTGTGTGTGTAGGTGTAGGTGTGTGTGTAAGTGTAGGTGTGTGTGTAAGTGTAGGTGTGTGTGTAGGTGTAGGTGTGTGTAGGTGTAGGTGTGTGTAGGTGTAGGTGTGTGTGTGTAGGTGTAGGTGTGTGTGTAGGTGTAGGTGTGTGTGGGTGTGTGTGGGTGGGTGTAGGTGTAGGTGTGTGTGTGTAGGTGTGTGGGTGGGTGGGTGGGTGTGTATGGGTGTGTGTGTAGGTGTGTGGGTGTAGGTGTGTGTGTGTAGGTGTGTGGGTGTAGGTGTGTGTGTGTAGGTGTGTGTGTGTAGGAGTGTGTGTGGGTGGATGCGTGTGGGGGTGTGTGTGTAGGTGTAGGTGTGTGTGTAGGTGTAGGTGTGTGTGTAGGTGTCGGTGTGTGTAGGTGTCGGTGTGTGTGTAGGAGTGTGTGTGTGTGTGTGTGTGTGTAGGTGTAGGTGTGAGTGTGTGTGTATAGGTGTGAGTGTGTGTGTGTAGGTATGTGCGGGTGTAGGAGTGTGCGGGTGTAGGAGTGTGTCGGGGTAGGAGTGAGTGTGTGGGTGTCGGAGTGTGAGTGTAGGAGTGAGTGTGTGAGTGTAGGAGTGAGTGTGTGAGTGTAGAAGTGTGTGTGTGTGGGTGTAGAAGTGTGTGTGTGGGTGTAGGAGTGTGTGTGAGTGGGTGTAGGAGTGTGTGTGTGTGGGTAGGAGTGTGTGTGTGGGTAGGAGTGTGTGTGTGGGTAGGAGTGAGTGTGTGGGTGTCGGAGTGTGTGTGTGGGAGTGTGTGTGTGTGTGGGAGTGTGTGTGTGTGGGAGTGTGTGTGTGTGGGAGTGTGTGTGTGTGTGTGTGTGTGTGTAGGAGTGTGTGTTGGTGTAGGAGTGTGTCTGTGTGTAGGAGTGAGTGTGTGGGTGTCGGAGTGTGAGTGTAGGAGTGAGTGTGTGGGTGTAGAAGTGTGTGTGTGGGTGTAGGAGTGTGTGTGAGTGGGTGTAGGAGTGTGTGTGTGTGTGGGTAGCAGTGTGTGTGTGGGTAGGAGTGAGTGTGTGGGTGTCGGAGTGTGAGTGTGGGAGTGTGTGTGTGTGGGAGTGTGTGTGTGTGTGTGTGTGTGTAGGAGTGTGTGTTGGTGTAGGAGTGTGTCTGTGTGTAGGAGTGAGTGTGTGGGTGTCGAAGTGTGAGTGTAGGATTGTGTGTATGTGTCGGAGTGTGTAGGAGTGTGTGGGTGTAGGAGTGAGTGTGGGTGTAGGAGTGTGTGTGGGTGTGTAGGAGTGTGTCTGTGTGTAGGAGTGTGAGTATAGGAGTTTGTGTGTGTGTGTAGGAGTGTGTGAGTGTAGGAGTGTGTGTTGGAGTGTGTAGGAGTGTGTGGTTGTAGGAGTGAGTGTGTGGGTGGAGGAGAGTGTGTGGGTGTAGGAGAGTGTGTGGGTGTAGGAGAGTGTGTGGGTGTAGGAGAGTGTGTGGGTGTAGGAGTGTGTGGGTGTAGGAGTGTATGTGGGTGTAGGAGTGTGTGTGTGTGTAGGACTGTGTGTAGGAGTGTGGGTGTAGGTGTTTGTGTGTGTGTGTAGGTGTGTGGGTGTAGGAGTGTGTGTGGGTGTAGGGGGTCTGTGTGTAGGAGTGTGTGTGTGGGTGTAGGAGTGAGTGTGTGTAGGAGTTTGTGTGTAGGAGTGTGTCTGTGTGTAGGAGTGTGTATGGGTGTAGGAGTGAGTGTGTGGGTGTCGGAGTGGGAGTGTAGGAGTGTGTGTGTGTAGGGGTTTGTGTGTGTGTAGGTGTGTGTGCCTGGGTGTAGGAGTGTGTTGTGCGTAGGAGTGTGTGGGTGTCGGAGTGTGAGTGTAGGAGTGTGTGTGTGTCAGAGTGTGTAGGAGTGTGTGGGTGTAGGACGGGGTGTGTGGGTGTCAGAGTGTGAGTGTAGGAGTGTGTGTGTGTCGGAGTATGTAGGAGTGTGTGGGTGTGTAGGAGTGTGTGGGTGTCGGAGTATGTAGGAGTGTGTGTGGGTGTAGGGGTGTGTGTGTGTAGGAGTGTGTGGGTGTAGGAGGGAGTGTGTGGGTGTAGGAGGGAGTGTGTGGGTGTAGCAGTGTGTGTGGGTGTAGGAGTGTGTGTGGGTGTAGGAGTGTGTGTGTAGGAGTGTGTCTGTGTGTTGGAGTGTATGTGGGTGTAGGAGTGTGTGTGTAGGATGGGGGGTTGTAGGAGTGTGTGTGTAGGAGTGTGTTGTGTATGTAGGAGTGTGTTGTGTGTGTAGGAGTGTATAGTGTGTGTAGGAATGTGTGTGTGCGTAGGACTGTGTGTAGGAGTGTGTGTGGGTATAGGAGTGTGTGTGGGTGTAGGAGTGTGTGTGTGCGTAGGACTGTGTGTAGGAGTGTGTGTGTGGGTGTAGGAGTGAGTGTGTGTAGGAGTTTGTGTGTGTAGGTGTATGTGTGTAGGAGTGTGCCTGTGTATAGGAGTGTGTATGGGTGTAGGAGTGTGTCTGTGTGTAGGAGTGAGTGTGTGGCTGTCGGAGTGTGAGTGTAGGAGTGTGTGTGTGTAGGAGTGTGTAGGAGTGTGTGGGTGTAGGAGGGAGTGTGTGGGTGTCAGAGTATATAGGAGTGTGTGTGGGTTTAGGGGTGTGTGTGTCGGAGTGTGTGGTTGTAGGAGGGAGTGTGTGGGTGTAGGAGTGAGTGTGGGTGTAGGAGTGTGTGTGGGTGTAGGAGTGTGTGTGGGTGTAGGAGTGTGTCTGTGTGTAGGAGTGTGTGTGTGGGTGTAGGAGTGAGTGGGTGTAGGAGTTTGTGTGTGTAGGTGTCTGTGTGTAGGAGTGTGTCTGTGTGTATGGGTGTAGGAGTGTGTGTGGGTGTCAGAGTGGGAGTGTAGGAGTGTGTGTGTGTGTCAGAGTGTGTAGGAGTGTGTGGGTGTAAGAGTGTGTGTGGGTGTAGGAGTGTGTCTGTGTGTAGGAGTGTGTGTGTGGGTGTAGGAGTGAGTGGGTGTAGGAGTTTGTGTGTGTAGGTGTCTGTGTGTAGGAGTGTGTCTGTGTGTATGGGTGTAGGAGTGTGTGTGGGTGTCGGAGTGGGAGTGTAGGAGTGTGTGTGTGTGTCAGAGTGTGTAGGAGTGTGTGGGTGTAAGAGTGTGTGTGTGTGTAGGGGTTTGTGTGTGTGTGTGGGTGTAGGAGTGTGTTGTGCGTAGGAGTGTGTGGGTGTAGGAGGGAGTGTGTGGGTGTCAGAGTATGAGTGTAGGAGTGTGTGTGTGTCAGAGTATGTAGGAGTGTGTGTGGGTGTAGGGGTGTGTGTGTGTGTAGGAGTGTGTCTGTGTGTGTAGGAGAGTGTCTGTGTGTTGGAGTGTATGTGGGTGTAGGAGTGTTTGTGTGTGTAAGACTGTATGTGTGGGACTGTGTGTGTAAGACTGTGTGTGTAGGAGTGTGTGTGTGGGTGTAGGAGTGTGTTGTGTGTGTAGGAGTGTGTTGTGTGTGTAGGAGTGTGTTGTGTGTGTAGGAGTGTGTGTGCGCATAGGAGTGTGTGTGCGCATAGGAGTGCATATGCGCATAGGAGTGCATATGCGCATAGGAGTGTGTGTGCCTAGAAGAGAGTGTGTGTGTGTGTGTGTGTGTGTGTGTGTGTGTGTGCGCGTGCCTAGGAGTGTGTGTGTGTGTATGTACAATTGTGTGTGTGTGCGCGCGTAGGAGTGTGTGTGCGTAAGAGTATGTGTGTGTAGGAGTGTGTGTGTGCCTAGGAGAGTGTGTGTGTGTGTAGGAGTGTGTGTGCGTAGGAGAGTGTGTGTAGGAGTGTATGGGTGCGTAGCAGTGTGAGTGTAGGAGTGTGTGTGTGTCGGAGTATGTAGGAGTGTGTGTGGGTGTACGGGTGAGTATGTGGATGTAGGTGTGAGTGTGGGAGTGTGTGAGTGTAGGAGTGTGTGGGTGTAGGAGGGAGTGTGTGGGTGTAGGAGGGAGTGTGTGGGTGTAGGAGGGAGTGTGTGGGTGTCAGAGTGTGAGTATAGGAATGTGTGTGTGTCGGAGTATGTAGGAGTGTGCGTGGGTGTAGGGGTGAGTGTGTGGGTGTAGGAGTGAGTGTGTGGGTGTAGGAGTGTGAGTGTAGGAATGTGTGTGTGTCGGAGTATGTAGGAGTGTGTGTGGGTGCACGGGTGAGTGTGTGGGTGTAGGAGTGAGTGTGTGGGTGTAGGAGTGTGAGTGTAGGAGTGTGTGGGTGTAGGAGGGAGTGTGTGGGTGTAGGAGTGTGTGTGGGTTTAGGAGTGTGTGTGGGTTAGGAGTGTGTGTGTAGGGCTGTGTGTGTAGGAGTGTGTTGTGCATATGTGTGTGAAGGAGTGTGTGTGCGCGTAGGGGTGTGTGCACGTAGGAGTGTGTATGTGCATAGGAGTGTGTCCGTGTAGGAGTGTGTGTGCGTGTGTGTGTGTGTGTAGGAGTGTGTGTGCGTGAATAGGAGTGTGTGTGTGTATGTACAAGTGTGTGTGTATGTAGGAGTGTGTGTGTGCGTAGGAATGTGTGTGTCTAGGAGAGTGTGTGTCTGTGTGTGTGCGTGTGTGTGTGTAGGAATGTGTGTGTGTGTATGTACGATTGTGTGCGTAGGAGCGTCGTGTGGCTAGGAGCATGTGTGTGTGTAGGAGTGTGTGAGTGTGCCTAGGAGAATGTGTGTGTGTGTAGGAGTGTGTGTGCGTAGGAGAGTGTGTTTGGGAGTATGTGTGTGCGTAGCAGTGTGTGTGTAGGAGTGTGTGTGTGTCGGAGTGTGTAGGAGTGTGTGGGTGTAGGAGGGAGTGTGTGGGTGTCAGAGTGTGAGTGTAGGAGTGTGTGTGTGTCGGAGTATGTAGGAGTGGGTGTAGGTGTAAAGGTGTGTGTGTGTGTAGGAGTGTGTGGATGTAGGAGTGAGTGTGTGGGTGTCGGAATGTGAGTGTAGGAGTGTGTGTGTGTTAGAGTGTGTAGGAGTGTGTGGGTATAGGAGGGAGTGTGTGGGTGTAGGAGTGTGTGTGGGTGTAGGAGTATGAGTGTAGGAGTGTGTGGGTATAGGAGGGAGTGTGTGGGTGTAGGAGTGTGTGTGGGTGTAGGAGTGTGTGTGGGTGTAGGAGTGTGTGTGTGCCTAGGAGAATGTGTGTGCGTAGGAGTGTGTGTGGGTAGGAGTGTGTGTGTGTATAGGAGTGTGTGTGTGCGTAGGAAGTGTGTGTGCATAGGTGTGTGTGTAGGAGTGAGTATATGCGTGTGTACGAGTGAGTTTGTGTGTGTGTAGGAGTGAGTGAGTGTGTGTGTGTAGGAGTCAGTATGCGTGTGTAGGAGTGAGTGTGTGTGTGAGGAATGAGTATGTGTGTGAGTGTAGGAGTGAGTATGTGAGTGTGTAGGAGTTAGTATGGTGTGAGTGTAGGTGTGAGTGTGTGTGTGTGTATGTAGGAGTGAGTATGTGTGTGTGTAGGAGTGAGTATGTGTGTGTGTGTAGGAGTTAGTATGGTGTGAGTGTAGGTGTGAGTGTGTGTGCGTATGTAGGAGTGAGTATGTGTGTGTGTGTAGGAGTTAGTATGGTGTGAGTGTAGGTGTGAGTGTGTGTGCGTATGTTGGAGTGAGTATGTGTGTGTGTGTAGGAGTGAGTATGTGTGTGTGCAGCAGTGAGTGAGTGTGTGTGTGTAGGAGTGAGTATGTGTGTTTGTAGGAGTGAGTATGTGTGGAGGGGTGAGTGTGTGTTTGTGCATGTATAGGAGTGAGTATGTGTGTGTGTAGGAGTGAATATGTGTGGGTGTAGGAGTGAGTATGTGTGGGTGTAGGAGTGAGTATGTGTGTGTGAGTGTGTGTGTGTAGGAGTGAGTGAGTGTGTGTGTAGGAGTGAGTGTGTATTTGTGTAGGAGTGAGTGTGTATGTGTGTATGAATGAGTATGTATGTGTGTAGGAGTGAGTATGTGTGTGTAGGATTGAGTATGTGTGTGTAGGAGTGAGTGAGTGTGTGTTTAGGAGTGAGTATGTGTGTATGTAGGAGTATATGTGTGAGTTTGTGTTGTGTAGGACTGAGCTTATGTGCATGTGCAGGAGTGAGTTTGTGTGCGTGTGTAGGAGTGAGTATGTGTGTGTGGAGGAGAATGTGTGCGTGTGGAAAAGTGTGTATGTGTGTGTGTAGGAGTGAGTATGTGTGTGTGTAGGAATGAGTATGTGTGTGTGTAGGAGTGAGTGAGAGTGTGTTTAGGAGTGAGTATGTATGTGTGTAGGAGTAAGTATGTATGTGCAGGAGTATGTGTGTGTAGGAGTGAGTATGTGTGTGTGTAGGAGTGAGTATGTGTGTGCATAGGAGTGAGTGAGTGTGTATGTGTGTAGGAGTGAGTGTGTGTGTGTGTGTAGGAGTGAGTATGCGTGTGTAGGTGTGAGTATGTGTGTGTAGGAGTGAGTATGCATGTGTAGGAGTGAATGTGTGTGTGAAGAATGAGTATGTGTGTGAGTGTAGGAGTGAGTATGTGAGTGTGTAGGAGTGAGTATGGTGTGAGTGTGTGTGCGTATGTAGAAGTGAGTGTGTGTGTGTGTGTAGGAGTGAGTGAGTATGTGTGTGTAGGAGTGAGTGAGTGTGTGTGTGTAGGAGTGAGTATGTGTGTGTGTAGAAGTGAGTGAGTGAGTGTGTGTATAGGAGTGAGTATGTGTGTTTGTAGGAGTGAGTGAGTGTGTGTCCAAGAGTGAGTGTGTGTGTAGGAGTGGGTGTGTGTATGTAGCAGTGAGTATGTGTGTATGCAGGAGTATGTGTGTGTGTCGGCGTGTGTATGTGTGTGTGTAGGAGTGAGTGTGTGTGTATAGAAGTGAGTATGTGTGTGTGTAGAAGTGAGTGAGTGTGTGTAGGAGTGAGTATGTGTGTGTAGGAGTGAGAGAGTGCGTGTTTAGGAGTGAGTAAGCATGTGTAGGAGTGAGTGTGTGTGTGAGGAATGAGTATGTGTGTGAGTGTAGGAGTGAGTATGTGAGTGTGTAGGAGTGAGTATGGTGTGAGTGTAGGTGTGAGTGTGTGTGCGTATATAGGAGTGAGTATGTGTGTGTAGAAGTGAGTATGTGTGTGTGTAGGAGTGAGTGAGTGTGTGTAGGAGTGAGTGAGTGTGTGTGTGTAGGAGTGAGTATGTGTGTTTGTAGGAGTGAGTGAGTGTGTGTCTAAGAGTGAGTGTGTGTGTGTAGGAGTGAGTGAGTATGTGTGTGTAGGAGTGAGTGAGTGTGTATTTAGGAATGAGTATGTATGTGTGTAGGAGTGAGTATGTATGTGCAGGAGTATGTGTGTGTGTAGGAGTGTGTATGTGTGTGTAGGAGTGAATAGTGTGTGTGTAGGAGTGAGTATGTGTGTGCATAGGAGTGAGTGAGTGTGTATGTGTGTAGGAGTGAGTGAGTGTGTGTGTCGGAGTGAGTGTGTGTGTGTAGGAGTGAGTGTGTGTGTGTAGGAGTGAGTATGCATGTATAGGAGTGAGTGAGTGTGTAGGAATGAGTATGCGTGTGTAGGAGTGAGTATGCGTGTGTAGGAGTAAGTATGCGTGTGTAGGAGTGAGTAAGCCTGTGGAGGAGTGAGTGTGTGTGTGAGGAATGAGTATGTGTGTGAGTGTAGGAGTGAGTATGGTGTGAGTGTAGGTGTGAGTGTGTGTACGTACGTAGGAGTGAGTATGTGTGTGTGTAGGAGTGAGAATGTGTGTGTAGGAGTGAGTGAGTGTGTGTAAGAGTGAGTGAGTGTGTGTGTGTAGGAGTGAGTATGTGTGTTTGTAGGAGTGACTGAGTGTGTGTCTAAGAGTGAGTGTGTGTGTGTAGGAGTGGGTGTGTGTAGCAGTGAGTATGTGTGTATGCAGGAGTATGTGTGTGTGTGTAGGAGTGTGTATGTGTGTGTAGGAGTGAGTGAGTATATGTGTGTGTAGGAGTGAGTATGTGTGTAGGAGTGAGTGAGTGTGTATGTGTGCAGGAGTGAGTGAGTGTGTATGTGTGTATGAGTAAGTATGTGTGTGTAGGAGTGCGTATGTGTGTATTGAAGTAAGTGTGTGTGTCGGAGTGAGTATATGTGTGTGTAGGAGTGAGTATATATGTGTGTAGGAGTGAGTTTGCGTGTGTGTAGGAGTGATTGAGTGTGTGTGTGTAGGTGTGAGTGTAGGAGTGAGTATGTGAGTGTAGGAGTGAGTATGTGTGTGTAGGAGTCAGTATGTGCGTGTGTAGGAGTGAATTTGTGTGTGTGTAGGAGTGAGTTTGTGTGTGTAGGAGTGAGTGTGTATTTGTGTAGGAGTGAGTGTGTATGTGTGTATGAGTGAGTGAGTATGTATGTGTGTAGGAGTGAGTGTGTGTGTGTATAGGAGTGAGTATGTATGTGTAGGAGTGAGTATGTGTGTGTGTAGGAGTGAGTATGTGTGTGCATAGGAGTGAGTATGTGTGTGCATAGGAGTGAGTGAGTGTGTATGTGTGTAGGAGTGAGTGTGTGTGCGTGTGTAGGTGTGAGTATGTGTGTAGGAGTGGGTATGTGTGTGTAGGAGTGAGTATGCGTGTGTAGGAGTGAATGTGTGTGTGAAGAATGAGTATGTGTGTGAGTGTAGGAGTGAGTATGTGAGTGTGTAGGAGTGAGTATGGTGTGAGTGTGTGTGCGTATGTAGAAGTGAGTGTGGTGTAGGAGTGAGTGAGTATGTGTGTGTAGGAATGAGTGAGTGTGTGTGTGTAGGAGTGAGTATGTGTGTGTGTAGGAGTGAGTGAGTGTGTGTATAGGAGTGAGTATGTGTGTTTGTAGGAGTGAGTGAGTGTGTGTCTAAGAGTGAGTGTGTGTGTAGGAGTGGGTGTTTGTATGTAGCAGTGAGTATGTGTGTATGCAGGAGTATGTGTGTGTGTCGGAGTGTGTATGTGTGTGGAGGAGTGAGTGAGTATATGTGTGTGTAGGAGTGAGTGTGTGTGTGTAGGAGTGAGTGAGTGTGTGTAGGAGTGAGTTAGCGTGTATGTGTGTAGGAGTGAGTATGTGTGTGTGTAAGAGTGAGTGTGTGTGGGTATTTAAGTGAGTGATTGTGTGTGTAGGAGTGAGTGAGTGTGTGTGTAGGAGTGAGTGAGTGTGTGTAGGAGTGAGTGAGTATGTGTGTGTAGGAGTGAGTGAGAGTGTGTGTGTAGGAGTGAGTATGTGTGTTTGTAGGAGTGAGTGACTGTGTGTCTAAGAGTGAGTGTGTGTGTGTAGGAGTGAGTGAGTATGTGTGTGTAGGAGTGAGTGAGTGTGTATTTAGGAATGAGTATGTATGTGTGTAGGAGTGAGTATGTATGTGCAGGAGTATGTGTGTGTGTAGGAGTGTGTATGTGTGTGTAGGAGTGAGTAGTGTGTGTGTAGGAGTGTGTATGTGTGTGCATAGGAGTGAGTGAGTGTGTATGTGTGTAGGAGTGAGTGAGTGTGTGTGTAGGAGTGAGTGAGTGTGTGTGTAGGAGTGAGTGAGTGTGTGTGTAGGAGTGAGTGTGTGTGTGTAGGAGTGAGTATGCGTGTGTAGGAGTGAGTATGCGTGTGTAGGAGTGAGTATGTGTGTGTAGGAGTGAGTATGTGTGTGTAGGAGTGAGTAAGCCTGTGTAGGAGTGTGTGTGTGTGTGTGAGGAATGAGTATGTGTGTGAGTGTAGGAGTGAGTATGGTGTGAGTGTAGGTGTGAGTGTGTGTACGTACGTAGGAGTGAGTATGTGTGTGTGTAGGAGTGAGTATGTGTGTAGGAGTGAGTGAGTGTGTATGTGTGTAGGAGTGAGTGTCAGTATGAATGTGTGTGTGAGTGTGTGTGTGTAGGAGTGAGTATGTGTGGGTGTAGGAGTGAGTATGTGTGTGTGAGTGTGTGTGTGTAGGAGTGAGTATGTATGTAAGTGTGTGTGCAGGAGTGAGTATGTGTGTGTGTAGGAGTGAGTAGTGTGTGTGTAGGAGTGAGTATGTGTGTGCATAGGAGTGAGTGAGTCTGTGTAGGAGTGAGTGTGTGTGTAGGAGTGAGTGTGTGTGTAGGATTGACTATGTGTGTGCATAGGAGTGAGTGAGTATGTATGTGTGTAGGAGTGAGTGTGTGTGTGTGTGTGTATGAGTGAGTATGTGTGTGTAGGAGTGAGTGAGTATGTGTGTGTAGGATTGAGTATGTGTGTGTAGGATTGAGTATGTGTGTGTAGGAGTGAGTGAGTGTGTGTTTAGGAGTGAGTATGTGTGTATGTAGGAGTATATGTGTGAGTATGTGTTGTGTAGGACTGAGCTTATGTGCATGTGCAGGAGTGAGTTTGTGTGCGTGTGTAGGAGTGAGTATGTGTGTGTGGAGGAGAATGTGTGCGTGTGGAGAAGTGTGTATGTGTGTGTGTAGGAGTGAGTATGTGTGTGCAGGAGTGAGTATGTGTGTGTGTAGGAGTGAGTGAGAGTGTGTTTAGGAGTGAGTGAGTATGTGTGTGTAGGAGTGAGTATGTGTGTATGCAGGAGTATGTGTGTGTGTAGGAGTGAGAGAGTGTGTGTGTAGGAGTGAGTATGTGTGTGTGTAGGAGTGAGTATGTATGTGCAGGAGTATGTGTGTGTAGGAGTGAGTATGTGTGTGTGTAGGAGTGAGTGTGTGTGTGAGTGTAGGAGTGAGTCTGTGTGTGTGAAGGAGTGAGTATGTGTGTGTGTAGGAGTGAGTGTGTATGTTTGTAGGAGTGAGTGTCAGTATGAATGTGTGTGTGAGTGTGTGTGTGTAGGAGTGAGTATGTGTGGGTGTAGGAGTGAGTATGTGTGTGTGTGAGTGTGTGTGTGTAGGAGTGAGTATGTATGTAAGCGTGTGTGCAGGAGTGAGTATGTGTGTGTGTGTAGGAGCGAGTGTCAGTATGTGTGTGTGTGTAGGAATGAGTGAGTGTGTGTGTGTGAAAGTGTGTGTGTAGGAATGATTGTGTGTGTGTAGGAGTGAGTGTAGGAGTGAGTATGTGTGTGTGTAGGAGTCAGTATGTGTGTGTGTAGGAGTGAGTTTGTGTGTTTAGGAGTGAGTTTGTGTGTGTAGGAGTGAGTGAGTGTGTGTGTAGGAGTGAGTGTGTATTTGTGTAGGAGTGAGTGTGTATGTGTGTATGAATGAGTATGTATGTGTGTAGGAGTGAGTATGTGTGTGTAGGATTGAGTATGTGTGTGTAGGAGTGAGTGAGTGTGTTTATGAGTGAGTATGTGTGTATGTAGGAGTATATGTGTGAGTTTGTGTTGTGTAGGACTGAGCTTATGTGCATGTGCAGGAGTGAGTTTGTGTGCGTGTGTAGGAGTGAGTATGTGTGTGTGGAGGAGAATGTGTGCGTGTGGAAAAGTGTGTATGTGTGTGTGTAGGAGTGAGTATGTGTGTGTGTAGGAATGAGTATGTGTGTGTGTAGGAGTGAGTGAGAGTGTGTGTAGGAGTAAGTATGTATGTGCAGGAGTATGTGTGTGTAGGAGTGAGTATGTGTGTGTGTAGGAGTGAGTATGTGTGTGCATAGGAGTGAGTGAGTGTGTATGTGTGTAGGAGTGAGTGTGTGTGTGTGTGTAGGAGTGAGTATGCGTGTGTAGGTGTGAGTATGTGTGTGTAGGAGTGAGTATGCATGTGTAGGAGTGAATGTGTGTGTGAAGAATGAGTATGTGTGTGAGTGTAGGAGTGAGTATGTGAGTGTGTAGGAGTGAGTATGGTGTGAGTGTGTGTGCGTATGTAGAAGTGAGTGTGTGTGTGTGTGTAGGAGTGAGTGAGTATGTGTGTGTAGGAGTGAGTGAGTATGTGTGTGTAGGAGTGAGTGAGTGTGTGTGTGTAGGAGTGAGTGAGTGTGTGTGTGTAGGAGTGAGTATGTGTGTGTGTAGAAGTGAGTGAGTGAGTGTGTGTATAGGAGTGAGTATGTGTGTTTGTAGGAGTGAGTGAGTGTGTGTCTAAGAGTGAGTCTGTGTGTAGGAGTGGGTGAGAGTGTGTTTAGGAGTGAGTGAGTATGTGTGTGTAGGAGTGAGTATGTGTGTATGCAGGAGTATGTGTGTGTGTAGGAGTGAGAGAGTGTGTGTGTAGGAGTGAGTATGTGTGTGTGTAGGAGTGAGTATGTATGTGCAGGAGTATGTGTGTGTAGGAGTGAGTATGTGTGTGTGTAGGAGTGAGTGTGTGTGTGAGTGTAGGAGTGAGTCTGTGTGTGTGAAGGAGTGAGAATGTGTGTATGTAGGAGTGAGTGTGTGTAGGAGTGAGTGAGTGTGTGTGTAGGAGTGAGTGAGTGTGTCTAGGAGTGAGTATGCGTGTGTAGGAGTGAGTATGCGTGTTTGTAGGAGTGAGTGAGTGTGTGTCTAAGAGTGAGTGTGTGTGTGTACGAGTGGGTGTGTGTAGCAGTGAGTATGTATGTGTGTGTAGGAGTTTGTATGTGTGTGTAGGAGTGAGTGAGTGTGTATGTGTGTAGGAGTGAGTGAGTGAGTGTGTATGTGTGTAGGAGTGAGTGAGTGTGTAGGAATGAGTATGTGTGTGTAGGAATGAGTATGTGTGTGTAGGAGTGAGTATGCGTGTGTAGGAGTGAGTATGCGTGTGTAGGAGTGAGTATGTATGTGTAGGAGTGAGTAAGCCTGTGCAGGAGTGAGTGTGTGTGTGAGGAATGAGTATGTGTGTGAGTGTAGGATTGAGTATGGTGTGAGTGTAGGTGTGAGTGTGTGTACGTACGTAGGAGTGAGTATGTGTGTGTGTAGGAGAGAGTGAGTGTGTGTGTAGGAGTGAGTATGGTGTGAGTGTAGGTGTGAGTGTGTGTACGTATGTAGGAGTGAGAATGTGTGTATGTAGGAGTGAGTGTGTGTAGGAGTGAGTGAGTATGTGTGTGTAGGAGTGAGTGAGTGTGTGTGTGTAAGAGTGAGTGAGTGTGTGTGTGTAGGAGTGAGTATGTGTGTGTGTAGAAGTGAGTGAGTGAGTGTGTGTATAGGAGTGAGTATGTGTGTTTGTAGGAGTGAGTGAGTGTGTGTCTAAGAGTGAGTGTGTGTGTAGGAGTGGGTGTGTGTATGTAGCAGTGAGTATGTGTGTATGCAGGAGTATGTGTGTGTGTCGGCGTGTGTATGTGTGTGGAGGAGTGAGTGAGTATATGTGTGTGTAGGAGTGTGTGTGTGTGTGTAGGAGTGAGTGAGCGTGTGTAGGAGTGAGTTAGCGTGTATGTGTGTAGGAGTGAGTATGTGTGTGTGTAAGAGTGAGTGTGTGTGTGTATTGAAGTGAGTATGTGTGTGTAGGAGTGAGTATATGTGTGTGTAGGAGTGAGTGTGTGTGTGTGTATAGAAGTGAGTATGTGTGTGTGTAGAAGTGAGTGAGTGTGTGTAGGAGTGAGTATGTGTGTGTAGGAGTGAGAGAGTGTGTGTTTAGGAGTGAGTAAGCATGTGTAGGAGTGAGTGTGTGTGTGAGGAATGAGTATGTGTGTGAGTGTAGGAGTGAGTATGTGAGTGTGTAGGAGTGAGTATGGTGTGAGTGTAGGTGTGAGTGTGTGTGCGTATATAGGAGTGAGTATGTGTGTGTAGAAGTGAGTATGTGTGTGTGTAGGAGTCAGCACGTGTGTGTATATGTGTGCAGGAGTGAGTATGTGTGTGTGTAGGAGTGAGTGTGTATGTTTGTAGGAGTGAGTGTCAGTATGAATGTGTGTGTGAGTGTGTGGGTGTAGGAGTGAGTATGTGTGGGTGTAGGAGTGAGTATGTGTGTGTGTGAGTGTGTGTGTGTAGGAGTGAGTATGTATGTAAGTGTGTGTGCAGGAGTGAGTATGTGTGTGTATAGGAGCGAGTGTCAGTATGTGTGTGTGTGTAGGAATGAGTGAGTGTGTGTGTGTGAAAATGTGTGTGTAGGAATGATTGTGTGTGTGTAGGAGTGAGCATGTGTGTGTGTAGGTGTGAGTGTAGGAGTGAGTATGTGTGTGTGTAGGAGTGAGTTTGTGTGTGTAGGAGTGAGTGAGTGTGTGTGTAGGAGTGAGTGTGTATTTGTGTAGGAGTGAGTGTGTATGTGTGTATGAGTGAGTGAGTATGTATGTGTGTAGGAGTGAGTGAGTGTGTGTAGGAGTGAGTGTGTGTGTGAGGAATGAGTATGTGTGTGAGGGTAGGAGTCAGTATGTGAGTGTGTAGGAGTGAGTATGGTGTGAGTGTAGGTGTGAGTGTGTGTGCGTATATAGGAGTGAGTATGTGTGTGTAGGAGTGAGTATGTGTGTGTGTAGGAGTGAGTGAGTGCGTGTAGGAGTGAGTATGTGTGTGTAGGAGTGAGTGAGTGTGTGTGTGTATGAGTGAGTATGTGTGTGTAGGAGTGAGTGAGTGTGTGTGTGTAGGAGTGAGTATGAGTGTTTGTAGGAGTGAGTGAGTGTGTGTCTAAGAGTGAGTGTGTGTGTGTAGGAGTGAGTGAGTATGTGTGTGTAGGAGTGAGTGAGTGTGTATTTAGGAATGAGTATGTATGTGTGTAGGAGTGAGTATGTATGTGCAGGAGTATGTGTGTGTAGGAGTGAGTATGTGTGTGTGTAGGAGTGAGTATGTGTGTGCATAGGAGTGAGTGAGTGTGTATGTGTGTGCATAGGAGTGAGTGAGTGTGTATATGTGTAGGAGTGAGTGAGTGTGTATATGTGTGTAGGAGTGAGTGTGTGTGTGTAGGAGTGAGTGCGTGTGTGTGTAGGAGTGAGTGTGTGTGTAGGAGTGAGTGTGTGTGTAGGAGTGAGTATGCGTGTGTAGGAGTGAGTGTGTGTGTGAGGAATGAGTATGTGTGTGAGTGTAGGAGTGAGTATGTGAGTGTGTAGGAGTGAGTATGGTGTGAGTGTGTGTGCGTATGTAGAAGTGAGTGTGTGTGTGTAGGAGTGAGTATGTGTGTGTAGGTGTGAGTGAGTTTGTGTGTGTAGGAGTGAGTGTGTGTGTGTTGGAGTGAGTATGTGTGTGTGTAGGAGTGAGTATGTGTGTGTGCAGGAGTGAGTGAGTGTGTGTGTGTAGGAGCAAGTGAGTGTGTGTGTGTGAAAGTGTGTGTGTAGGAATGATTGTGTGTGTGTAGGAGTGAGCATGTGTGTGTGTAGGTGTGAGTGTAGGAGTGAATATGTGTGTGTGTGTAGGAGTCAGTGTGTGTGTGTGTAGGAGTGAGTATGTGTGTGTGTAGGAGTGAGTTTGTGTGTGTAGGAGTGAGTGTGTGTGTGTGTAGGAGTGAGTGTGTATGTGTGTATGAGTGAGTGAGTATGTATGTGTGTAGGAGTGAGTGTGTGTGTGTATAGGAGTGAGTATGTGTGTGTAGGAGTGAGTGTGTGTGTGTGTAGGAGTGAGTATGTGTGTGTAGGATTGAGTATGTGTGTGTAGGAGTGAGTGAGTGTGTGTTTAGGAGTGAGTATGTGTGTATGTAGGAGTATATGTGCGAGTATGTGTGTGTGTAGGACTGAGCTTATGTGCGTGTGCAGGAGTATGTGCGTGTGGAGGAGAATGTGTGCGTGTGGAGAAATGTGTATGTGTGTGTGTAGGAGTGAGTATGTGTGTGTGTAGGAGTGAGTATGTGAGTGTGTAGGAGTGAGTGAGAGTGTGTTTAGGAGTGAGTGAGTATGTGTGTGTAGGAGTGAGTATGTGTGTGTGTAGGAGTGAGTGAGTGTGTGTGTAGGAGCGAGTGATCATGTGTGTGTGTAGTAGTGATTGAGTGTGTATTTAGGAATGAGTATGTGTGTATGTAGGAGTGAGTATGTGTGTGTGCAGCAGTATGTGTTTGTTTAGAAGTGTGTATGTGTTTGTAGGAGTGAGTATGTGTGTGTGTGTAGGAGTGAGTGAGTGGTGTATGTGTCTAGGAGTGAGTATATGTGTGTGTAGGTGTGACTATGTGTGTGTAGGAGTGTGTGTGTGTGTGAGAGAGGAGTGAGTATGTGTGTGAGTGAGTATGTGTGTGTGTAGGAGTGAGTGTGTGTGTATTGAAGTGAGTATGTGTGTGTAGGAGTGAGTGTGTGTGTGTAGGAGTGAGTATGTGTGTGTAGGAGTGAGTATGTGTGTGTGTTGGAGTGAGTATATGTGTGTGTAGGAGTGAGTTTGTGTGTGTGTAGGAGTGAGTATGTGTGTGTGCAGCAGTATGTGTTTGTTTAGGAGTGAGTATATGTGTGTGTTTGACTGAGTATGTGTGTGTAGGAGTGAGTGTGTGTGTGAGGAGTGAGTATGTGTGTGAGTGTAGGAATGAGTGTGTGTGTGTAGGAGTGAGTATGTGAGTGTGTAGGTGTCAGTATGTGTGTGTATAGGAGAGAGTGTGTGTGTGCGTGTATAGGAGTGAGTATGTGTGTGTGTAGGAGTGAGTGTGTGTGTATTGAAGTGAGTATGTGTGTGTGTAGGAGTATGTGAGTGAGTATATGTGTGTGAGTAGGAGTGAGTGTCAGTATGAGTGTGTGTGTGTGTGTGTAGGATTGAGTGTGTGTGTAGGAGTGAGTATGTGTGTGTAGGAGTGAGTATGTGTGTGTAGGAGTGAGTCTGTGTGTGTGTAGGAGTGAGTCTGTGTGTGTGAGGAATGAGTATGTGTGTGTGTGTAGGAGTGAGTATGTGTGTGTAGGAGTGAGTGAGTGTGTGTGTATGAGTTAGTGAGTATGTGTGTGTGTAGGAGTGAGTATGTGTGTGAGTGTGTGTGTAGGAGTGAGTATGTGTGGGTGTAGGAGTGAGTATGTGTGTGAGTGTGTGTGTGTGTAGGAGTAAGTGTCAGTATGAGTGTGTGTGTGAGTGTGTGTTTAGGAGTGAGTGTGTGTGTGTAGGAGTGAGTATGTATGGGTGTAAGAGTGAGTGTCAGTATGTGTGTGTGTAGGATTGAGTGTGTGTGTGAGTGTGTGCGTGTAGGAGTGAGTATATGTGTGTGTAGGAGTGAGTGTGTGTGTGAGTGTGTGTGTGTGAGTGAGTGAGTGTGTGTGAGTGTTCAGGAGTGAGTGTGTGTGTGCAGGTGAGTATGTGCGTAGGAGTGTGTGTATGCCTCGGAGTAAGTGTGCATGTGTAGGAGTGAGTGTGCATGTGTAGGAGTGAGGGTGTTTGTGTAGGAGTGTGTGTGTGTGTAGGAGTGAGTGAGTATGTGTTGGTGTAGCAGTAAGTCTGTGTGTGGGTGTGTGTAAGAGTGAGTATGTGTGTGCAGGAGTATGTGCGTGTAGGAGTGAATGTGTGTGTGTTGGAGTGAGTATGTGTGTGTGTGTAGGAGTGAGTATGTGTGTGTGTAGGAGTGAGTATGTGTGTGTAGGAGTGAGTGAGTGTGTGTGTGTAGGAGTGAGTGAGTGTGTGTGTGTAGGAGTGAGTGAGTATGTTTGTGTAGGAGTGAGTATGTGTGTATGTAGGAGTATGTGTTTGTGTGTAGGAGTGTGTATGTGTGTGTGTAGGAGTGAGTGAGTGTGTATGTGTGTAGGAGTGAGTGTGTGTGTAGGAGTGAGTGTGTGTGTATGGGAGTGAGTATATGTATGTGTAGGAGTGAGTGAGTGTGTATGTGTGTAGGAGTGAGTGTGTGTGTAGGAGTGAGTGTGTATGGGAGTGAGTATATGTGTGTATAGGAGTGAGTATGTGTGTGTGTAGGAGTGAGTGAGTGTGAGTATGTGTATGTGTAGGAGTGAGCATGTGTATGTGTAGGAGTAAATGTGTGTGTGTGTAGGAGTGAGTGAGTGTGTATTTAGGAATGAGTATGTGTGTGTGGAGCAGTATGTGTTGTTTAGGAGTGAGTATGTATGTGTAGAAATGAGTGAGTGAGTATGTGTGTGTAGGAGTGAGTGTGTGTAAAGGAGTGAGTATGTGTGTGAGTGTGTGTGCAGGTGTGAGTATGTATGTGTGTAGGAGTGAGTGTCAGTATGAATGTGTGTGTGAGTGTGTGTGGGTGTAGGAGTGAGTATGTGTGCGTGTAGGAGTGAGTATGTGTGTGAGTATGTGTGGGTGTAGGAGTGAGTATGTATGTGAGTGTGTGTGTGTAGGAGTGAGTGTTTATGTGTAGGAGTGAGTGGGTATGTGTGTGTAGCAGTAAGTGTGTGTGTGGGTATGTGTAGGAGTGAATATGTGTGTGTAGTAGTGAGAATGTGTGTGTATAGGAGTGAATATGTGCGTGTAGGAGTGAGTTTGTGTGTGAGTGTAGGAGTGAGTGTGTGTGTGCAGGAGTGAGTATGTGTGTGTGTAAAAGTCAGTACGTGTGTGTGCGTGTGTAGGAGTGAGTATGTGTGTGTGTAGGAGTGAGTATGTGTGTGAGTGTAGGAGTGAGTATGTGTGCAGGAGTGAGTATGTGTGTGTGTGTAGGAGCCAGTATGTGTGTGTGTGCAAGTGTAGAAGTGAGTGTGTGTGTAGGAATGAGTATGTGTGTGAGTGCAGGAGTGAGAGTGTGAGTGTGGGAGTGAGTGTGTGTGTGTGTGTTTGGGAGTGAGTGTGTGTGTAGAAGTGAGTATGTGTGTGTGTAGGAGTCAGTATGTGTGTGTGCGTGTGTAGGAGTCAGTATGTGTGTGAGTGTAGGAGTGAGTGTTATGTATAGGAGTGAAGATGTGTGTGCAGGAGTGAGTATGTGTTTGTGTAGGTGTGAGTATGTGTGTGAGTGTGTGTGTGCAGGTGTGAGTATGTACGTGTGTAGGAGTGAGTATATGTGTGTAGGAGTGAGTGTCAGTATGTGTGTGTGTAGGAGTGACTTTATGTGTGTGTAGGAGTGAGCATGTGTGTGTAGTAGTGAGTATGTGTGTGTGTAGGAGTCAGTGTGTGTGTGTGTGCGCGTGTGTAGAAGAGAGTATGTGTGTGTGTAGCAGTGAGTGTATTTGTGTAGGAGTGAGTGTCAGTATGAGTGTGTGTGTGAGCGTCTGTGGGTGTAGGAGTGAGTGTGTGTGTAGGAGTGAGTGTGTGTGTGTAGGCATGAGTGTCAATATATGTGTGTGTGAGTGTGTGTGTGTGTGTGTGAGTGTGCGTGTGTGTGTGTATGATTGAGTGTGTGTGTAGGAGAGTATGTGTGTGTGTAGGAGTGAGTATGTGTCTGAGTGTGTGTGTGTGTCGGTGTGAGTATGTGTAGGAGTGAGTGTCAGTATGAGTGTGTGTGTAGGAGTGAGTATGTGTAGATGTAGGAGTGAGTATGCGGGTGTGTGAGAGTGTGTGTGTAGGGGTGAGTGTGTGTGTGAGTATATATGGGTGTAGGAGTGAGTAAGTGTGGGTGTAGGAGTGAGTAAGTGTGGGTGTAGGAGTGAGTATGTGTGTGTGAGTGTGTGTGTAGGAGTGAGTGTGTTTGTGTAGGAGTGAGTGTGTTTGTGTAGGAGTGAGTGTGTATGTGTGTGTGTGGGTGTCAGTACGTGTGTGTGTAGGAGTGAGTATGTGTGTGTGTTGGAGTCAGTATGTGCGTGTGCATGTGTAGTGAGTATGTGTGTGTGTGTGTAGGTGTCAGTGTGTGTGTAGGAGTGATTATGTGTGTGTAGGAGTGAGTATGTGTGTGTGTAGGAGTGAGTATGTGTGTGAGTGTGTGTTTGTTGGAGTTAGTATGCGTAGGTGTAGGAGTGAGAATAAGTGTGTGTTGGAGTCAGTATGTGTGCATGAGTAGGAGTGAGTATGTGTGTGTGTGTAGGTATCAGTATGTGTGTGTTGGAGTGAGTATGTGTGTGTAAGAGTGAGTGTGTGTGTGAATGTGTGTGTGTAGGTGTGAGTATGTATGTGTGTAGGAGTGAGTACGTGTGTGAGTGTGTGTTTGTTGGAGTTAGTATGCGTAGGTGTAGGAATGAGAATAAGTGTGTGTTGGGGTCAGTATGTGTGCATGTGTAGGAGTGAGTATGTGTGTGTGTAGGTGTGAGTATGTATGTGTGTAGAAGTGAGAGTGTGTGTAGGAGTGAGTATGTGTGGGTGTAAGAGTGAGTATGTGTGTGTGTGTGTGTAGGAGTGAGTGTGTGTGTGTAGGAGTGAGTATGTGTGTGTGTGCAGGAGTGAGTATGTGTGTGCGCATAAGTGAGTGTCAGTATGTGTATGTGTGTAGGAGTGAGTGAGTGTGTGTGCGAGTGTGTGTAGGAGTGAGAGTGTGTGTAGGAGTGAGCATGTGTGTGTGTAGGAGTGAGTGTCAGTATGTGTGTGTGTGTAGGAGTGAGTGAGTGTGTGTGCATAGGAGGAAGTGTGTGTGTGTAGGAGTGAGTGTGTATGTGTGTAGGTGTGAGTGTGTATGTGTGTAGGAGTGAGTATGTGTCTGTGTAGGAGTGAGTATGTGTGCGAGTGTAGGAGTGAGTGTGTGTGTAGGAGTCAGTATGTGTGTGTGCGTGTGTAGAAGAGAGTATGTGTGTGTGTAGGAGTGAGTGTGTATTTGTGTAGGAGTGAGTGTCAGTATGAGTGTGTGTGTGAGCGTCTGTGTGTAGGAGTGAGTATGTGTGGGTGTAGGAGTGAGTATGTGTGTAGGAGTGAGTGTGTGTGTGTAGGAGTGAGTATGTGTGTGTAGGCGTTAGTGTCAATATATGTGTGTGTGTGTATGAGTGTGTGTGTGTGAGTGTGTGTGTGTAGGATTGAGTGTGTGTGTGTAGGAGAGTATGTGTGTGTGTAGGAGTGAGTATGTGTGTGAGTGTGTGTGTGTGTCGGTGTGGGTATGTGTAGGAGTGAGTGTCAGTATGAGTGTGTGTGTGAGTGTGTGTGTAGGAGTGAGTATGTGTAGATGTAGGAGTGAGTATGCGTGTATGTGAGAGTGTGTGTGTAGGAGTGAGTGTGTGTGTGAGTATATATGGGTGTAGGAGTGAGTATGTGTGTGTGAGTGTGTGTGTAGGAGTGAGTGTGTTTGTGTAGGAGTGAGTGTGTATGTGTGTGTGTGGGTGTCAGTACGTGTGTGTGTGTGTAGGAGTGAGCATGTGTGTGTGTTGGAGTCAGTATGTGTGCGTGTGCATGTGCATGTGTAGGAGTGATTATGTGTGTGTGTGTAGGTGTCAGTATGTGTGTGTGTGTGTTGGAGTGAGTATGTGTGTGTAGGAGTGAGTGTGCGTGTGAGTGTGTGTGTGTAGGTGTGAGTATGTATGTGTGTAGGAGTGAGTATGTGTGTGTGTAGGAGTAGGTATGTGTGTGAGTGTGTTTGTTGAAGTTAGTATGCGTAGGTGTAGGAGTGAGAATGAGTGTGTGTTTGGAGTCAGTATGTGTGTGTATATGAGTCAGTATGTGTGTGTGTAGGAGTGAGTATGTGTGTGAGTGTGTATGTGCAGGTGTGAGTATGTATGTGTGTGAGGGTGTGTGTGTCGGTGTGAGTATGTGTAGGAGTGAGTGTCAGTATGAGTGTGTGTGAGTGTGAGTGTAGGAGTGAGTATGTGTGGGTGTAGGAGTGAGTATGTGTGTGTGTGAGAGTATGTGTGTAGGAGTTAGTGTGTGAGTGAGTAAGTGTGGGTGTAGGAGTGAGTATGTGTGGTGAGTGTGTGTGTAGGAGTGAGTGTGTTTGTGTAGGAGTAAGTGTGTATGTGTGTGTAGGTGTCAGTACGTGTGTGTGTGTAGGAGTGAGTATGTGTGTGTTGGAGTCAGTATGTGTGCGTGTGCATGTGTAGGAGTGAGTATGTGTGTGTAGGAGTGAGTATGTGAGTGAGTGTGTGTTTGTTGGAGTTAGTATGTGTGGGTGTAGGAGTGAGAATGAGTGTGTGTTGGAGTTAGTATGTGCATGTGTAGGAGTGAGTATGTGTGTGTAGGAGTGAGTATGTGTGTTGGAGTGAGTATGTGTGTGAGTGTGTGTGTGTAGGTGTGAGTATGTGTGTGTGTAGGAGTGAGTATGTGTGTGTTGGATTGAGTATGTGTGTGTGTAGGAGTGAGTGTGTAGGTGTGAGTATGTGTGTGTGTAGGAGTGAGTGTGTGTGTGAGTGTGTGTTTGTTGGAGTTAGTATGTGAGGGTGTAGGAGTGATAATGAGTGTGTGTTTGGAGTCAGTATGTGTGCGTGTACATGTGTAGGAGTGAGTATGTGTGTGTGTAGGTGTCAGTATGTGTGTGTGTGTTGGAGTGAGTATGTGCGTGTGTAGGAGTGAGTTTGTGTGTGTAGGGATGATTGAGTGTGTATGTGTGTAAGAGTGAGTGAGTGTGTGTGTAGGACTGAGTATGTGTGTTTGTAGGAGTATGTGTGTGAGTGTGTATGTGTAGGAGTGAGTGTCAGTATGAGTGTGTGTGAGTGTGTGTGTAGGATGGAGTATGTATGCGTGAGTGTGTGTGGGAGTGAGAATGTGTGTGTGTAGGAGTGAGTATGTGTGTGTGTAGGAGTCAGTGTGTATTTGTGTAGGAGTGAGTGTCAGTATGAGTGTGTGTGTGAGCGTCTGTGTGTAGGAGTGAGTATGTGTCTGTAGGAATGAGTGTGCGTGTGTGTAGAAGTGAGTATGTGTGTGTGAGTGTGTGAGTGTGTGTGTGAGTGTGCGCGTGTGTGTGCAGGAGTGATTGGGCGAATGTGTAGGAGTGAGTATGTGTGTGAGCGTGTGTGTGTCGGTGTGAGTATGTGTAGGAGTGAGTGTCAGTATGAGTGTGTGTCTGTGAGTGTGTGTGTAGGAGTGAGTATGTGTGTGTAGGAGTGAGTATGTGTGGGTATAGGAGTGAGTATGTGTGTGTGTAGGAGTGAGTGTGTGTGTGTGTGAGTATATGTGGATGTAGGAGTGAGTAAGTGTGGGTGTTGGAGTGAGTATGTGTGTGTGAGTGTGTGTGTAGGAGTGAGTGTGTTTGTGTAGGAGTAAGTGTGTGTATGTGTAGGAGTGAGTGTGTATGTGTTGGAGTCAGTATGTGTGCGTGTGCATGTGTAGGAGTGAGTATGTGTGTGTGTAGGTGTCAGTATGTGTGTGTGTGTAGGAGTGAGTATGTGTGTGTAGACGTTAGTATGTGTGGGTGTAGGAGTGAGAATGAGTGTGTGTTGGAGTCAGTATGTGTGCGTGTGCATGTATAGGAGCGAGTATGTTTGTGTGTAGGTGTCAGTATATGTGTGTAGGTAGGAGTGAGTATGTGTGTATTGGAGTGAGTATGTGTGTGTGTAGGAGTGAGTGTGTGTGTGAGTGTGTGTGTGTAGGTGTGAGTATGTGTGTGTGTAGGAGTGAGTATGTGTGTGAGTATGTGTTTGTTGTGGTTAGTATGTGAGGGTGTGGGAGTGAGAATGAGTGTGTGTTTGGAGTCAGTATGTGTGCGTGTTCATGTGTAGGACTGAGTATGTGTGTGTGTAGGTGTCAGTATGTGTGTGTGTTGGAGTGAGTATGTGCGTGTGTAGGAGTGAGTTTGTGTGTGTGTAGGAGTGAGTGAGTGTGTGTGTAGGAGTGAGTATGTGTGTGTAGGAGTCAGTGTGTGTGTGTGTGTGTGTGTGTGTAGGAGTCAGTGTGTGTGTGTGTGCGTGTGTAGGAGTGAGTTTGTGTGTGTGTAGGAATGAGTGAGTGTGTATGTGTGTAGGAGTGAGTGAGTGTGTGTGTAGGAGTGAGCGTGTGTGTGTGTAGGAGTGAGTGTGTATTTGTGTAGGAGTGAGTGTCAGTATGAGTGTGTGTGAGCGTCTGTGTGTAGGAGTGAGTATTTTTGGGTGTAGGAGTGAGTGTGTGTGTGTAGGAGTGAGTATGTGTGTGTAGTAGTGAATGTCAGTGTATGTGTGTGTGAGTGTGTGTGTGTGAGTGTGTGTGTGTGAGCGTGTGTGTGTGCAGGAGTGATTGGGCGAATGTGTAGGAGTGAGTGTGTGTGTGTAGGAGAGGATGTATGTGTGTGTAGGAGTGAGTATATGTGTGAGTGTGTGTGTGTCGGTGTGAGTATGTGTAGGAGTGAGTGTCAGTATGAGTCTGTGTCTGTGAGTGTGTGTGTAGGAGTGAGTATGTGTGGGTGTAGGAGTATGTGTGTGTGTGAGAGTGTGTGTAGGAGTGAGTGTGTTTGTGTAGGAGTAAGTGTGTGTATGTGTAGGAGTGAGTGTGTATGTGTGTGTGTAGGTGTCAGTATGTGTGTGTGTGTAGGAGTGAGTATGTGTGTGTTGGAGTCAGTATGTGTGCGTGTGCATGTGTAGGAGTGAGTATGTGTGTGTGCGTAGGTGTCAGTATGTGTGTGTGTGTGTAGGAGTGAGTATGTGTGTGTAGGAGTGAGTATGTGTGTGTGTAGGAGTGAGTATATGAGTGAGTGTGTGTTTGTTGGAGTTAGTATGTGTGGGTGAAGGAGTGAGAATGAGTGTGTGTTGGAGTCAGTATGTGTGCGTGTGCCTGTGTAGGAGTGAGTATGTGTGCGTGTAGGTGTCAGTATGTGTGTGTGTGTGTAGGAGTGAATATGTGTGTGTTGGAGTGAGTATGTGTGTGTGTAGGAGTGAGTGTGTGTGTGTAGGTGTGAGTATGTATGTGTGTAGAAGTGAGTATGTGTGTATGTAGGAGTGAGTATGTGAGGGTGTAGGAGTGAATGCATGTTTGTATGTAGGAGTGAGTGTGTGTGTGTACGATTGTGTGTGTGTAGGAGTGTGTGTGAGTTTGTGTGAGTATGTGTGTAGGAAAGCGTGTGAGTGTGTTTGTAGGAGAGTGTGTGAGCGTGTGTTAGAGTGCGTGTGGACGAGTGTGTATGTGAGTAGGAGTGTGTGTGTCGGAGAGTGTGTGAGCGTGTGTTAGAGTGCGTGTGGACGAGTGTGTATGTGAGTAGGAGTGTGTGTGTCAGAGTGTGTGTGTGTGTAGGAGAGTGTGTGAGTGTGTGTTAGAGTGCGTGTGGACAAGTGTGTATGTGAGTAGGAGTGTGTGTGTCAGAGTGTGTGTGTGTGTGTGTGGGAGAGTGTGTGAGCGTGTGTTAGAGTGCGTGTGGACAAGTGTGTATGTGAGTAGGAGTGTGTGTGTCAGAGTGTGTGTGTGTGTAGGAGAGTATGTGAGCGTGTGTTAGAGTGCGTGTGGACAAGTGTGTATGTCCACTTCGAGGTCCCTGATCAATTCTGGTTTGTTCCACAATACCAGATCCAGAATTGCCTTCTCCCTGGTAGGCTCCAGCACTAGCTGTTCTAGGAATCCATCTCGGAGGCACTCCACACAGTCTCTTTCTGATTCTCCCAGTCTACCTGTATGTTGAAATCCCCCATAACAACTGTAGGAACATCTTTGCGACAGGCCAATTTCAGCTCCTGATTCAACTTACATCCGATATCCAGACTACTGTTTGGGGGCCTGTAGATAACTCCCAAGAGGGTCTTTTTACCCTTAGAATTTCTCAGCTCTATCCACACTGACTCTACATCTCCTGATTCAAGGTCCCCCACTCACTCCTACACACTGAAGGGTACTGAAGGAGGTGGCTCGAGAAATCGTGGATGCGTTGGTGATTATTTTCCAGAGTTCGATAGATTTGGGATCAGTTCCTGCGGATTGGAGGGTGGCTAATGTTGTACCACTTTTTAAGAAAGGTGGGAGAGAGAAAGCAGGAAATTATAGACCAGTTAGTCTGACCTCAGTGGTGGGAAAGATGCTGGAGTCTATTATAAAGGATGGAATTACAACACATCTGGATAGTAGTAACAGGAGTCAGAGTCAGCATGGATTTATGAAGGGGAAATCATACTTGACTAATCTTCTGGAATTTTTTGAGGATGTAACTCTGAAGATGGACAAGGGAGATCCTGTAGATGTAGCGTACCTGGACTTTCAGAAAGCTTTTGATAAAGTCCCACATAGGAGGTTAGTGAGCAAAGTTAGGGCACATGGTATTGGGGGCAAAGTAATAACTTGGATTGAAAGTTGGTTGGCTGATAGGAAACAAAGAGTAGTGATAAACGGCTCCATTTCGGAATGGCAGGCAGTGACCAGTGGGGTACCGCAGGGATCAGTACTGGGACCGCAGCTTTTTACAGTATATGTTAATGATATAGAAGATGGTATTAGTAATAACATTAGCAAAGTTGCTGATGATACTAAGCTGGGTGGCAGGGTGAAATGTGAGGAGGATGTTAGGAGATTCCAGGGTGATCTGGACAGGTTAGGTGAGTGGTCAGATGCATGGCAGATGCAGTTTAATGTGGATAAATGTATGGTTATCCACTTTGGTGGCAAGAACAGGAAGGCAGATTACTACCTAAATGGAATCAATTTAGGTAAAGGGGCAGTACAAAGAGATCTGGGTGTTCTTGTACACCAGTAAGCTTCTTCATTTCCCGCCGAACCAACCAGTACCCTTCCACTGACACCCTCCTTCGACTTACTGAACTGGTCCTCACTCTGAACAACTTCTCTTTCCAATCCTCCCACTTCCTCCAAACCAAAGGAGTAGTCATGGGCACCCGCATGGGCCCCAGCTATGCCTGCCTCTTCGTAGGATATGTGGAACAATCCATCTTCCGCAGCTACACTGGCACCACCCCCCACCTTTTCCTCCGCTACATCGATGACTGTATCGGCACTACCTCGTGTTCCCACAAGGAGGGTGAACAGTTCATCCACTTTACTAACACCTTCCACCCCGACCTCAAATTTACCTGGACCATCTCAGACTCCTCCCTCCCCTTCCGAGACACCTCCATTTCTATCTCGGACGACCGACTCAACACGGACGTTTACTATAAACCGACTGACTTCCACAGCTACCTAGATTACACCTCCTCCCACCCTGTCCCCTGTAAGAACACGATCCCATAATCGCAATTCCTTCGCCTTCGCCGCATCTGCTCCCAGGAGGACCAATTCCAATACCAAACAACACAGATGGCCTCCTTCTTCAAAGACCGCAATTTCCCCTCAGATGTGGTTGACAATGCTCTCCACCACATCTCCTCCACTTCCGGCTCCTCCACCCTTAAACCCCGCCCATCCAATCGCCACCAGGACAGACCCTACTGGTCCTCACCTACCACCGCACCAACCTCCAGATACATCGTATCATCCTTCGTCATTTCCGCCACCTCCAAATAGACCCCACCACCAAGGATATATTTCCCTCCCCACCCCTATCAGCATTCCGGAAAGACCACTCCCTCCACGACTCCCTCGTCAGATCCACACCCCCCACCAACCCAACCTCCACTCCCGGCACCTTCCCCTGCAACCGCAAGAAATGCAAAACTTGCACCCACACCTCCCTCCAAGGCCCCAATGGATCCTTCCATATCCGTCACAAATTCACCTGCACTTCCACACACATCATTTACTGCATCCACTGCACCCGATGTGGCCTCCTCTACGTTGGGAAGACAGGCCGCCTACTTGCGGAACGTTTCAGAGAACACCTCTGGGACACCCGGAGCAACCAACCCAACCGCCCCGTGGCTGAACACTTTAACTCCCCCTCCCACTCCGTCAAGGACATGCAGGTCCTTGGCCTCCTCCATCACCAGACCATAGCAACACGACGCCTGGAGGAAGAGCGCCTCATCTTCCGCCTAGGAACCCTCCAACCACAAGGGATGAATGCAAATTCCCCAGCTTTCTCATTTCCCCTCCCCCCACCTTTTCTCAGTCCCAACCCTCAGACTCAGCACCGCCCTCTTGACCTGCAATCTTCTTCCCAACCTCTCCGCCCCCACCCCCTCTCCGGACTATCACCCTCACCTTAACCTCCTCCCACCTATCATATTCCCAACACCCCTCCCCCAAGTCCCTCCTCCCTACCTTTTATCCTAGTCTGTTTGGCACACCCTCCTTATTCCTGAAGAAGGGCTTATGCCCGAAACATCGATTCTCCTGTTCCTTTGATGCTGCCTGACCTGCTGCGCTTTTTTCCAGCAACACATTTTTAAGCTCTGATTATCCAGCATCTGCAGTCCTAACTTTCACCAGTCAATGAAGGTTAGCATGCAGGTACAGCAGGTAGTGAAGAAGGCTAATAGCATGCTAGCCTTCATAACAAGAGGGATTGAGTATAGAAGCAAAGAGGTTCTTCTGCAGCTGTACAGGGCCCTGGTGAGACCACAACTGGAGTACGGTGTGCAGTTCTGGTCTCCAAATTTGAGGAAAGACATTCTGGCTATTGAGGGAGTGCAGTGTAGGTTCACGAGGTCAATTCCTGAAATGGCGGGACTATCTTACGCTGAAAGACTGGAGTGACTGGGCTTGTATACCCTTGAGTTTCGAAGACTGAGAGGGGATCTGATTGAGACATATAAGATTATTAAAGGATTGGACACTCTGGAGGCAGGAAACATGTTTCTGCTGATGGGTGAGTCCCAAACCAGAGGACACAGCTTAAAAATATGGGGTAGACCATTTAGGACAAAGATGAGGAGAAACGTCTTCACCCAGAGAGTGGTGGCTGTGTGGAATGCTCTGCCCCAGAGGGCAGTGGAGGCTCAGTCTCTGGATTCATTTAAGAAAGAGTTGGATAGAGCTCTCAAGGATAGTGGAATCAAGGATTATGGAGATAAGGCAGGAATAGGATACTGATTAAGGATGATCAGCCATGATCATATTGAATGGTGGTGCAGGCTCGAAGGGCAGAATGGCCTACTCCTGCATCTATTGTCTATTGCCTACATCACACTGTAAACGTTTGCTATAAATTCTGTGTCTTACGATCTTATACTCCACAACCACCTGATGAAGGAGCAGTGCTCTGAAAGCTAGTGCTTCCAAATAAACCTTTTGGACTATAACCTGGTGATGTACGATTTTAAACTTTAAACAGTACCAATAAACTCAGTCCGAATGTCAAGTTCAAGCTCAATTTCACACATCAACTTTGTTCATTGACCATAATCAAGTATGGAACCTATTCAGCCATTTTATGATATTCCTCTGGAGAAGGTGAGAATTGAACCCAGGACATCTGACTCAGAGGTGGGGACACTACCGCTACAGCATATGAGCCCTCAGACTTATGATTGGTCATATTCAGGTTTAAACTCTTGATTGTAAACAACTTGCATGTAGTGATGACTGGCTCTGTGACCCATTCCCTTATGTCATCCTGGAGAGTTGGGCGGAAAAGTGGCAGATGGCTTTCAATCCAGACAAATGTGAGGTGATGCATTTAGGCAAGTCTAATTCTAGAGCGAATTATACAATGAATGGGAGAGCTTTGGGAAAAGTTGATGGGCAGAGCGATCTGGGAGTGCAGGTCCATCGTACCCTCAAGGTGGATAGAGTGGTCAAGAAGGCATATAGTATTCTTCCCTTCATTGGACGGGGTATTGAGTATAAGAGCTGGCAAGTCATGTTAAAGTTGTACAAGACATTGGTTCGGCCGCATTTAGAATACTGTGTACAGTCTGGATGACACATTACCAAAAGGACGTGGATGCTTTGGAGAGGGTGAAGAGAAGGTTTACAAGAATGTTGCCTGGTTTGGAAGGTGCTAGCTATGAAGAGAGGTTGAGTAGGTTAGGTTTATTTTCACTAGAAAAAAGGAGATTGAGGGGGGACCTGATTGAGGTTTACAAAATCATGAAGGGTATCGACAGGGTGGATAGAGACAAGCTTTTTCCCAGGATGAAGGATTCAATAACGAGAGGTCATGCTTTCAAGGTGAGAGGTGGAAAGTTTAAGGGGGATACATGCAGCAAGTACTTCACACAGAGGGTGATGGGCGTTTGGAATGCAATGCCAGCAGAGGTGGTAGAGGCAGACACGGTAGATTCATTTAAGATGCAACTGGACAGATGCATTAGTAGGTGGGGAGCAGAGGGTTATAAATGCTTGGGAATTGACTGACAGGTTTAGACAGTACATTTGGATCAGCTCAGGCTTGAAGGGCCGAAGAGCCTGTTCCTGGGCTGTAAATTTTCTTTGTTCCTTGTTTAGCAATTAAAACTGAAGTCAAAATGAGATAGTGATTAAATTAATCAAAATGAAGTAGAGATCAGCCCTGACAATGTGGCGAGGCTAGTTGTTTGCTGAAACTGGCTTTGTTTGACACCATCCAAGGAGCATGCAATGAAATGGTGATGAATTGACCTTGGAATGGAGGCTTAGAGAAGGAAGTGGGGAGCAGCATCCACCAGATGTATTTTCAAGTCTGGGTTATTGCCATCCAGTTTCTCAGGAGAGGGGGGGGAGAAACCATGAGGTGTGTAGAAAGAGGCAAGATTAGCTAATAATGAGAAGAAAATGTATGAAAATGAGGCAGCCGTGCTTATGAGTAAGATCAGAACCCATGGCTGAATTGGTAAGGGGTGTCAATATTCAGATTTTTCAACCTCAACATATTTTCCCACATTTCTCACTGTTGCCCATCATGTAACTAGCAATTAGAAAAGCCTGTTCCAAATGCCTTGTCCTAAATTTGCATACATTTTAAGTATTGGAAGTCACTGGCTATGAAACTTGCGTGAGATATATCAAGAGGAGCTAATTCTAGTTATCTCCTAAAGTCAATATCGTCATCGCTATACAAGCTCAAATATGAAATTTTATGATTTATAGAACATAGAACATAGAAGAATACAGCGCAGTACAGGCCCTTCGGCCCTCGATGTTGCGCTGATCAAAGCCCACCTAACCTACACTAACCCACTATCCTCCATATACCTATCCAATGCCCGCTTAAATACCCATAAAGAGGGAGAGTCCACCACTGCTACTGGCAGGGCATTCCATGAACTTACGACTCGCTGAGTGAAGAACCTACCCCTAACATCAGTCCTATATCTACCCCCCCTTAATTTAAAGCTATGCCCCCTTGTAATAGCTGACTCCATACGTAGAAAAAGGTTCTCACTGTCAACCCTACCTAACCCCCTAATCATCTTGTACACCTCTATCAAGTAATATCACCTCTATCAAATGAATTCTCATGCAATTTTCTGGCACAGTGGTAGTGTCCCAATCTCTAAGCCAGAAGGCACAGATTAGCGTCCCAGCTACTCCAGAAGTGTGCATGAAACTAATCACGTTGATTGGACAATGTACAGAAGGTAGATGGGGAATGGTAAGCAGCCAAGCATCTACAAATAAGTCAGCATATTGACATCAAGTTCTTTTAAAAATTACTTATTTTAATTTGTGAGGTTAATGCCTTTATTGGAAAAGTAAAATAGAAAACTACAATAATTTATTCATTTGTTTTTTCTTAATCCACACAAAAAAATGGCTTCAACTGAGATAGCCTTGTTATTTGCAGTTAGTTCAAATATAAAACTAAATGAAAACATTAGCTCAGAGTTTCAGTTCTGCCACTGTAACTGTGTCCTGTCCAGTGAAATGACAGAGCTGAGGCAGGAATGCCTGGACACTTCCTATTCAAAATGTAAAACATTTCACAGACCCTCCAGCTTCACCACCTGCTCCCTCGACCCCACTGCCACTGATGTTGCAAATGGCCCTTGTCCCATACAACCCCACTTGTCAAGACGTCTTTTGAACTTTGATTGAAACTGCTTTTAAAAAAATGGTATTAATTTCTACATGACGTGTAGATTCACTGAACAAATGTGGACCTGTTTTGAATTTGGTTAAGCAAAGATATTAAGGGGTATGGGCCAAAGGAAGGTCAGAAAGTCATAGAGATGTTCAGCGTGGAAACAGAGCTTGCAGTCCAATTCGGCCATGCCGACCAGATATTCCATATTAATCTAGTCCCTTTTTCCAGCATTTGGCCCATATCCCTCTCAACCCTTCATATTCACATACCCATCAAAATGCCTTTTAATATTATAATTGTACCAGCCTCAACACCTTCTCTGGCAGCTCCGCGTGAAAAAGTCATGCTTTAGGTCTCTTTTAAATCTTTCCCCCCCCCCCTCATCTTAAACCTATGCCCTCTAGTTTTTGATCCCCCGAAACTACGGAGTTCAATCATAGATCAGCCCATGAGGGGCTGAATCGCCTATTCCTGTTCCAAAGCTCCTATGTACTGTTCCATCAAACAAGGCAACCCCAGAAGCTCATCTTGTGAATGTAGGGTTGATTTGAGGATCCTATTGGAAAGCAGCACTTACTGGAGCAACACCTCAGGAGAATGACTAAAAAACAGCTTCCATTCACTAAACTAAAGAGATGACAAACCATGGGCTGTCTGCCTGAGATTTTCTGAGATATACCTTCGGTGTACATTAAATTCCAGAAACATCATTCTCTAATAGATCAGGATCTATATTCACCTCCAGATCATCAACATTTTCCCTGGGGTCCTGATACTTCTAATCTCAATTTAAAATAACCGGTAAAGGACGCAAAGCAGAGAAAAGGAAAAACCTTTTCCTGGAACAAGTAACTAAGCACTAGCATACATTGCCTGAGTGTGCGGTGGAATTTGGTTCAACTGAACATTCAAAAGAGAATTGCACTCTTAAGTAAAATGTAAGAATGTGCAGGCATGAAGTCAGGAGATTGGCCCAAATGTCCATTAGGGATGGTCCATGCAGACATGCTGGGCCAGATGGCCTCCTTTACCTCCAAAGAGATTCTGTGAAGTCCGGATTTACTTAAAATGCGTATTTTTTTAACATACTGGTCAGAGAACATGACTGGATACCCTCTTACTGCCCTGTCAATACTCAAGTGGTCATGTTAGATTTAATGATTAAACAAGCACATGAATCAAACTGGACTGAATCTAACTGAATGGTGGAGGTTGAAAGTTATGCTAATTTGGATTTGACCCTTCCTTTCAATAGAAATATAAACTCAATTTTCTCTCTCAATTGCTGGTTGACCTCCAATAGCATTTCAAGTTGGCAGTGTTTGTGCAGTGTTGTGAACTCCATTTCCTTGCTGTGATGGGTGGGTGATAGAGTGGGTTTGATACTGAGGAACACATGCATCAGAGACTATTAAATGCAAGCAAGTGGCCAGGTTTTATTTTCTCTATCCAACATGTGCTGTTCTCCTCCCAACTACGTGTAACAAATTGCCTTCATTTAAATTGCACCCTGAGCAATTTGAGTGTAAGGCATCCAGAAAATATATTTATTGTCAACTTCAGGGGCAGTGGGCAATATTCAATAGATTTAGAGGCATCAATTCAACGTTTATGAAAATCCACGATTATTTCAAATACTTCTGTAACAATGCCCGACTAATTAAGACAGTATCCATGGCTTTAATGTTGACCTTGATCAGAATACATCGGATCAGAGTTACACACAATAGATAGATTTACAATATATGACAAAAATAAATTCGTGAGCGTATTAGACTAAGGCATTAATGGACAATATGGGCAATTTGAACTCCTCACACAGATCCCAGGGGAACTCTGAGGCTTCTCAGCCAGAAAGAAGCAGTAAAGTCAGCCAATGTAAGCGAATAAACACCTCCTGCGTTTCTGGGTTGAATGCTTAATCTTGAATTTAATGGAGCCTCCTCTTTTTTTTGTTTTTTTTAAACAAAGCTGGATTTTTAAAAAACAATGAGAGCTGACGACAGGAGACCCTCAGTCCACTTCTCCCTGCCACTGAACTCAACAATTGCAAATTCACATACCTTCTGTTGCGACGGGCTACTTAAGAATTACTCCTACAGGACAAATCTAATCATGGATATGTTTCACAGATGGCTGAGAGAAAGCGCAGGGAGAGAATGCATGTCCGCCCGCAGGCTAATACAGACTCCTGTCCACCCACAACTGCAGCTCGCCTTTGTCTAATCTTTTACCAATAGAATACGCTTCATAGGCAAGTTTACATTCACAGGCAAGATGTTATAGCCCTCAGTTTCTGCCATTGTTCAGCCAGATTTCAATTAATTCTCTTGCTGATCATAAATGCAGAATTTAATGTAATGTAAAGTGATTGACTCATGTCGCTCCTGTCAGATTTAATGGCTACCTAGCATAATTCCTTTGGAACTGCCCTTTATGTTCACCTTCTTTATATGGTTCAACCATGAAGACAAAACTTTTCAGTGAAAAATTAAGTCAGAGGCTTTGGTTGCCATTTATTTTTACTTGTAACTTCTCTCTCTCTCTGTTTTTCTCTCTCTCTCTCTCTCTCCCCCCTGAGCTGTTAACACAATGAGTTGCTTTATACATTTGTCTCCTGCTGCCTCTCTGGGTTGGTGCTATTACTGTCCATTCCCTGGCATTGTTTTCTGGGAGTCGTGACACATGAACAGAATGTGAATATGGCAACACAATCTAGTCGTTCAAACCTTAAGGCTGCCAGATTCCAGGGAGCGGGAATTAAAATGATTTTTGTTTACATTATATATGCATGTATAAAATCTAATCAAATGAAAACTGAGAGATTTATTGGAACAATTCTAAACCAGACATGAGCAAGTTTATGTCTATTTTGTTAAGGATTAAAAGTGCTTGCATTTTTCTGGTCTCCTTCCTATTGGAAAGATGTTGTGAAACCTGAAAGGGTTCAGAAAAGATTTACAAGTATGTTGCCAGGGTTGGAGGATTTGAGCTATGGGGAAAGGTTGAACAGGCTGGGGCTGTTTTCCCTGGAGCGTCTGAGGCTGAGGGGTGAACTTATAGAGGTTTACAAAATTATGAGGGGCATGGATAGGGTAAATAGACAAAGTCTTTTCCCTGGGGTCAGGGAGTCCAGAACTAGAGGGCATAGGTTTAGGGTGAGAGGGGAAAGATATAAAAGAGACCTAAGGGGCAACATTTTCACGCAGAGGGTAGTACATGTATGGAATGAGCTGCCAGAGGAAATGGTGGAGGCTGGTACAATTGCAACATTTAAGAGGCATTTGGATGGGTATACAAATAGGAAGGGTTTGGAGAGATATGGACCAGGTGCTGGCAGGTGGGACTAGATTGGGTTGAGATATCTGGTTGGCATGGACAGGTTGGACCGAAGGGTAAGTTTCCGTGCTGTACATCTCTATGACTCAATGATATGTTACATTATACATGGAGCTCCATCCAAATAGTTTGACCTGATTTGACCTTTGCACATTACTGTTTGTGGGAGCTTGCCACGTGCAAACTGGCCACTGTAAATTTCCTTCATTACAACAGTGGCTATGTTTCAAAACTGCTTCTTTGTCAGTTAAGTACTTTGCAATGTTCTGAATATATATTCAGTGTTTTCTTTCATTATTCTTTCAATATCTAGATTAGATTACTTACAGTATGGAAACAGGCCCTTCCGCCCAACAAGTCCACATGGACCCTCCGAAGAGCAACCCACCCAGACCCATTCCCCTATACTTACCCCTTCACCTAACACTACAGGCAATTTAGCATGGCCAATTCATCTTTGGACTGTGGGAGGAAACCGGAGCACCCAGAGGAAACCCACACAGATACAGGGAGAATGTGCAAACTCCACACAGACAGCTGCCCGAGGCCAGAATCGAACCTGGGATCCTTGTGCTGTGAGGCAGCAGTGCTAACCACTGAGCCACCGTGCCACCCTCATATATTGCACGGCACTCATTATTATCAGTGGCTGGTTTGCAGTAAGGACCCATTCCTCTCAAGTATTCTAAAGCCTTACAATCCTATTTCCTTTTCTTTAAATTATCACGTTTCTCTCTTGCTATGTTTCTACTTCCGAAAGTATTAACTTTTCTTCTAACATTTGATTCCAACTTGGAAGAAGCCATCAGTTATTGGATGGGTTTTACATAGTTACACTTTCAGAGTGTTATGTGGTAGATGATGTGATCAGCAAGACTTATAGACAACATTTAGGTTTGGGCTACTAATGGCAACTAACATTCATGTCACACCAGTACCAGGCAATACCATCGCTAAACAAACTAATCATCTCACTCTGCCAATCAACAGTATTACAACCACCATCAACAGAATTGTACAGAAACTTAACTTGACCAGCTGTATAAATGCTGTGACTGCAAGAGCAGATCAGGCATTGGGAATTCTATGGTAACTGACCTCCTGATTATCTGCAGCCTGTCCACCATCTACAAGTCGAGAGTGTGATGGAATACTCTTCACTTCAATGTTTGCAGCTCCAATAACAATCAAAAAGCTTGTCATCAGCCAGGACAATGCAGCCTGTTTAACTGGAACTCCACCCTTAACATGCACTTTCTTCAGCACCAATACACAGTGGCACCTTCAACAAGATAGACTTCAACAATTCATCAAGTCTCTTTCAGGAGAACCTTCAAAGCTCATAACCTTCTCCCTGGTAGAATGATAAAGGCGGGAGAGCCAAGGAAACACCACCACCAGCCAATTCCCCTCTGAATCAAACACCATCCTGACTCAGAACTATATCCCCATTCCTTCACTGTCACTGGATCAGAGTCATGGAATTTCATTCCTAATAGCTTTGAGAGTGTATGTATACCACACTGACTGGGGTGGATCAATAACCAGCTCCACAGCACTTATCAATTAGGCATGGGAAATAACATGTGGTTGAAGATGCCCTCCAACACATCTCATCCACATCCCACACCTCTGCCCTCAGACCCCACCCCTCCAACCGTAACAAGAACAGAACGCCCTAGTGCTCACCTTCCATCCTACCAACCTTCACATTAACTATATCATCCGCCAACGTTTCCGCCACCTCCAAAAAGACCCCCCACCACCAGGGATATATTTCCCTCCCCACCCCTTTCCACCTTCCGCAAAGACCGTTCCCTCCGTACTACCTGGTCAGGTCCATGCCCCCCAACAACCCACCCTCCCGTCCTGGCACCCTCCCTTGCCACTGCAGGAATTGCAAAACCTGTGCCCACACCTCCTCCATCACCACGGTCCAAGGCCCCAAAGGAGCCTTCCACATCCATCAAAGGTTTACCTGCACATCCACCAATATCATTTATTGTATCCATTGCTCCTGATGTGGTCTCCTTTACATTGGGGAGACTGGACGCCTCCTAGCAGAGCGCTTTAGAGAGCATCTCTGGGACACCTGCACCAATCAACCCCACCGCCCTGTGGCCCAACATTTCAACTCCCCCTCCCACTCTGCCAAGGATATGCAGGTCCTGGGTCTCCTCCACCACCGCTCCCTCACCACCCGACTCCTGGAGGAAGAACGCCTCATCTTCCACCTCAGAACACTTCAACCCCAGGACACCAAAGTGGACTTCACCAGTTTTCTCATTTCCCCTCCCCCACCTTACCTCAGTTCCAACCTTCCAGCTCAGCGCCATCCCCATGACCTGTCCTACCTGCCAATCTTCCTTCCCACCTATCCACTCCACCCTCCTCTCTGACCTAGCACCTCCATTCCCACCCCCATTCACCTGTTGTACTGTTGGTTACCTTCTCCCCTGCCCCCCCTGCTCCCTCCCCCCCCCCCCCCCCCACCCCCCTCCCCATTTATCTCTCCACCCTGGAGGCTTCCTGCCTTCATTCCTGATGAAGGGCTTTTGCCCAAAACATCAATTTTCCTGATCCTTGGATGCTGCCTGACCTTCTGTGCTTTTCCAGCACCAATCTAATCTAAACTCTGGTTTCCAGCATCTCACTTTTGCCATGGGAAATAAACGCTGACTATGTCAGCTTCACACACAAAACCCATCAGCAAATAAACGAGACACAACATCTAAATGAAACAGACTGGATGGACCTGCTGACCTTTATTTATCCATCCTTTTCAGATGCTTGTATGACATGGAGTAATATATCTTTTGAAAGGAAATTGGCAACAACTCAAAAGAGAAAACTTTAAATGAATGTTTGTGGGGAATAGCCAGAAGAATGGAACTGAGTGGATTACTCTGTCAAACTATTGGTATGAATGGTAAAATCAGAGAACTCATTAAAAATAGAAACACAAATCAAGATGTTTATGTGGTTTGCTTCAGGAGAAAATAACGTGCACTGCCCATAACGCTCGTAGAGGAGGTGTTTCCAACTAGTTTTGCACAATTCTCCAGCTTGTCCTCCAAAAACAGTTATTAAAGTTGATGTGTAAATCTAAGTAGTGAATGTACTACACCACAGCATAGCTAACAGGAAGTAGACAGTAAGGATAAATGACCCATTTTCAAGTTGGTGGGCTGGTATTAGTGCAGTGCCACTGGGATCAGTATTGGGGACCTCAACTAACTTGCAGTTCATATCAATGATTTGGACGAAGAGTCTGAATAGTTGCTAAATTTGTTGATGACACAAGCATACATAGGAAAATGAGTTGTCAAGAGGACAGAAAGATCTGAATTTTTGTAAGCCCGGAAATGATCACCAGCTTAGCCAAAACTGGACCAGAGTTCCAATTCCAAATGTTCCACACCCAAATATAGCAACCCCGTTTTGGCTGGTGGGGAATGTACTTCTCACATGTTGAAGTGTCTTCAAACTGATCCGATTTTTACCAGTGGGATGTCCAAACATAACTTGTGAGCTTCATATTTTTCAGAAATGTTTTAAAGGTGCTGGAGAGGAAGGTTATAATTTTGGATCACTGGATTAGTGGTGCCTTGAAGAAGTTTTCCTCCTCTCTCCACAAGAATCTCAGGGAGTCCCTCTCCCACTGCAATTCCCAGGTCATTTCCTCTGCCCTGAAACTCTTCAACCATGTTGTGAAACAAACTCGCTACCACAGCCACATTTGCTTCCAAACTTCCAGCTCAGCACTGTCCCCATGACTTGTCCAGACTTGTCCTACCTGCCTATCTCCTTTTCCACCAATCCACTCCAACCCTCCTCCCTGACCTATCACCTTCATCCCCTCTCCCACTCACCTATTGTACTCTATGCTACTCTCTCCCCACCCCCACCCTCCTCTAGCTTATCTCTCCACGCTTCAGGCTCTCTGCCTTTATTCCTGATGAAGGGCTTTTGCCCGAAACGTCAATTTCGCTGCTCCTTGGATGCTGCCTGAACTGCTGTGCTCTTCCAGCACCACTAATCCAGAATCGGGTTTCCAGCATCTGCAGTCATTGTGTTTGCCTCTATCATTTTGGATCAGTCCAGGGACACATTTGGGAGAGGTAAGATGTCCTTTAGGAGAATTCTCTTATGGTGCCCTTTCAAAGAACCACATGGCCATTGGGATTATTAAAAGTAGACACGAATGCTTGTAAATTGCATAAGCCCATGATTGGAAGTGTGAAGCTGTCAAGATATCTAAATCACCGAGCCTACTGTTTTATAGTCTGCTGTTACACAAAAAAAAGTCCTTGCTTTTTACTCTCTCTCTTGATATAAGCCAGAGGGCTATCATTACAGGTTTTGAACTGCATAACTGATTTTACAACCTATCATTATCACCGTGGGGAACCAATGATTTCAAAAAAAATCATTGGCAGCTCCAAGTGATTACAAAATCTTTGAAGTGGGGCTATAATTATGATGGCTTGTTTTCATAAGGGAATATGTTGTTGAAGGAAATAAAATGTCATGAATAAGTTTTTGCTAATGAAAATGTTAGTATTGAAAATAGTGAATCATTAATTGACACTGGGAGTTTCTTTTTAATATCAGCACAGATTCTGATGTTTGCCAGTGGGGAAGATGGCATGATGAATGTATTGGCAAAGGGTAGTTAGTGGGGTTAATGAATAGGCTTGAGTTAACACTACATTAGAATAAGGAATGTGAAAGGTTGTGTTGTTGGAGGGGCACATGTTGAAATTGAGGGAAAGAGGCAATGTTGGGGGTGTGCAAGAGGTGATAAGGGATGGAATAATAAGGTATGGGGAGAAGGTGGAGGATGTTGGAGCATTGAGGTAAGTGCTGGAGATCGTTTTTGTTTTCTTTTGTAGCTGTGACAAAGCAATGAAGTGCAGGCCTTTGAGACAGCCTGCCTTCACACCCCGTAACTGCCTGCAAACTCTTTCTCAAGCTGTTGGGGCCAATTCCCATTGACGCTTACACTACCATCATCTCCTCCCCCCACCTTCCCCATGCTTTCCTTGCAAGAGAAAATGAGTTTAAAAGCAAGGATGGCTTATTACAAGCCTCGGTTAGATTAGATTAAATTTCCTACAGTGTGGAAACATGCCCTTCGGCCCAACTAGTCCGCACCGACCCTCTGAAGTGTAACTCATTCCCCCTGACTAATGCACCTAACTCGACGGACAATTTAGCATGGCCAATTCACCTAACCTGCACATCTTTGGACTGTGGGAGGAAACCAGAGCGCCCGGAGGAAACCCACACAGACACAGGGAGAACATGCAAACTCCACATAGACAGTTGCCCGAGGCTGGAATTGAACCTGGCACTGTGAGGCAGCAGTGCTAACCATTGAGCCACCATGCCACCCTATAGGCTACCTATAGAACACTTTTAAGGTGTTGATTACCTCATTTGGTTAAGTGACTGGCATGTGGCGCAGTGTAAAACTAACCATGGCATCACCCTCAAGGTATTCCAAGAGGAATTGGTTAGCTCCCGAGTTAATAAGACCATAAGACATGGGAGCAGAAATTAGGCCATTCAGCCCATCAAGTCTGCTCCGCCATTCAATTATAGCGATAGACAAAAAAAAAACTGCAGATCCTGGAATCCAAGGTAGACAGCAGGAGACTGGAAGAACTCAGCAAGCCAGGCAGCATCAGGAGGTGGAGAAGTCAATGTTTCATGTGTAATCCTACCCAACAGGCTTTGAACATAGGATAAGGTACTCTGTATGAACATTAACCAAGGGTAACATCCGACAAGTTGACTTCTCCACCTCCTGATTCTGCCTGGCTTGCTGTGTTCTTCCAGCCTCCTGCTTCTACCCCACCATTAAATCATGGCTGATAAGTTTCTCAACCCCAATAAGAGATATAGTTGTATTTGAAGCAGTTCAGATAAGGTTCACTCAATTGATTCTTGGGGTGAAGGAGTATGAGGAAAGTTTGAGTAGGCTGGACCTAAACCCATTTGACTTTAGAAGTGATCTTCATGAAACATGCAATGTCCTGAGAGGACTTGATGTGGATGCTGGGAAGATATTTTGCTTTGTCAGGAAACAGTTTGAAAATTTCGGATTTTCCACTTAAGATTGAGATGAGGGGAGTATATTTTCTCTCAGAAGATTATTAGTCTGTGCAACTTCCTTTCACAGAAATCACTGGAGGCTAGGTGATTGAAGACAAATTTAGATGCAGTTTGATCTGCAAGAGAGCCAAGAACTATTGTGGGAAAATAAGAATGTAGAGATGAAGCTTCTGGGGGAGATGGTGGCTTAATGTTAGCGTCTCTGGACATGTATTCTGGTTAACCTAGACTAGGTGGGATTGAGGTTCACAAGGAAGAGGTATTAGAAATCCTGCAGAATGTGAAAATAGATAAGTCCCCTGGGTCGGATTGGATTTATCCTTGGATCCTCTGGGAAGCCAGGGAGGAGATTGCCGAGCCTTTGGCATTGATCTTTAAATCGTTATTATCTACAGGAATAGTACCAGAAGACTGGAAGTTAGCAAATGTGGTTCCCCCGTTCAAGAAGGGGAGTAGAGACAACCCAGGTAATTATAGACCAGTGAGCCTTATTTCAGTTGTTGGTAAAGTGTTGGAAAAGGTTATAAGAGATAGGATTTATAATCATCTAGAAAAGAATAATTTGATTAGGGATAGTCAGCACGGTTTTGTGAAGGGTAGGTCGTGCCTCACAAACCTTATTGAGTTCTTTGAGAAGGTGACCAAACAGGTAGATGAGAGTAAACCGGTTGATGTGGTGTATATGGATTTCAGCAAGGCGTTCGATAAGGTTCCCCACAGTAGGCTATTGTACAAAATGCGGAGGAATGGGATTGTGGGAGATATAGCAGTTTGGATCAGTAATTGGCTTGCTGAAAGAAGACAGAGGTTGATGGGAAATGTTCATCCTGGAGTACAGTTACTAGTGGTGTACCACAAGGATCGGTGTTTGGTCCACTGCTGTTTGTCATTTTTATAAACGACCTGGATGAGGGTGCAGAAGGGTGGGTTAGTAAAGTTGCAGACGACACTAAGGTCGGTGGAGTTGTGGATAGTGACGAAGGATGTTATAGGTTACAGAGAGACATAGATAAGCTGCAGAGCTGGGCTGAGAGGTGGCAAATGAGTTTAATGTGGACAAGTGTGAGGTGATTCACTTTGGTCGGAGTAACCGGAATGCAAAGTACTGGGCTAATGGTAAGATTCTTGGTAGTGTAGATGAGCAGAGAGATCTCGGTGTCCATGTACACAGATCCTTGAAAGTTACCACTCAGGTTGACAGGGTTGTTAAGAAGGCATATAGTGTTTTAGCTTTTATTAATAGAGGGATCAAGTTCCGGAACCATGAGGTTATACTGCGGCTGTACAAAACTCTGGTGCAGCCGCACTTGGAGTATTGTGTACAGTTCTGGTCACTGCATTATAAGAAGGATGTGGAAGCTTTGGAAAGGGTGCAGAGGAGATTTACTGGGATGTTGCCTGGTATGGAGGGAAGGTCTTACGAGGAAAGGCTGAGGGACTTGAGGCTGTTTTTGTCAGAGAGAAGAAGGTTGAGAGGTGACTTAATAGAGACATATTAGATAATCAGATGGTTAGATAGGGTGCACAAGGAGAGCCTTTTTCCAAGTATGGTGACTGCGAGCACGAGGGGGCATAGTTTTAAGTTGAGGGGTGATAGATATAGGACAGATGTCAGAGGTAGTTTCTTTACTCAGAGAGTAGTAAGGGTATGGAATGCTTTACCTGCAATGGTAGTAGATTCGCCAATTTTAAGTACATTTAAGTCGTCATTGGACAAGCATATGGACGTACATGACATAGTGTAGGTTAGATGGGCTTCAGATTGGTATGACAGGTCGGCGCAACATCGAGGGCTGAAGGGTCTGTACTGCGCTGTAATGTTCTATGCTCTATGTTTTATAATCACATGGGTTTGCATCCCACCCTGGTATAATGTTGATTTTATTTTTGATTAAAAAATCTCAAATATAAAGGTAGACTAGTGGCAAACATGTAACCACTGTCAGGTGTCGTAAAAATAAATTTGGTTTCCTAAATGTCCTCTTAAAGAAGGAAGTCTGCTGTCTTTACTTGGTCTGGCCTCATGTGACACCAGAACACAGAAATATGGATGACTCTTAACTGTCCCTGAGTCATTAGGGAGAGGCAACAAGTGCTGGCCTAGCCATTGACGCTTATATCCACAGGGCAAATAAAACCAAATCCTATCTGCAATGATCTTATCAAATGCTGGCGCAGGCTTGGGGAGTCATATAGTCTCTTACTGCTCCTAGCTATTCTGTTATTACTGTTCTTACAACTATATAGGACTCCAGAACAGAGTTTAATCCTGTTCCATCTTGTATCTATGTGCTACATTTCCCTGGGGTGGGGAGTCCAGAATCAGAGAGCATAGGTTTAGGCTGAGAGGGGAAAGATATAGAAGAGAGCTGAGCGGTAACTTTTTCATGCAGACAGTGGTGTGTATATAAAATGAGCTGCCAGAGGAAGTGGTGGAGGCTGGTACAATTACATCATTTAAAAGGTATCTGGATGGGTAAATGAATAGGAAAGGTTTGGAGGGATATGGGCTGGATGCTGGTAGGTGAGACTACATTAGGTTGGGATATCTCATCGGCATGGATGCGTTGGACTGAAGGGTCTGTTTCTGTGCTGTACATCTCTATGACTATGATTCTATGAAAAACAAGGTACGCTGTCCAGAGTCTAAATTTCAATAGTCTAACTTATTTACTGGCTAACAAGTCTCTATGTATTCAAAACATTCCCAAAACTGGGAATTATTGATAAATAGCTATTGTGTCTTGATGAATATGAAAGCTGCCAACCAAGAATGTGCTGAGTGAATGGTGACTCAGTGGTTAGCACTGCTGCCTCACAGCACCAGGGACCCGGGTTCGATTCCCCCTTCGGGTGATTGTGCAAACTCCACACAGACATTCTCCCCATGTCTGCATGGGTTTCCTCTGGGTGCTCCGGTTTCCACCCACAGTCCAAAGATATGCTGGCTAGGTGAATTAGCTGTGTTAAATTGCCCATAGTGTTCATTAGTCAGGGGTAAATATAGGGTAGGGGAAATAGGTCTGGGTGGGTTACTCTTCGGAGGGTTGGTGTGGACTTGTTGGGCTGAAGGGCCTGTTTCCACACTGTAGAGAGTGTGTGAAGCTGAGTGTTGCCTGCAGTATCATTCTGATGAATTACATTGAGGATAAAAAGGTAAGTTAAGCAATGTATTCATCTTAACACTATATTATCAAGAACTCACTGCAATATTCAAACATAAATGCTCTTGTGGCACTGTGATAGTGTCCATACCATTTCAGTCAGAAAACCTGATTTCAAGTCCAACCTGCTCCCAAAGTGTGTCCTAAAAAATCCAGACAGTGTATTTAAAAAATGACGGATTTATTTTGTCAGAGGGGAGTCAAGTCTGTAGTGCTGGAAAAGCACAGCAGGTCAGGCAGCATCGGAGGAGCAGGAGAATCGACGTTTTGGGCATAAGCTCTTCATCAGGAATGAGCCTTGTGGGCCGGGGACTGAGAGATAAATGGATGGGGGGGTTGGGTTTGGGGGAAGGGAGCTGAGAATGCCATAGGTAGATGAAGGTGGGGGAGGTGATAGGCCGGAGAGGAGGGTGGAGCGGAGAGATGGGAAAGGTGATGGACAGGTCAAGAGGGCAGTGCTGAGTTGGAGGCTTAGGACTGGGATAATATCGGGGGTGGAAAAATGAGGACACTGGTGAAATCTACGTTGATCCGTGTGGTTGCAGGGTCCCTAGGTGGAATGTGAGGCATTCTTCCTTTGTTTTGTCAGTTTTGTTTACTCTTCTCCTGAGTTTGCTGCTTTCTCCTGGAATATGAAAAGGTCACGAATTAGGAATTCTTTGCATCGAGAATGATTAGGAGGGGAATTTCACACTTTGGACTTCAAGACTTGGATCAGGAAATGCTTGTGTAACAATTTCACATGTTATAATTGCGAGTCCTCAGCAAATTAACAAAATGCTTAAAAGATTACTATATATATGCTGCTGAAATTGTGTTCTAGTTTTTTATGAACAAAGATATTTTGATAGATTAACTCCCAGAGTGTAAAGGACTGATTTTAAGATGGGTTTATAGCTTTGTGCTTATGTGATACAATATTAAGTTGTCACACTTTTGAGACACATGTATATGAAGAATGAGCTTAATAGGTGCTATAACAAAACCCAATGAACTGTCCCTCCCTGTGAGAGTAAGAGATAGTGATTATCAAGCATAACAGCTGATAATTTTGTACATTTCTGCTTGGTTAATGTTAATACAGAGTACCTTATCCTATGTGCAAAGCTGGTCGCATAGTGACAATGTTAGTGGATTAATAATCTAGAGGCTTAGGCTAATACAATGACAGCTGGTGAAATTAAAATCCAATTAATAACATTTCTGGAACTGAAAGCTGGTCTCATGGTGACCATGAAACTAACATTGATTGTTATAAAAAAGCTACCTGCATCATTAAAGCCCTTCAAAGGAAGAAATCTGCCGTCCTCACCTAGCCTGGCTTAGATGTGATTCCAGACCTACAGAAATGTGGTTGACTCTGTTGTGTAATGTAATTATTCTGAAAGGTCTAATATTTGAGGCAGCACCCAGCTCCACCCAATGTAATGGTATTATAAGGACGAGGGTGGGGAAGGGTAGATTATCTCAGTAAGGTGAAGGCTTGTATCCACAGATCTCCCAGTACTCTTACTAACAATGTCTAACTTGCTAATGTAACTTATACCTGATTGTTATCATACAATAGGTTACCATCTTATTTAAGACAAGAGCTTCCACACTAATGTTCACTCGTGGTTTCCCTCAACTCTGTAAACCTGATAGGCTCTTAGATAATCAAGGAAAGAGGATAGTGGCAACAAACTGCCCCAAACAAAAGATGGTGATAGCAGCACATACAAGTCTCTTGACTGCTCTCTGAAGTGGTCTTGCAAGCCATTCAGTTCAAGGACAGTGTTTCAGCTTATTACAGCCAAGCTAACACAGATAAGTTCAAATATGCCTTTAAGGCCTGATCACTCTTTCGATTCTTCAACAGGTTCCCCTGGAAATCATGGTAACCACGACAGTGATGGTCCAAATCAGATTAGATTAGATTACTTATAGTGTGGAAACAGGCCCTTCAGCCCAACAAGTCCACACCGACGCGTAACCCACCCATTCCCCTACATTTATCCCTTTACCTAACACTACGGGCAATTTAGCATGGCCAATTCACCTGACCTGCACATCTTTTGGACTGTGGGAGGAAACCGGAGCACCCGGAGGAAACCCACGCAGACACGGGGAGAATGTGCAAACTCCACACAGACTGTTGCCTGAGTCGGGAATTGAACCCGGGTCTCAGGCACTGTGAGGCAGCAGTGCTAACCACTGTGCCACCGTGCCGCCTACGAGTTAGAATCCTGAGTTAGAAAGCTATTTACCAGGAGTTGTAAGAATATTATGTTCCCTTAATCTGCATGTAATGTTTCTGGGAATTATATAATGCAAGGCACATGTTACATGAAATTATAAACTATCAGGAAAATGTTCTTTCACTGGTTGCTATGCAAGTTCCCAATAATCTGTCATCAAGCATATGCTTCCAAAAATCATCTAAATGATGCAAAAATCAAATTCACCCTTGAAATTTCCACTTAAAATAGTCAACCTCATCCATTGTCACTTCCATGTCAGTAAATTCTTTGAGCACCTGTTCTCTCTCTCATAGAGTGCCATGGTGGCTCAGTGGTCAGCACTGCTGCCTCACAGCACCAGGGCCCTGAGTTCGATTCCAACCTTGGGTGACTGTCAGTGTGGAGTTTGCACATTCTCCCTGTGTCTGCGTGGGTTTCCTCTGGGTGCTCCCGTTTCCTCCCATAGTCCAAAGATGTGCAGGTTAGATGAATTGGCCATGGTAGATTACCCATTGCGTTCAGGGATGTGTAGGTTAGGTGCATTAGGTAGGGGAATGGATCTGGGTGAGGTACTTTTTGTGGGCGGCATGGTGGCACAGTAGTTAGCACTGCTGCCTCACAGCGTCAGAGACTCAAGTTCAATTCCTGCCTCAGGCGACTGACTGTGTGGAATTTGCACGTTCTCCCCGTGTTTGTGTGGGTTTCCTCCGGGTGCTCCGGTTTCCTCCCACAGTCCAAAGATGTGTAGATCAGGTGAATTAGCCATGCTAAATTGTCCGTAGTGTTGGGTAAGGGGTAAATGTAGGGGTATGGGAGGGTTGCGCTTCAGCGGGTCGGTGTGGACTTGTTGGGCCGAAGGGCCTGTTTCCACACCGTAATGTAATCTAATCTAAAAAAAAATCTCAGATCCCTTCATTGTTCTGTACCATTGAATATTCAATTTGTAGTTTTCCTGATGTCGAATTAATATGTGGCTTGAGGCATGACAGAAGAGTGAAGGCTTGAGATCCTTCGGACATTGAAATCAGTTTTCAGGGGACAGACTAATTCAAAACAGACAGTTTGCAGTGCAAAAGGACTGGTTGTGTATTTCATGCAAGGAAGTTTCACATGTGGTTGGAGGAGTTTAAACTAAATTATCAGGAGATGGTAACCAGGAGAAAGACAATGCATGTATAAAGAGTGTGAAATAGCACTTGAAAAATACTTATTATTGGAAGGTTGTTCCAGAATTTTGACCCAGAGATGCTGAAGGAGCAGTGGTACAGTTCAAGTCAGAATTGAGTGTGACTCAGGCATTTACAGTTTGTGGTCAACCGGGTCAGGTCTGCTTTGGGATTGGTGATTCACCCTGACCAAATCTGTGCTGTACCAGGCAGGAAGATCACTGAGAGTCTCGCACTCCTCAGGGATACGATCGCCTACATGCAGGACAGGGGGTTGGAAACCTGCCTCATCAGTCTGGACCAGGAGAAAGCCTTTGACAGGATATCGCATACGTATATGAGAGATGTTCTCTCCAAAATGGGCTTTGGGGAGGGAATCTGCAATTGGATCGGACTGCTCTACACCAATATTGTCAGTGCAGTCTCAATCAATGGATGGGAATCAGATAGCTTCCCAGTCAGATCTGGAGTCAGGCAGGGCTGCCCTCTCTCTCCTGCCTTGTTTTGTGCTGCATAGAGCCATTTGCCGAGTCCATCAGGAAGGATGCAACCCTGAGAGGGGTGACTATTCCTGGCAGCGGGGGGGCCTACAGGTTAAGGCCGCCCTATACATGGATGACGTCGCTGTTTTCTGCTCGGATCCACTGTCCGTGCACAGACTCATGTGCATATGTGAACAGTTCAAACGGGCCTCGGGGGCCAAGGTAAACCGAGGCAAGAGCGAGGCCATGCTCTTCGGGAAATGGGCCGACCAATCCTCGATCCCCTTCACCGTCAGGACTGACCACCTGAAGGTGCTGGGTATTTGGTTCGGAGGGGCTGGGGTATACGCCAAGTCTTGGGAGGAGGGTATCAGCAAAGTGAGGCAGAAACAGGGCAAATGGAAGCAACAGTCACTCTCCATCGCAGGTAAAAACCTGGTCGTCAGGTATGAGGCATTGTCAGTGTTGTTTTCTGTGGCACAGGTCTGGCCTATTCCCAGAACCTGTGCCGTCGCAGTCACCCGGGCCATCTTCCATTTTATATGGAGATCAAAGATGGACTGGATCCGAAGGGACCGATGTATAAAGATCTGGGCAACGGAGGAAAAAACACACCCAATGCCACCCTCACCCTGATGGCCACCTTTGTGTGTGGCTGCATCAAGCTGTGCGTGGATCCCCGGTACGCAAACACCAAGTGTCACTACGTACTGAGGTTCTACCTGTCCCCGGTGTTGCGAAGGATGGGGCTTGCCTCGCTGCCGCGGATCGCTCCCAGTAGTTGGACCATTCCATATCACCTGTCCTTCGTGGAGAAGTTTATGAAGAAAAACACCTTTGACCACAAGTCCATCAGGAAGTGGTCAGCACGTAGTATCCTTGAGACCCTTCGGGAAAAGGAGAGGGCGGATCCTATCGAGCAGTTCCCTGAACAGACTGTCAAAGCCATTTGGCAGAATGCCTCATTGCCAGAACTTTCCAACAAGCACCAAGACATGGCTTGGCTGGTGGTGAGAAGGGCTCTGCCGGTGAGATCCTTTAGGCATGCTGCCCTCGAAGAGGCTGCAGTGGGGACGAGACTGTCACACACCTCCTTCTGGAATGTGCCTATGCAAAGGAAGCCTGGAGAGGAATGCAGTGGTGTTTGTCGAGGTTTGTCCTGAGCAGTTCAGTGACATAGGACTCTGTGCTCTATGGTCTGTTCCCCGGGATGCACACCGAGACGAACATCAACTGTGCCTGGAGGATCATCAACTCGGTGAAAGACGCTCCTTGGCCTGTCCGAAACCTGTTGATCTTGCAGCTAAAGGAGTTGACCCCGACTGAGTGTTGCAGACTAGTACATTCTAAGGTCCAGGGCTATATGTTGAGGGATGCGCTAAAGCTTGGGGCAGCAGCCGCCAAGGCGCAGTGGGGAATGACCACCATGTAAGGCCTGCCTGCCTAAGAAGAACAGGGGGCCCACTCAGAAATTGGGCTCTGCTGATGCCTCAGCAAAATATCTGGATGGTCAATGTACAGACTTGTACATACGAATGATTAATTCCGATCTCTGTATGAAAAGAAATGGAATGTATACGTATTTATGGCATCACCAATTGTATAGATATCAAAATACTTGTATGAATAAAGTATATGTTTGAAATAAAAAGAAATTTATAGATTGTGGTGCTGCTGTTCCCATGTCCTCTAGGTAGTCATGGTCTTGGTTTAGCAGGTGCTGACTGAAGAGCCTTGTTGAGTTGCTGCCAGTGCATCTTGTAGACTGTACATTGCTGTCACTGCACTTCAGTACCAGAAGGAGTGAATGTTGGATGTGGTGGTTTGGAGAGCCAGTCAAGTGAGCTACTTTCCCCTAGATGATGTTGACCTTATTGTGTGTTCTTGGTGCAGCACTCATCTGGGCAAATGAAGAGTCTTTCATCACAATTCGCAGGTCTGCCATGGAGAGGTTGGACAGGCATTAATAAATTACTTGACAGAATTACCAGCTGCTGACATACTGTTTTAGTCACAGAGTTTGTAATCCCTCAGGCTATTGTCTGTGGGAGTTTCGGTGATGATAATGTCATTTAATGTCAGGATGTGGTTAGATATTCTTGTCTGGAAATTCATACCACACAAGGCTCGAAGGTAGAGGACAGAGGGTGGTGGTGGAGGGTTGTTTTTCAGACTAGGGGCCTGTGACCAGTGAAGTGCCACAAGGATCAGTGCTGGGTCCACTACTTTTCATCATTTATTTAAATTATTTGGATGTGAACATAGGAGATATAGTTAGTAAGTTTGCAGATGACACCAAAATTAGAGATGTAGTGGACAGTGAAGAAGGTTACTTCAGATTACAATTGGATCTTGATCAGTTGGGCCAACAGATCGAGGAGTGGCAGATGGAGTTTAATTTGGATAAATGTGATGTGCTGCAATTTGGAAAGGCAAATCAGGGCAGGACTTAATCATAAGGCCCTAGGAGTGTTGCTGAACAAAGTGACCTTGGAGTGCAGGTTCATTGTTCCTTGAAAGTGGAGTCTCAGGTAGAAAGGAGAGTGAAGAAGGCATTTGGTATCTTTTCCTTTATTGGTCAAAGTATTGAGTACAGGAGTTAAGAGGTCATGTTGCTCCAGTACAGGACATTGATTAGGCCACTTTTTGGAATATTAAATGTGCAATTCTAGTCTTCCTCCTATCGGAAAGAATCTTGAAAGGATTCAGAAAAGATTGACAAGGATGTTGCCAGGGTTGCGGGGTTTGAGCTATAGGGAGAGGCTGAACAGGCTGGGGCTGTTTTCCCTGGAGCATTGGAGGCTGAGGGGTGACATTATAGAGGTTTATAAAATTAGGAGGGGCATGGATAGAGTAAATAGACAAAATATTTTCCCTGGGTCAGGGAGTCCAGAACCAGAGGGGCAAGATTTTAAAAGGGCCTAAGGGGCAATGTTTTCATGCAAAGGTTGTTGCGTGTATGGAATGAGCGACCAGAGGAATTGGTGGAGGCTGATACAATTACAACATTTAAAAGGCATCTGGATGGATAAGTGAATAGGAAGGGTTTAGAGGGATTTGGGCCAAATGCTGGCAAATGGGACTAGATTAAGTTGGGATATGTGATCAGCATGGACAAGTTGAACCGCAGGGTCTGTTTCTATGCTGTGTATCTCTATAATTATGATAGTAAGGCTAGTCAACAAATTCTGGCCTCACCCACACACAAAATAATTTATTTTTAAAATTCAGTTCGAGGCAAGGGGTCATGCTAAATTCCATAGGATTTCAACTCACATCTTATGATAAGTCCATTGGCCTCAAAGGATTGAGAAAACTTTGAAAATTGTGAGCAATGTTTTAATTCTTATCAAAATGCTTTAAAGAATGTTAATTTTAATAATCTCCCACTTGGCTGAGAAAAAGATAAAGAATAGATTGAAGAGAAAACATAGGAAATTAACTGAATAAACCAAAACAAAGAAAACTCAGGTTTTACATGTAATGATCCAGCACACACTTTCCTGATGGAAGTGCACATTTAAACTCTGATGAAATGAGGTTGACGCTGGTAATAATTCAGGACACTGGATTCCGTGTCCAGATTCCCAGTGCTGCCTTCTTGTAAACTGTTGTGTCAAGAGTGCCAACTCATGGGGTCAGAATTTACTCTTAAAATAATGGTGCATCTAACATAACTATTATTATGCTTAAATTACGCAAGTTCATTATCTTGTTTACATACCAGTACCTCTGACAATGCCACACTTGCTCAGTACTGCTCCAGAATTCCAGACTTTTTTTTTGTGTGTGTGTGTGTGTGTGTTCAAGTTCTTCAACGGGAGCTGAACCCACATCTGTCTGAGAGGTAAGAGTGCTATTAACTCAGCTGCAGCCAACATGGCAGTTGGTTTTGGTTATTGTTATTTCACAAAACATATAATTCATTTCTTGAGATGTTATTTTGCAGAGAGAAGCGAGTACTCTGCTAAGTGTATCCATTGCCAGTCGATTTGCAATGTAAAATAACTTACTGGCTGAACATGGAAAAGCAGAGTTTTAAGGTTTATTACTTTCTGCATGCTTTTTTTTAGCAACTGCTAGTAAATTGGTATTATCCTGCTATAACAGTCTAGAAGTAATCTTACAGCAAGGTACTGACAAAATTCAAGTTCACAATCATGTCATTTAAAACTATGGGAAATGTATGACTCATATCTTCAAACTACCTGGATGGATACTTCTACTAATACAAGGTAATTAGCACTTGTCTCAATATATAGTCATTATATTTTGCTATATGTTATATATATAGAAAAATACTTACATCAGAAGCAATAAAAGTTAGCACTACATTTTCAGCTACCAAGGTATTCTTCATTGTCAATATCTTGGTGGATACATTTTGAAAGGTTCTTGCTTCTCTCTGCAAAATAACATCTCATAAAAGTATTATGTAATTTGTGAATTCCCAAAAAAAGCATTTAGCATAACTTATAGTAATCCTTACTGTTTATAATAGCAATTCTGTGCTGATGACAGTAGTAGGAGAAAAATGTGTTGCTGGAAAAGCGCAGCAGGTCAGGCAGCATCGAAGGAGCAGGAGAATCGACGTTTCGGGCATAAGCCCTTCTTCAAGAATGAGGAAAGTGTGTCCAGCAGGCGGAGATAAAAGGTAGGGAGGAGGGACTTTGGGGAGGGGCGTTGGGAATGCGACAGGTAGAAGGAGGTTAAGGTGAGGGTGATAGGCCGGAGAGGGGGTAGGGGCGGAGAGGTTGGGAAGAAGATTGCAGGTCAAGAAGGCGGTACTGAGTCTGAGGGTTGGGACTGAGATAAGGTGGGGGGGAGGGGAAATGAGAAAGCTGGAGAAATCTGCATTCATCCCTTGTGGTTGGAGGGTTCTGCCTGACCTGCTGCGCTTTTCCAGCAACACATTTTTCAGCTCTGATCTCCAGCATCTACAGTCCTCACTCTCCTCCCTGATGATAGTAGTACCAAAGATGGCGGCCAATTAGACCGGTTCAGCAGGAGTTCCTCTTCTCCTCCTATTCTTTCCCTTTTCCTTCTTTCTCCAGCCAACATGGCAGTGGAGTGGGACTCCCGTGCCAGACTGATCCGTGCTGCCTGTGCGCTTTTTCTGTTTTCTTGAGTGTTTTGTTTCAAATCTGAGTTGCGGAACAGAGGCTGGTGCTGGGAAGCGAGGCCTGGTGCGGTCTGGAGGCTTGGTACAGACTGGGGTGAAAGGGCAGTAAGTCGAGTATTTGTTTTGTCCTTGTGCTGGATTTTTATTTATTATTCTTTCAATTTTGTGCCAAATACTTAAATATCTTGTACCTAACATAGTGCCGTAAGCGGTGACATTGCCATCTTTTCACTGCACTCAGCTGAGTGCACATGACAAGCAAGCTAATTAAAAACTAATTCATTCAAAGAAGATAGAATTAGATACAAAATTGGTGTTAATGATAGGTGGGAAATATAGAAAGTAGGTAGTTGATGGGGGTGGTGGTGATCAAAGTGGAGGACAGCAGTCATGCTTTGAAGTGTTAAACTCAATGCTGAGTCTTGAAGACTATGAAGTGCTTAGTTGGAAAATGAGATGCTGCTTTTCTAGTTTGTGTTGAGTTTCACTGGAGCACTGCTGCAGGCTTTGGATGGAAGTGTTATCACCTTAACAGGATTGAGTATTGAAAGTGCAAGCCACAGGAAGGTCAGGGTCATTCTTGTGGATAGAGTGGGAGCTGTTCTGAAAACTAGCTACAGCTAGTTTGATGAGATCAACACAGCCTGGATATCTTCTGCCTTCAGGACAGTTCAGCTACATCAAGGCATGAGCATGACATCTAATTTAATTAATCGCATTCCGCACCTCCTTCAGCCCTGCTGCCTCCCAGTTTCTTGTTTGTTCTCAGAAAAGCTGACCTATTTTCAACTATTCAGGCTTCTACATCTATCCTCTACCACTATTAACACTAGATAATTAGCTAAGGAAATTCAGCAGGTCCACAATGACTTGTACCAATTTGTATCGATGCACCGTAGAAAGCATCCATCATAGTTTGAATGACAACCGCACAGCCCAAGACCACAAGAAATTAAGGAGACTTATGAACACGCATCAGTCTATCATGAAAACCATCCTTCCATCTATTGACTCCATCTATACTTTGTGCTGCCTTGGGAAAGCAGCCAACACAATCAGACGCCTCTCACCCCAGTCATGCTCTCTATCACCCTCTTCCTTCGGGCAGAAGATACAAATGTTTGAAAACACATACTGACAGGTTTAAGGACAGCTTCTTCCCTTCTGTTATCTGACTTATGTGTGGACCTCTCGTATACAAGAGTTGATCTTTCTCTGCACCTTCTCTGTAGCTGTAACATTATATTATTCATTCTGTTCTATTATCCTTTTATAAGTTAATGATTTGTCTGGATAGCATGCAAAACAATACTTTTCACTGTATCTCAGTACATGTGACAATAATAAATCAAATCAAAAAAATTCCCTTTGTCTTGTGCTCTGGCATCTTCACCATTTGTTTCATTTACTCCTTCTCCCACGATGTCAACAGCACAGAATCCATCATTTTCAAGAGCTGTTCCATTCCAAAGAAGAGTTATTTCGGACTTGTAACTTTAACTCTGTTTCTTTCTGAACAGATGCTACCAGATCTGCTGAATTTTTTCAGCACTTTCAGGTTTTATTTCAGATTTCCATCATCTGCAGTACTTTACCTTTATTTCATTGAGAGAAATCAGGAGCACCAGTGCTGCAGTCGACCCTGACCCTGACCCAGACACAGAAGGCCCCTGAGAGCCCCATTCCCTGGTTATTGGAGTCAGATGTCTGGGATTCTGATTGTGACTATATGTACATTAGGTGGGTTAGTCGGTGACTTGGCATTATAAAAGATTCATGATGGTCAGTGCCAGTTGGCTTTCATCAAGGTAGGTATGATTTTCAAGCCAAGTTCCGTCCTCCCCAGGATCACGTGTGGTAAACTTACCCATTTTTTCCCCTTTCTAATGCAATGCTGACATTGTTGCAGAATCCTTTCCACTGTCCAGGCTGAGATTGCCTGACTAACATTACCGTTTAGATGTAATTTTGAATTACCTAGACTGTATGGTATGGGTATTTCCAAGATAAACTTACTGTGTTCTCAGGCTGTCTAAAACATATCCTGTTGAATAATTTAGGGTTACATCAGGATTCCAAATTGGCTCTTCTCTCCACCAGCTCTTATGAATAATGTTTTTTTTATATAGAAATTACAACACAAAGGAAGGTCTATCAAATTGGGTGATGCTAGACTTCAAATGAAATGAACTATTGTAGTCTTACCTCTCTGCCCTTGACCAGTGTCCTTTTTAATTCCAACATTTTCAAATCATCTCCAACACATTTCAGAAGATTACAGCTCATTAGTATCAATGGGTGTAAAATTGTAGAGGAAAGCCTTACTATACTGGCAAATGCTCATTGTTGGCAAGATGCTATGCTACTCAAAGATTGCTCAACATTTCTGTACTTCAGTACGTGTAGCGAGTTACGTGAAAACATTCCTTGTTCTAAAAAACCCTGTGTGCAAAAACATTCCCTCCAACATCTTTCCTTCATTCTAATCATAATCTTAATGATTCATTTACAGGACAAGGTCATCAAGATTTGGAACTACATCGGACTTTTCTGGTCCCTGCCCTGGGACTGTTTGATAATATCTCTGTGCAGAAAGAGTAAATGACAAATTCTGCAGTATTATCGACTTTCCTCACAGGAGCCACACAAGATAATACTGAGATGGGAGTAACCAAGCTGGATGCTGAATGTGAATTACCAGTTGATATCTTTAAGGCAGCTTTTAATGGGGCACCTGTTTAGTGGTTGTCAGCAGTCGTTTGGCCATTCAACTCTGTGACCTTGTGTGCAATAAATGACACCCAGTTTCTATCGGTTCTTTTAATAGATCAGTACATAGCCCGCAGATAATTATACATCTTCATTAATTTTCCTCTCTAAATTATAAATGATCTGATTTGTTTTAATTGTATATTATGTCAGTGTTAGTCTGACTCAGTGGGTAACCCTCTCCTGAATCAGAAGCAAATGTGTTCATTTCCAAAATACATTCTAATAAGACAACAGCAGGTGGGGGCCAAGGAGGTGAGGTTGTAATGTCAGAGCCACCCTTCACCAGATAAATGATTAAGCTGAAGTCTCATCTATTTATTCAGGAAATCAAATAATGTCCTGTGGCCGCATTCAAAGAACTGTCAGTTCTCCTGGGAAGATAAGTAACTTCCAGCCTTTATACCAGCATCAGAGTTAATTCTGAAGAAATGTCACATTGGGCGTGGAATGTTAATTCTGTTTCACTGTCTGCAGTACTGCCAGACATACTGAGTTTCCCCAGCATTTTCAATGTAGGTTTCAGAAGCAGATCCAACTGGTCAATTGTCTCCTGGTGAATTATGGGATTCCTCTTTTGAAACCGTTTCCATTTTCACCTGCCAAATAGTCACTTCACTGGAACGTAATTCCATGTACATTAAGTGCATGGAGATGGTTCAGTGCCATGTGATATAACACTGCAGGATCAGGACAAATTTCTTGACTCCTGTACCTGGATAATGTCCTATTTCTCTGGGTACAAACCTCAGGTTGCCACCTCTTTCTATATATCATCAGATTTGTAGAGATTTCTGCCACAAGTTTGGAACTGAGCTTCATAGAATCATTGAATGGTTACAGCACAGCAGAATACCATTTGGCAGTCCATTGTGTTTGCAAATGACAACTTAGCTCTCATGTCATTCCTCTTTTCCCATTATTACTTTTCCCACTCTCTCCCCATAACCCTGTACATTTTCAGATAATAATTTAAATTCCTCTTGAATGCCTTGAATTAACATGCCTCCTTCATACTCTGTGACAGCATGTCCCAGGTCCTAACCACTCAGCGTATAAAAAGGTTTCTTCTCAAGTTGCCACTGGTTCTTTTGCCAATTTCCTTAAATCATTTACATTAAATAAATTGCCTCTTGTTTCCAACCCTTCTGAAAATGGAAGCAGTTCTTTCTCCATTAACTCTGTCCAAACCCCCTTTGTGAATTTGAATATCTCTATAAAATTTCAACCTTCCCTTTTTTCAAGGAAAATAAACCTAATTTATTCAATCTTCCTACAAAATTGAAATTCCTCATCCTTGAAGCCACACTCATGAATCCTTTCTGAGCCCTCTCTAATGCCTCACATCATTCCTAAAGTGTGACATCCAAATGAGAAACTTATCTGGTGCCATGTTCCAGTTGTGTTTGAATTAGTGCTTTATGCACCACCCTTGCTCTTGTACTCTTTGTCCTTATTGCTAATGCCTGTTATATTGCTAAACTAATCACTGTCTCAACCTGTCCTGCAACCTTCAATGTTGAGAGTGTGGTGCTGAAAAAGCGCAGCAGGTAGGGCAGCATCTGAGGAGCAGGAGATTCTCCTGCTCCTCGGATACTGCCTGACCTGCTGTGCTTTTCCAGCACCATACGCTCGACTCTGATCTCCAGCATCTGCAGTCCTCACTTTCTCCTGCAACCATCAATGACTTACTTATCACTGGCAAAGACATCAAGACCCTACTCCCCCTAAAGAATTGTCCCCTTTCGTTTTATGTTGTGTCCTTGTTTCCTGCCTATTAAAATGAATCACTTCATATCACATGACAGCTGATTCCCAAACTTCACCTAATGTCTGGTGACCAGGCCAAGATTATGAGAGCTAGTGGTTTTTCGGTCTTTATTCAGATATTCATTCAATCAAAGAATGCATGTCACACAATTTTTATTCACTGCCTGTAATTACTGGGAGTGGTATTATTGCGATAGTGTTAATCTAGAATCCTAGGTAATGTTCTGGGAATCTTGGTTTAAATCCCACAAATGGCAATTAGTGGAATTTGAACTCAATTTAAAATAAAAACTGAAATTAATAGTCTAATTGTGACCAGGAAACTGTTGCCAATTATTGGAAAATCTATCTGCTTCACTAATGTACTTTAGGGAAATAAACTGCTACATTTACTTTGTATGGTCTACATGTGAACTCAAATCCACAGTGAAGTGATTTGATTCTTAACTGCCCTCTGGGTGTTTAGGGATGGGTTATCAATGCTGACCTGGCCAACACTGCCTCCAACCACTGAATGAATAAAAAATACTGGCCAACACATCTGTACTTGCTGATGAATGTCTGTTTAATAACTTTGCAGTTTAAATTCCATTTATAATCCTCCAGAATCTAAAAGCCAAAATGAGTGTTTATTGTGATGTTTGGAATTGTCAGCCAGGACTTTGATGATTAGCAAGAAGTTCCAAACTTTTCAAAATCTGTACAGTTGTATGTCAAACAGTGAGACTTTGGATGAAAGAGCATTTTGACTTGATAGGACAAATGGTACTTTTCTCGTCTTTGGTAGTTTATGGGGTTACAATTCATCTCTAGTCGTGGGAAGAAATTAGTAGCTTCATAATAGACTTACAAAAGGCATTTGATACAGTGCCGCCCAACAGACTAATGAGCAAAATTATAGCTTGTGAAATAAAAGGGGCAGTAGCAACATGGATACTGAGTTGGCCGAGTGAAAGGAACCAGAGAAATTGTTAATGGATTTTTCTCAGACTGGAGGAAGTCTTGTATTGGAGTTTTCAATGAACCAATGATGACACCATTAATTTTCCTGCTATAAAGTAACAATTGAGACCTTACTTTACAGTGCACAATTTCAAACTTGGAGAATTGCGACCTGTGAGAAGGACTTCAAACGCAAAATAGATATGTGGGTGGAATGTGTGGACAAGTGGTAGATGACAGCCAATGTGGAGAAATGAGAAGTGATTCATTGTAGCAGGAAGAGCTGGAAAGTATGTAAGGATGTAATTCTAAATGGGGCGCAGGAGTGAAGGGACATGTGTACACTGTATGTACATAAATCATTGGAGTGGTCAGATGAGTTGAGAGACTGCTGAATAAAACATATAAAACATACAGTATCTTAGGCTTTATTTACAGTATTGTGCAGAACCAGAGCAAACGGTTTGTAATGAACTTTGTACAGGACTCCAGTTCTGCCTCAGCTGGAGTTTGTGCGCCCATTCTCCAAGCTGTACTTTATACATTTAAGAGTGTAGGAAAGCTTCAGAAGAATAATTCCAGCTTTGAGAATCTTCAGTTGCTCGATAGATTGGAGAAGTTAAGACTGTTTCCCTTGGAGAAAAGCAGGCTGAGAGAAGACTTGGTCCACATTTCAAAAATAACAAGGGTTCTGCACAGCACAGATTGGGAGAAACTGTTCCTACTTGTGAAACTGAATTGAATTGAATTTACTGTCATGTGTACCGAGGCACAGTGAAAAGCTTTGTCTTGCGAGCAATACAGGCAGATCACAGAGTTAAGTAGCATAGGTAGTAAATAATAGGTAAACAGTGGCAAAAACAAAAACACAGGCACAGGCGAATGTTAAGAACAATGATCAAGAATGGGAAGACACAAGATTAAAGTAGTGAGTTTTCTCTAAAATACAGACAGAATTCCTGAAGAAGGGCTTTTGCCCGAAGCATCGAGTTTCCTGCTCCTCGGCTGCTGTCTGACCTGCTGTGCTTTTCCAGCACCACACTCTTGACTCTAATCTCCAGCATCTGCAGCCTTCACTTTGGCCTACAGGATTAAAGTAATTGATTAAAGAAGCAAGAGTGACATAGGAAGAATGTATTAATGTAGCAAAAGTTATCATTGTCTCAGACAAACATAGTCTGCTCTGTCATAGAGAGAGATGGCAGGAAATAGGTTGTACGTAAGGGTCACCTTAGGCAAGGTAGAGCAATCAGTGTGTTTCCGGTGACCTCAGCCGGGACAAGCACTTACACCTGAGGTTATTCTACATAACAAACCAGGTGCCAAGTCAATTGAGCTAGCTGAGTTCCATTGCTAAGATCTAGAATGAGGGAAGGTTCAATTGAAACACTTAAAAGGGAATTCAACAGTTACCTGAAAAAAGAAGAAGGTGCAGGGTTACAGGGAGAAGGGCTAGGGAACTACACTCACTAGACTGTTCATTTGGAGAGCTGATGCAGACATGATGATCTGAAAAGCCCTCTTTGACTCTGAGAGATTTCTATAATTCTAGCTGGCAATTATAGGTAACACCTGATATTTGATTTCCCTGTCTGCAATAGAGCTGAATGCCAGGAATTATTCAGAATGGGCCGTCGATCAAATAACACCTGTTTTACACCACCCACCCGAGAAGAATTTCTACCCTGACACGCTTGAGTTTTTCTAACCGCCAAGAGACCTTTGATATAATGTTCAAGACAATGAAGTACACACTGTTCTCCTATTATTTATAAACATCATTTGACCCACTCTTTTGGGCTAACCACTATTTACTCTAAGGATAAGCAAACTAGTTTCTAAACCTACCCAAGCTAAACAAAACCAAACCATTGTAATCCTCCCTATGACTGTTTACTAAGGACAAACAGACATTTTAAGGTTTTGTTTGACTTAAGGAGGCCAAATAATGTGTGGCATGTGGCACAAAAATTCTACATTATATTTATCCGAATAATGTCCAGTTCCAGTTAGTCTGGGAAATTTAATATTTGTCCTTACATGCCCACAGTGTTTCAATTTTGCTTTAGTTGCTTCAAATTTATAATTCACTTGATAACTCTGCCACCATTTTGAAGTTACTGAAACCTGCACCAACTATATGGCACAGTGGTTGGCACTGCTGCTTTGCAGCCCTAAGAGCCTGGGTTCAATCCCTGCCTTGTGTGACCATCTCTGTGGAGTTTGTACATTCTCCCTCTGTCTGTGTGGGTTTGCTCAGGTTTCCTCCCACAGTCCAAAGATATGCAGGTTAGGTGAATTGACCTTGCTAAGTTGCCCATAGTGTTAGGTGCATTAGTCTGGGATAAATATAGAGCAGGGGAATGGGTCCCTCCCCTTCCTAGACCTCTCCAGTCTCAGACTCCTCCTTCCCTTCCTAGACCTCTCCAAATTTACCTGGACCATCTCAGACTCCTCCCTCCCCTTTCTAGCCCTCACCATCATATCCAACTGCTGCCGCAACATTGTCCACCTCTCTCACCCACTCCAACCTCTCACCCTCCACTCCCTCCACTCCAACCCCAACCTCACCATCAAACCAGCAGAAAAGGGAGGCGCAGTGGTAGTTTGGCACACCGATCTTTACACCGCTGAAGCTAGACACTAACTCGTGGACACCTCCTCCTACTGCCCCCTTGACCATGACCCCACCTCCCACCACCAAACCACCATCTCCCAGACCATCCATAACCTCATCACCTCAGGGGATCTCCCATCCACCACCTCCAACCTCATAGTCCCACAACCCCACTCCACCCGTTTCTACCTCCTGCCTAAAATCCACAAAACTGACTGCCCCGGCTGACCCATTGTCTCAGCCTGCTCCTGCCCAACTGAACTCATCTCTGTATACCTCTACACGGTCCTGTCCCCCTTAGTCCAAGAACTCCCCACCTATGTTCGGGACACCACCCACGCACTCCACCTCCTTCATGATTTTCGCTTCCCCAGCCCCCAACTTCTTATCTTCACGATGGACATCCAGTCCCTATACACTTCCATCCCCCATCATGAAGGCCTCCAAGCCCTCCGCTTGCACCTCTCCTGCCAACCCAACCAATACCTTTCACTGACACCGTCCTTCGACTGACTGAACTGGTCCTCACTCTTAACAACTTCTCCTTCCAATCCTCCCACTTCCCCCAAACCAAAGGAGTAGCCATGGGCACCTGCATGGGCCCCAGCTATGCCTGCCTCTTCGTAGGATATGTGGAACAGTCCATCTTCCACAGCTACACTGGCACCACCCCCACCTTTTCCTCCGCTACATCGATGATTGTATTGGCACTACCTCGTGCTCCCACGAGGAAGTTGAACAGTTCATCCACTTTACTAACACCTTCCACCCCGACCTCAAATTTACCTGGATCATCTCAGACTCCTCCCTCCCCTTCCTAGACCTCTCCAACAGGATGAATGTAGATTTCTCCAGCTTCCTCATTTCTCCTCCCCCACCTTATCTCAGTCCCAACCCCCGGATTCAGCACTGCCCTCTTAACCTGCAATCTTCTTCTCGACCTCTCCGCCGCCACCCCCTCTCCGGCCTATCACCCTCACCCTCACCTCCTCCCACCTATCATATTCCCAGCGCCCCTCCCCCAAATTCCCTCCCCTCTACCCTTTATCTCAACCTGCTTGGCACACCAGCCTTATTCCTGAAGAAGGGCTTATGCCCGAAATGTCGATTATCCTGCTCCTCGGATGCTGCCTGGCCTGCTGTGTTTTTCCAGCACCACATTTTTCAACAGCGGAATGGGTCTGGTTGGGTTACTGTTTGGGGGATCAGTGTGAACATAATGGGCTGAAGGACCTGTTTGTAATCTACACACCATTGTTTTCATTATGAGGTCAGAAAAAAACCATAAAGACGTTAATATACCTTTGTGTAAAGCATTTTTAAAATGTTTGTGCTTGAATTAAGTATTTAATTTTACTCTTCAATATGCAATCATATTAATGGGGTCAAGTAAACTGGATTGTTTAATTGGCAAACGATTTCGCACATTAATTGAATAGGAAACCAATAGGTATTGAAACTTGAGTATAGCCTTTAGAAAAATCATTCTGGTCAATATTCCTGGTGATTGAGTGCTGTGAAATGGACTAAAAGCAAGAGTGTGACCTGAAAGACAAACAAGAAGCTTCTTGTGTGAATATTACAGTCAATAACAGACCCTCTTGAGAGAAATGTTCCATGTTTCTGAACGTTCTTTTAAATGTAGATTTTGTTAAACCGGAAGATTTCTATGCATCACACAGAGACCCTCTTTCCTGTTTTCCCACAACAATTGAAGTCTGCTGGGTAGTTTAGTAAGATTCCGACAGCCAGAATCTTACAGAGATGATAGGGAACTTCCAATAGCGAGAAGTTTGATCGACTGGGGTAGATTCAGGCATCCTAGCCCTTACCCCCTCCCCACCCCCACCATGGAAATTATAGTACTATAGGTCAGATTGGGCAGCAAAGTAAAGAGGAAAAAAGATACTAATGTTAAATCATAGTTACAAATGCATCTTGTTTAAAGAACAGATTGCTCCTAATTTAAAGTCACTTCATTCCATCTTCAGATCATCAAGATTTTCCAAAAGCTGTAAATTCCCAAATATTTTGGTGTTATTACTTCACTTAATGTTAACAACTTTACATTTTGCACAAAAGATAACTTTGGATTTTTGTTGTGAATTATTGCTCATGCTGGAAAGTAGTACAGAAATTTTGGATTCTGAGTCATCAAGTCACAGAGACACATACCACAGAAACAGACTGTTTGGTCCAACTCGTGCATCCTGACCAGATACCCTCAATAAATCTAGTCCCATTTGTTAACATTTAGCCTATATCCTCTAAACCCTTCCTACTCATATACCCATCCAGGTGCCTTTTAAATGTTTGTAATTATACCAGTCTCTCCCACTTCTTCTGGCAGCTCATTCCATACATTCATTAACCTTGTGTGAAAAGGTTGCCCCTTAAGTCACTTTTAAATCTTTCCTCTTACACCTTAAATCCATGCCCTCTAGTTTTTGACTTCCCAACCCCAAGGAAAAGACCTTGTCTATGTACCCTACCCATGCCCCTCATGATTTTATAAACCTCTATCAGGTCACCCCCTCAGCCTCCGATGCTCCAGGGAAAATAGCCCCAGTCTATTCAACCTCTCCCTATAGCTCAAACACTCCAACCCTGACAACATCCTTGTAAATCTTTCCTGAGACCTTTCAAGTCTCACAACATCATTCATTTAGCAGGGAGACCAGAACTGAACGCAATATTCCAATAGTTGCCTAACCAATGTCCTGTACAGCTGCAACTTGACCTCCCTATTCCAATACTCAATGGTCTGACAAATAAAGGCAAGCATACCAAATACCTTCTTCACTTTCCTATCTACCTGTGACTCCACTTTCAAGGAATTGTGAACTTGCACTCCAAAGTCTCATTGTTCAGTAACACTCCCTTTCCAGTAAGCGTACAAGTCTTGCTCTGATTTGCCTTTCCAAACTGCAGCCCCTCACATTTATCTAAGTTAAACTCCATCTGCCACTCCTCAGCCCATTGGCCCATCTGATCAAGATCCCATTGTACTCTCAGGTAACCTTCTTCGCTGTCCACTGTGCCTCCAATTTTGGTGTCATCTGCAAACTTACTAAGTGTACCTCCTATATTCACATCCAAATCATGTATATAAATGATGAAAAGCAGTGAACCCAGCACTGATCCTTGTGGCACTCCACTGGTCACAGGTCTCCAGTCTGAAAAGCTACCTTCCACTATCACCCTCTGTCCTCTACCTTTGAGCCACTTCTGGATCCGAATGGTTAGTTCTCCTGGTATTCCATGTGATCTAACCTTGCTAACCAATCTACCATGAGGAATGTTGTTGAGCACCTTTCTGAAGTCCATCTCAATCACGTCCACCGCCCTGCCCTCACCAATCCTCTTGGTTACTTCTTCAAAAAGCTCAATCAAGTTAGTGAGACACTATTTCCCATGCATAAAGCTAGGGGTGTGTAGAGAAGTGGAAACAATGAGTCCAATAAGATGGTGCCCATTAGCTCACTGATAATTAGTTATTTGTTTATTTCTAAATTTCAATGAATATGTTGCTTACTTTCTCAATATGTCAATCCATACTAAGCACCATTGCAGCTAAAGCTATCTAGCTCTTCATTCACATGAACTTTTGTCCATTATGAATAATGGCAGTGAGGGCATCAGCAAGACTTTATGTTCTGTTAGTAAGTCTGAAAGCACAAAAGATCACAGTGGAAAATAAATTACAAGGCTCCGGAGGAAATCAGGGAATTGGACAGCTCTTTCAAAGCGGTGCAATTGGCTGAATGGCCTCCTTCCCTGTAATATTGTTTTTTTAATGTTCCTTAATTATGCAAGCAAAGGACATTACTGTCTGCAAGTTGTGAGAGGTGAGGGAAGAATCAAGCAGGTAACCCAGTTTTGCATGGCTCGTGATCCCTGATTGAAAATAACTGTTGACAGTGTAGAGGGAACAGAAAATTGGGATTATCTGTAATGGCCTCCATGGCTCACTAGTTAACTAGCCTAATAATTTCTGTCTCTGTTCATACATGAAAGATGCTTACTAGTAAAGTAATGGATGGTTATTTGTGCCAGTGGTGCACACTAACAAGGATTGGAATATGTGAGCAGAGAATGAAGGAAAACACAATAGTAATTAAGTCTTAATAGTTATCTTACAAGCCAGGTTTGATTTATTTCTTTTAGTTAATTGCTTTTTTAATGTTTTTACTCGCTTGTTGGAAAATAAAGTAATTTAGAGTCATACACCATTAAGGATTCTCACACTTCAAGGTGGATTCTGGTCTGCAAATTCCCTCGTGGCATTGAGAAAAAGACTACTATCCTTTGGAGGTTGGTAGTGCCACCAACCGAAAGCATCAGACAGCCAAGTTCTGAGGATATTCCAAAATTGACAGTGTTCTAATGACACCCACGAAACCAAGCTGACGAAGAAATTGATGATGCTGGAGGCTCTTTATCACACTTTGAAATACTTGTACATTCAAATGATTGCATTTAAATACCAGCATGTCTCAGCTGCTTCATAATTGCTCAGCTTGGGCCTACATTTATCATCATCTACCACATCTGTCAAACAGGCACGTGCATTTTCTTCTGTGAATTAAGCAGCATTCCGAGGGGTTAACTCTTGGGTGTGAGGATAGTTACTTCTGTACTGTAGCACAAGGAAGCAGGTGTGCCTGCTGCAAAAGGAGACATGCTACTGTCATCATTTCACTTGCCAGTGGAGGTTTGGGCACAGTGTGAACAATGTCAGAAACATTTTGATGCCTTTTGCTTGCCAACAATCAGAGATGTTTTCCTCTGATCATTATGCACTGACAACAATATGAATGGATCACAAAATCAACACAGATGTGTGGGAGTCCATTTGGCCCACCTTAATTTATGTATCAAGAGGGAAAACGTTAAATGATCCTTACCACTGCCCGACCCTGCAAGAATCGCAACGTTAAAGTCAACTTTGAAAATCTAATATTTACAAACTGTCACTTGGTAGAATTTTGAATATAACGCAATAGAGAGATATATTGGCCAATGTTTATCATCTTTCACTCATCAGGACAAATAGCAGAATGCCACATTTTCAACAATCACAGCAATTTCCAAAATTGGGTGCTGATTTGTTAACACGTTGTCTCTGAGTGACTGAGATATTGCCATGGAGAAAGCGATAGGAGACGATAGGCTTTCCGTGCTTCTGGGTTATTCAAAATATGGTGCATGTTTTGAACATATTAATTGTCTTTGCAGAAACTAGGTCCCTACATATGAATGTATGTTGCTTCGAGTAAAGAAAAATAATCACGTCATGAGTTGATATTAGCATTAAAGAAATTGTTAGTGCAACTTTAGCACAATTGGGATTGTTTAGCAAGTGTAACCCAATTGCATAATCACAGCTAACAGTAGGCCTTTTTCGAGTCCAGCAAGCAGAGGCTAGGTCAATGCACTCTATACCCTACCGATTAGGAAAAATGAGAGAAATGGTCAATTGAATCAACAAATTGCTGGGTTATCTGGAGCAGGAAGTTAGCATCACATTGGCACAGAAACGCTAAATTCTCAAAATGATCACAGCCAATGTGGAACCAAGATGAAGCCAATCCTAATTTGCTATTCATCTCTATCATCACTGATATGCAACACCATCTATCCATCTTGGATTCATAGCCCTTAATATGCATACTGTATGAAAAAAAAATTCGCAGTATTGAAAATTTAATTGATGCAACATCCATAAATATTTGGGGAGAATTTCAGAATTCCATTGTCCTGTAAATGAAAAAAAGATGCTTCTTGATTTCAGCCCTCAATGGTTATAGTTTAATTTTAAAATCAATTTCCCTTGTTCTGGATTTCCATCAGAGAATATGATGTTTTGCTCCATGCTCTATCAACCTCCTCTGAAATTTTAAATGAATTCATTAGATCTCCCTTCAACCATTCAATCACAAGGGAATATAAGCTGATTCTTTACCATCGATCCTCGGAACACAACTTAGCCAAAAACAGGAACCTGTGCACACAATGTCCATATTTAAGTGAGATTTATTCCAAAGGCCAGAAAATTCTGAACCAATTACAAGATTGTTCAAGAAGGGGAGTAGAGACAACCTTGGAAATTATAGACCTGTGGGCCTTACTTCAGATGTTGGTAAAGTGTTCGGAAAGGGTTATAAGTGATAGGATTGATAATCATCTAGGAAGGAATAAGCTGATTAGGGATAATCAACATGGTTTTCCGAAGGATACGTCATGCTTCACAAACCTTACTGAGTTCTTTGAGAAGGTGACCAAACAAATGGATGAGAGTAAAGCAGTTGATGTGGTGTATATGGATTTCAATAAGGCATTTGATAAGGTTCCCCACGGTAGGCTATTGCACAAAATACAGAGGCATGTGATTGAGGATGATTTAGCAGCTTGGATCAGAAATTGGCTAGCTGAAAGAAGACAGAGGGTGGTGGTTGATGGGAAATATTCATCTTGGAGTTCAGTTACTCATTGGGCACCACAAGGATCTGTTTTGGGTCCACTGTTGTTTGTCATTTTTATAAATGACCTGGATGAGGGCACAGAAGGGTGGGTTAGTAAACTTGCAGATGACACTAAGGTTGGTAGAGTTGTGGATAGTGACAAAGGATGTTGTAGGTTACAGAGGGACATAGATAAGCTGCAGAGCTGGGCTGAGAAGTGGCAGATGGAGTTTAACATGGAAAAGTGTGAGATGATTCACTTTGGAAGGAGTAACAGGATAAAGAGTACTGGGCTCATGGTAAGATTCTTCGTAGCGTAGATGAAGAGAGAGAGATCTGTGTCCGGGCATATAGATCCTTGAAAGTTGCCACCAGGTTGTTAAGGTTGTTAAGAAGTGTGTTAGCTTTTATTGGTAGAGGGATTGAGTTTCAGAACCATGAGATCATGCTGCAAATGTACAAAACTGCGGGGTGACCACATTTGGAGTATTGCATACAGTTCTGGTGACTGCATTATAGGAAAGATGTGGGAAACTTTGGAAGGGATTCAGAGGAGATTTACTGTTGCCTGGTATGGAGGGAAGGTCTTACGAGGAAAGGCTGAGGGACTTGAGGCTGTTTTCATTAGAGAGGAGAAGGTTGAGAGGTGACTTAATTGAGACATACAAGATAATCAGAGGGTTAGATGAGGTGGACAGTGAGAGCCTTTTTCCTCAGACAGTGATGGCTAGCACAAGGGGACATAGCTTTAAATTGAGGGGTGATAGATATAGGACAGGTCATCACTATTAATTGTCTTTGCAGAAACTAGGTTCCTACATATGAATGTATGTTGCTTCGAGTAAAGAAAAATAATCACGTCATGAGTTGATATTAGCATTAAAGAAATTGGTCATCACTATCCACAACTCCACCGACCTTAGTGTCATCCGCAAATTTACTAACCCGTCCTTCTATGCCCTCATCCAGGTCATTTATAAAAATGACAAACAACAGTGGACCCAAAACAGATCCTTGTGGTGCCCCATGAGTAACTGAACTCCAAGATGAATATTTCCCATCAACCACCACCCTCTGTCTTCTTTCTTTACTCAGTAGTAGTGGCGTGAAACGCACTGCCTGCAACAGTAGTAGATTCGTCAACTTTAAGGGCATTTAAATGGTCATTGGATAGGCATATAGACAAGAATGGAATAGTGTAGGTTAGATGGGCTTCAGATTAGTTCCACAGGTTGGCTCAACATCGAGGGCCAAAGGGCTTGTACTGCATTGCAATGTTCTATGCTCTAAGACTGGCATAGACACTAGGCAAGGCTTTTGGCAGATCGAGCTAGCTTTGAAGATTAGCCTTTAGTATCTGCCCACTTGTATTATGGATAGTAATTCCGGGGCTGTCTGGATTTCCGTTTATGGACATTCATTTGTTTTCTACTGAATAAAGTTCAGGTTTTCATTTTGTCTCATTTGGAAGCAGCCCTCTCATAGACATTGGAAGAGGTTAAGATCTTAACTTCTAATTCACATTTGTCATGCCTTGAAAATGGTAACAGCCTAAAAGAAATTGAGAACATACCCCACAGCAGTAGGAAATCTAATTCCTTGTGTGCTCAAGTTCCATACTTGAAAGAATGTTAGCACTTGTTACACAAGACAATCTGACAGATCAGCAAATGGACAATTTCGTCAAGAGATGAAATGGCAATGAACAATATTTTCCTACCAATAAAAATCCCTATTTAAGTCATAAATACTTCTATAATTTGCCCAACAGAAGGACTGAAACTGTTAAATGTTTCTGTTTACTCTAAATTTTATTCTAAAACCCCGGAGCTATTTGTAACCTTATTGTTGAAGGACACAACATAAGTGCTGAATATCATTTCTTATAAGACAGCTTATTTAGTCTGCTATCATCTTTCTGATCCATATTACTTCTGTCCTACAACAGGACTTTTTGTTTCCAATTCTGGCACAACTCTCCCATTCCAACTATCTAAACCAATGGCCGTTCTGCCAATACGCAATTAGTTCTCCTCTTCCGAAACTGTTCAGGGAGCGCCACAAGTACACTACATCATTATTCTTCTGCAAGCTTAGAGCATGGGTAAAATCAGTCGTGCTCTGTAACAGCATTGAAGATCTTCATGAACACAGGACTCTATAAGGAGGGTAGGTTTGCTCCTGTGGTGGCAAATTGCTCCTGTCATGAATTTCACGGCAAAGCTAATGCCAACACAGGACAGAATTTCTGATATTTGTACTCATGCCAACTTTTCCAGTAAAGTTGATAGAATTTCACCCACTTTCTTTGCGTCATTTACCTTTCGAATCTGACAGAGTCTGCGTTCTGTTGGATATACTGACTGGATATATTCGAACATATTAATGGATCACACTACAAAAGATGAAGAAAAGAAAAAGAGATGCCACTGTACACAAAGGAAAATAGTCAATAGAGTTTTGTGCAAAGCAAGTTAATATTTTTGATAAGGATGGTATAAATGCTTCTTTTGTACATAACCAGCTAAATCAAATGATTAGAATGAGAGATCAATGTTTTGTCAAAGTTTGACATCTGTCCTTTTGAGTCATAGAGTCTGAGAGTCATAGAGATGTACAGCACGGAAACAGATCCTTCGGTCCAACCCATCCATGCCGACCAGATATCCCAACCCAATCTAATCCCATCTGCCAGCACCTGGCCCATATCCCTCCAAATCCTTCCTATTCATGTACGCATCCAGATGTCTTTTGAATGTTGCAATTGTACCAGCCTCCACCACTTCCTCTGGCAGCTCATTCCATACACGAACCACCATCTGCGTGAAAATGTTGCCCCTTAGGTCTCCTTTATATCTTTTCCCTCTTACCCTAAACCTATGCCCTCTAGTTCTGGACTCCCCCACCCCAGGGAAGAGACTTTGTCTATTTATCCTATCCATGCCCTTCATGATTTTATAAACCTCTATAAGGTCACCCCTCAGCTGCCAACCCTCTAAGGAAAACAGCCCCAGCCTATTCAACCTCTCCCTATAGTTCAAATCCTCCAACCCTGGCAACATCCTTGTAAATCTATTCTGAACTCTTTCAAGTTTCACAAAATCCTTCCAATAAGTCACAGGCCTCCAGTCTGAAAAACAACCCTCCACCACCACCCTCTCTCTCCTACCTTTGAGCCAGTTCTGTATCCAAATGGCTGGTTCTCCCTGTATTCCATGAGATCTAATCTTGTTAACCAGTCTCCCATAGGGAACCTTTTCAAATGCCTTACTGAAGTCCATATAGATCACATTTACCACTCTGCCCTCATCAATCCTTTGTTACTTCTTCAAAAAACTCAATCAAGTTTGTGAGACATGATTTCCCACGCACAAAGCCATGTTGACTATCCCTAATCAGTCCTTGCCTTTCCAAATACATGTACATCCTGTCCCTCAGGATTCCTTCCAACAATGTGCCCACCACCTGTGTCAGGCTCACTGGTCTATAGTTCCCAGGCTTGTCCTTACCACCCTTCTTAAACAGTGGCACCACGTTAGCCAACCTCCAGTCTTTCAGCACCTCACCTGTGACTATCGATGGTACAAATATCTCAGTAAGAGGACCCATAATCACTTCTCTAGCTTCCCACAGAGTCCTAGGGTACACCTGTTCACGTCCTGGGGATTTATGCACGTTTATGCATTTCAGGACATCCAGCACTTCCTCCTCTGTAATCTGGACATTTTTCAAGATGTCACCATCTATTTCCCTAATTCTATATCTTCCATATCCTTTTCCACAATAAAAACTGATGCAAAATGCTCATTTAGTATCTCCCCCATTTCCTATGACTCCACACAAAGGCCACCTTGCTGATCTTTGAGGGGTACTATTCTCTCCCTAGTTACCCTTCATGGGAATATTCCCATGATTCTCCTGCTCCTCAGATGCTGCCTGACCTGCTGTGTTTTTCCAGCACCACACTCTCGACTCTGATCTCCAGCAGCTGCACTCCTCACTTTCTCCCATCTGTTCTTTTGATTCTTCTGTCCTCACCATTCAAGCCCCCAAATGCTCCTTCTAGTTGAGGCAATTATTTATTTCTACTTCTTTCAATTTAATTTTCGCTGCTCACTCTGTGGTCTCCTCTGCAACAGAAAGACCAAATGTAAATGTGGAGATCACCTTGCACACCATTTCTATGCAGCCTGCAAGCGTAATCCTGAGCTTCCAGTGCTTACCATTTTAATTCACCAGCTTGCTCTGCTGCCCATGTTTTCATCCTCAGCCTCTGTATTACAGTGAAGTTTAACACAAGCTTGAGAAAATGAACCTCAATTTCTCATTTTCCGATGAGGCACTTTAAAGCATTTGGGACTCAATATTGAGGTGCACAATTTCAGACAAGAACACTCCTCCCCGGGTTCATTGTTTTGGAATATGCCGGGCGAGATCTTGATTTTTGTGTTTTTGTTTTCAGACTGAGCTATTCAGTGTTCTACCAGACACATTGTCATGATTACTTAAAAATATGGAATATTGAACTTTGAATTCCATAAGCCAATTTTGTGTTTAGGACAGAAGCAGTTTTCAAAAAGGACTGAAACACTCTGCCACAAACCAGCAGTTGTTGCTAAATCAGTTGTTAGTTTTAAATCTGAGATAGACACATCTTGGCTAAGTGAGGGTATTGAGGAAATGAGCCAATGGCAAGTACGTGGAGTTAGGATACAGATCGGCTGTGATCTTATTGAATGACAGAATACAATCAATGGGCTGAATAGCCTACTCTTGTTCCAAAGTGCCTAAACATTAGCCATGTTTGGAATGCATCGCCTAAAAGGGTGGTAGAAGCAGATTTAAATAGGATTTGAATATCCACTTGGAAAGGAAATGTTTGCAGGGACTATGGAGAAAGCACTCAGGATTGGGACTAATTAGATAGCACTCGCAAAAAGCTGTCACCAGCACGATGGGACAAATGATTTCATACAGTGTTGAATGGAAGTGACAGTGAATCAATCACTTCAGCTGCAAGTGTATGCTGAATGTGGAGCAATTCCAATTTGGAGCTCATATGCTGACTCTCACCACCACGATTCCAGTGAATAATGGCCATTTGGATAAGCTAGTGGCAATAACTGGCAAGCATTGAGTTGTATCTCAGTTTGGAAGGGATGATGAAAGAACTTGCATTTATGTAGTGCTAGTTACAACCTAAGGACATTCCAATGCTCTTTAAAACCAATTAAGTGAATTTCTGAAATGAATTTGTTGTTGCCATGTTAAAAGCAAGACCCTTCAGCATCAGTTTGTTGTTATGGCAACTTTGTAACATCATAAGAAGATAAGAACTAGGAGCAAGAGCAGGACATCTAGCCCTTCGAGCCTGCTCTGCTCTTCAATAAGATCATGGCTGATCTATACATGGACCCAGCTCCACTTACCCATCCCCTCACTGTATCTCTTAATTCCTTTAATGTTCAGAAAAATGTCTATCTTAGCTTTAAAACTATTTCTGAAGTAGCATCAGCTACTTCCCTGGGCAAGGAATTCCATGGATTACCAACCCTCTGGGTGAAGAAGTTCTTTCTCAATTCAGTCCTAAATCTGCTCCCCCTAATTTTGAGGCTATGCCCTCTTGTCCTAGCTTCACCTGCCAGTGGAAACATCCTCTCTACTTCTATCTAATCTCTCCTCTTCTGAAACATATAATACAGCCTCAGAATTAGGGGGTGCAGATTCAGGATTGAATTGAGAAGGTTGTTAATCCATGGAATTCCTTGCCCAGGGAAGTAGCTGGTGTTACTTCAGAAACAGTTTTAAAGCTAAGATAGACATTTTTCTGAACATTAAAGGAATTAAGAGATACAGTGAGGGGATGGGTAAGTGGAGCTGGGTCCATGTATAGATCAGCCATGATCTTATTGAAGAGCAGAGCAGGCTCGAAGGGCTAGATGTCCTGCTCTTGCTCCTAGTTCTTATCTTCTTATGATGTTACAAAGTTGCAATAACAACAAACTGATGCTGAAGGGTCTTGCTTTCAACATGGCAACAACAAATTCATTTCAGAAATTCACTTAATTGGTTTTAATGTGCATTATATTGTCCTTAGGTTGTAACAAACACTACATAAATGCAAGTTCTTTCATCATCCTTTCCAAACTGAGATACAACTCAATGCTTGCCAGTTATTGCCACTAGCTTATCCAAATGGCCATTATTCACTGGAATCGTGGTGGTGAGAGTCAGCATATGAGCTCCAAATTGGAATTGCTCCACATTCAGCATACACTTGCAGCTGAAGTGATTGATTCACTGTCACTTCCATTCAACACTGTATGAAATCATTTGTCCCATCGTACTGGTGACAGCTTTTTGCAAGTGCTATCTAATTAGTCCCAATCCTGAGTGCTTTCTCCATAGTCCCTGAAAACATTTCCTTTCCAAGTGGATATTCAAATCCTATTTAAATCTGCTTCTACCACCCTTTTAGACAATGCATTCAAATGCATCAGTGTTATCTCTGTGAAATAGCTTCATGTAGGCTGGTATCCTGTCACCAAGTCACCCTTTATTTACAGGTACACAGTACATGGACTCTGACCAGCTAGCTCAGAGCCAGTCCCTAAAGTGAGGAGAGTCCCTGAGATTCCTGTTTATTTTCTTTTTTATTTTTTAATTTTTTTTCTCTATTACCCCCACACTACCGCCTAACTGCGGTAGTGCTTATTTTTTCCCCAGCACCCATGTTGTGTGTGTGCAGGTGTAAGACACAGTGAAAGACACAAAGTGCATGAATCTTTATTCAATTTCCACCACCAGGAAGATAGGAAACACCCGAGTGGCCAGTGACAAGCAGTGCCCTTCACATCAAAGGGCAATGCTGTGTGATCAAACAGTGAAGGGGAGGGCAGGGAATAAATCAAAATAGAACTTGACGGGGAAATAATACACTCCACTCCCCGTGGCGCCCACTTCTCCCTGAATAGTTCAAGGGCGTTGGTGGATACTGCGTGTTCCTTCTCCAGAGACACCCGGGCTCTGAGACTCCTGTTTATATCTGTCAGCCAGAGCTCCCTGATTGAGGTTGTTAACCTGGGCCAATCAGGGAATTCATACTCAATGAGATCCACCTGGCTGACCTCATTCCAACCATTGCACTCAGCAATACCCTATTTAATCATGCTTCACTGAAATAAGTCGCATTGTTAGGCTATGCCATATGAAAACTAATCTTCTGCAAAGTTCCTGACACAGCAAGTCTCATGGCTAATATCTAGCCTTGTAATACATAGGGAAACCATCCATATCATTGCCCTAGTCTCTCCAATAGATGTGTGAACATCAAATTAATAGATTTTATATTTTAGGCTGAATTATTACAGTGATTCATGCAAATTATGTTTATACAGAAGTAAATTGAAATAAAAAATGAACAGCAATATGATACTTCATATTCACTAATATCCAAAGTGTTTTGTGAACTCAATTTAACTAAATCGTTAAGTCCTTAATTATTTTTACAAAACCTTTTGAAATGCCTTTATGCAGTGTGTCCCTTTGCCTACTTAAATGTTGACATACCTGGGTCATGTGACATTTGATAACTTATACAAAGTCAAAACAGGTCTTCTAAGAAAATCCCACTAATTTCTGCAATAAACCATTCGTACTTTGATTTCCTAGAGCAATGACGAGTAAATTAAATAATCATTTGGTGGGATTTTATTTTTATAATAGTTGGGATGCTGTTGCCCCTTTGAGAAAATGGCATCAGCAAAGCCTTGTCTGTTATGAAATACCATGCAGACTAGAAATAATCTCTGAGCATTCAAAAGCAATGTCTCCAGAAAGAATTGTAAATCTGTTCCACCCACTGTCTCTCGAAACAAACTTTTGTAACCACGGGTCCAATTTCAAAAATTATTGTGCACTAATATAGCTAAATTTCTTTTGGAAAGCTTTAACGGACACAATCTCTTCCATGATGCTGGAGACACATGTATTCATAACCTGCGCCAATGAATGATGCATAAACAAAATAAGCAGTTGTTGCACCAAGATCGAATGTGTAATGCTCGAGTTAAATGGAGGCTGCAGGACAGTGAGTGGTGTTATAATTTACCTCAACAGCTCTAAAGAGGAGAAAATCAACAAATTATTGATTGCTACGCAACACGACACACTGAAAAATATAGATGCCAGCTAAGGAGACTGAGGTTCAAAGTAAAATCTGCACCACCCAGTCCCCAGCGCAAAGGAAAATGTTACATCATTGGAGGTCAATCATACCAGTCCAGAAACTGCAGGAGTTCCCCACAGTATTGTCCTATGCCCAACCACCTTCAGTTGCTTCACTCACTTTCTGCCAAAATTAATTCAGAAGAGTGGATATTTGCTGACCGTGCGTAATATTCAGAGATTTCTTAGATGTCGAACCAGTTCATATTCAAATGCAGCAAGACTTGAACAACCTTCAGGATCCAGTGGCTAAATATGACGTAATATGCAAGTGCCAGACAATGAAAATCTCCAAAAAGGTAGAATCAAACAATCTTTTCGTCATTAATATAAATGATTTGGATGTGAATATAGGAGGTACTGTTTGTAAGTTTGCAGATGACACCAAAATTGGTGGTGTGGTGGTCAGTGAAGAAGGTTACTTCAGAGGACAATGAGACCTTGATCAGATGGGCCAATGAGCCGAGGAGTGGCAGTTAGAGTTTAACTTAGATAAATGTGAGGTGCTGCATTTTGGAAAAGCAAATCAGGGCAGGACTTATACACTTAAAGGTCCTGGGGAGTGTTGCTGAATAAAGCTACCTTGGAGTGTAGGTTCATAGTTCATTGAAAGTGGAGTTGCAGGTGGACAGGATAGTAAAGAAGGCATTTGGTATGCTTGCCTTTATTGGTCAATGCATTGAGTATAGGAGTTGGGAGGTCATGCTGCAGCTATAGAGGACATTGGTTAGGTCACTATTGGAATACTGCATTCAATCCTGCTCTCCCTACTATAGGAAGGATGTTATGAAACTTGAAAGGGTTCATAAAAGATTTGCAATGATGTTGCTCGGGTTGGAGGATTTGAGCTACAGGGAGAGGCTGAACAGGCTGGAGTTAATATCCCTGGAGCATCTGAGGCTGAGGGGTGATCTGTTAGAAATATATAAAATCATTAGTGGGATGGATAAGGTGAATATTCAAAGTCTTTTCCCTCATGTAGGAGAATCCAAAACTAGAGGACATAGATTTAAAGTGAGAGAGGAAAGATTTAAAAGGGACCTAAAGGGCAACATTTTCAAGCAGAGGGTGGTGCATATATGGAATGAGTTGCCAGAGCAAGTGGTGGAGGCTGGTATAGTTACAACATTTAAAAAGCATCTGGATGGGTACATGAAGAGAAAGGATTTAGGGGAACATGAGCTGAATGCTGCCAACTGGGACTAGATTAATTTCGGATATCTGGTCAGCATGAATGAGTTGAACTGGAGAGTCTGTTTCCATGCTGTATAGCTCTATGGCTCTATCTCCCATTTACATTGAATTCTATTGCCAAGCTATCAATGTCAACATCCTGGGTAGTAATATTGACCAGAAGTTGAAATGGACCAGTTATATTGATACTGTGGGAAAGTGGATCAGAGGCTCAGAATGCTACAGGGATAACTCATGCCCTAACTCCCCAAAATCTGTACAAGGTAAATTTCAGATGTGCAATGGAATTGTCTCCACTTCCTGGAAGAGTGCTGCCCCACCAGAATGCTTGACACCATCAAAGACAAAGCAACCTGCTTGTATGGGACTTTACCCTGCCCTTTCAGCATTCACTGCCTGCATCATGGGTACTCAGCATGTATTACTTACAAGATGCAATTGTAAATAGCATAACTTTTCATTTTCCCTGCAATTTGGTTGTGGACTGAAATGAGAAAAGCATTGTTTTAAAAACTAACAATTGTGGAAAAAAATTGTTCCATTTTTTAAAAGCAAGGACCAACACTTATTTATTGTTGTCACGCCCATGAATGAATATTTTTCTTAAAAATTGGGCGCCAAACAGATAAATTGTCAATTAGATTGGACACGAATGTAAGGACAGTAATCGTGGAATTACAGCCTCATTTCAGAGGGGAATATCAGGAAAAAAACCATGGTCCATTGCAAATAAGGCACAAATTTGTTAGCATACACATACAACTGGTGTCCTACCCACCCAAGTTACACAAACTATGAGACAATAAAGTATGAACTAAACTGTATTTCCTCAAGAATTAAATAAAAGACCACTAAAGCTGAAGTTTCATTAGTGAACAAAAAGTTAAAATTAAAATGAAACTTAGTAAAAGAGGCATTAGCAAAAATAAGAATATGTGGAATTATGAGATTTCGCCTCCAGCAGGATATTTACCAGTAATGTTTATATTTTCTCCTGTAGCAGAAGAAACTGGGTGTGGATTTCCTGTTAGTGGAGAATCCAGCTGACGTTTAGTACAACTCACTATTATATACAAACATTACATACATATGAATACGGGTTTCTGGTCTACTGATAAGCTATTTATAAAATCATGAGGGGCATAGATGAGGTGAATGACAAGGGTTAGGGGAGTTCAAAACTAGGGAGCATTTTTTAAATTGAGAGGAGAAAGATTTAAAAGGGACATAAGGGCAACTTTTTAATACAGAAAGTGGTTCATGTGTGGAATGAACTGCCAGAGAAAGTGATGGATGCAGGTACAGTTACAACATTTAAAAGACATTTGGATAAGTTCATAAATAGGAAAGTTTTGGGCTACATACAGAGAAGTGAAACTAGATTACTTTGGGAATATGGTTGGTATGGACTGTTTGCACTGAAGGGTCTGTTTCCGTGCTTTATCACTCTATGACGCTACAAGACAACTTGGAATGGAGGCCAGTTTTACAGCCTGTTGAGGCTGCTCTGCCATCCATTAAGATCATGGCTGAACATTACATTAATTCCACTTTCCTGCCTTATCCTCATAGTCTTTGATTTCCTTAGAGCCCAAAATTCTATCAATTTTAAGCCTTCATGGTGAAATGCCAGTTGGAATATTGTGTCAGGTTTCAGTCAATGCTGTTTCAGAAACTGTCAAGCTTAAGATACAGAAAAGATTCAGAAAGAAAATGCCAGAGACTTCAGTTATAGGGAGAAGACAAAGAAACATCATCTTTTATTGAAACATATAAGATTCTGAGGGAATTCGAGGATGTTTCCCCTTGCGTGGGAGTCCAGAACTAGGGGAGATGGTTTAATATTAGGGATTTCCTATCTGGTACAAAATGGGTGAGCAGAACATCTTTTTTCTCTCAGAGATTGCATGTTTTAATTCTCTTCCCCAAAATCAGTGGCAGCGAGATAATTGAATTTGTTGAAGACTGAGTTAAATTGATTTTTGATCAACAAGGGAATCTAGGGTTGTGGGGAAAGGACAGGAAACTGGTGTAGAGGCTGTAATCAGCTCAGCCCTGACCTTACTGAATGGTGAAGCAGGCACAAGGGACTGAAGGTTGTGAGGGAGGGAGTGAGTAAGTGTATGTGTATGTATACAAAGGTTAGGGAGAAATTTAATCAATGTATCTAAACTTGTGAATGTTTTTTGAAGTGTGAGAATATTGATAGAGAGAGAGAGAGATGATTAAAAAAATTAATGAAAAATTAAAAGTGAAAAAGGTCCGTGGAAGAGTTGAGGAATGAGCCAGTACAAACAAAATATATTGAATAACCTTATCCCTGGGATTCTATAATGGGAATTTGGGAAAAGTCACATTTTATAAAATGACCACTATAATGTATGAAAATGAGCATAAGATTTGATTTCATTAAAAAAAGTTTCGACACTTGTGAAGGTCATTGAGGTATTTCTCCATAGTTCAAAGTGACATAGATTTAAACTTTATTTGCTCTGTGGAATCATATCTTCTGATGTTATTCACTAAAATAAAACTAGTATATAAGACAAAGTCATCCAATTTATACTTTAATATGGCCTTTCTAACTTTGATCGAATTTCAAAATTCAACTCTCTGTTTCTGTCACCAGGTATGATCTCTACGTATACATTAACTGTGAAATGTCATGTGGACTGGATTTTACTGCTGTAACTAATCTTTGGTGATTTACTTTGGATGTAATTTCTTGATAAGAGCTTCCGTCTCTGGACTCCAGGCTCAGGAGGCAGCTGTAATGTAAGGCAGGCTAGAAGGAATGGTTGTTCATGGACTTCTTGTCAATTTCCTGCGAAAAAAAAAATGCAACAACAAAAACACATTGAACAGGCAGAATAATACAAACTCCCCAGCAGAGCAAATGAATTACTACAGAGGGCTATGTAAGTATTGCAAAACCTTGCTCTGTGTTCATTTGGTGTAAATAGGATTTGGGTTAGACAGAGCCAAATATAAAGCTAGACTAGTGGGAAAAAGGAAATCTTCCCAATAGTCCATTGTCTGTGTGCAAATTTTGCATCTGTATTGCTCTGATATATGAACTGCAGATCATCCTGACTGTTCATCCTTGCTGTGGCTGGGGAACCGTGATGTGGGTTTATTTCTGCTCACTGGGTCAGTGTTCATGCTAATTGGAAATTCTGTTGAGTCTGACTGTGCTGGGACTGATAAACAGCTTTGCACACTGAGTGATTTCAGGAATAGCCTCGTTCAGAGATAGCCTTGAAATCAGATAGGAAAAATAAGGAACAATGGGTACCTGCATGGGGTACTGGTAATAACATGGCAAACAGCCAGCTGCATAGTTAGACATGTAACCCTTGCATGATTTCAAAGACAATGCTAATGTAGCTGCTTGGTTTCAAAAGCTCTCACTATAACTGCACATCTGTTTGGTCTTTCAGTGATTTATATTCCCCCCTATCTGCCCAAGAATGTGCTTGTTGGCCTGTCGAAGAAATGATGATTATCAGGAATGACAACAAGCAAGTCTGTTGATAAAAAGCTGTTTAGTTCTGTCGATGATCTCTGACCCAGTGCTCCTCCAGTGGCCCATCAGTGCTGAAGTTGTAGCTGTTTGAAGATGATTCAGTTTCTCATCAATGCCTCTGATCAAACTAAATATGGCTGGAAACACTTCTAAGCACAATGTGATATCCTAAGATTTGGTGAATTCTCTGCTCTCCCCCTTCCTACCATCATAGCCTTTTTCAAGTTACCAATAAACATCCCATCATTTTTTGCAACACTTCTTGGATGCCAAGCCTCTCCTGATGAGATGTGTGCTATAATGTTTCTTGTAATAAACACCAGTGCAGGAGTGCAGGGGGAGATCCAACCCAGTTTGTGAGAGAGATTGAATCCTCATGGGGAAAGCCCAGTGTGGAATGATTGTGGAACCATGGCTAAAGAAGAACTGTAATTTGGAACTGCTAACTTTACTTCTGATTTACTACTTTATACTGACAATGTTTGAACTTTTGACTTATTTCTTTATTTTTCTACTTTTTGCTGAAGCTGACTGGGGACAGATGTTCGCAGGTAAAGGGACGGCTGGAAAATGGGAAGCCTTCAGAACGAGAGGTGAGAGACAGTGTGTTCCTGTTAGGGTAAAGGGCAAGGTTGGTAACTGGAGGTAATGTTGGATGACTGGAGAAATTGAGGTTTTGGTCAAGAATAAGAAGGAAGCAAATGTCAGGTGTGGACAGCAGGGATCGAGTGATTCCCTGGAACTCATTGCTGCAGAAGTCAGTGGAAGCTAGGTTACTGAATACATAAAATAGAGTTTGATAGGTCTCGATTAGTAAGAGGATCAAGGGTTAACAGAAGAAAGCAATTCTGATCTCCTCACTATAGGAAAGACATCGTGAAACTTGAAAGGATTCAGAAAAGATTTACAAGGATGTTGCCGGGATTAGAAAGTTTGAGGTAGAGGGAGAAGCTGAACAGGCTGGAGCTGTTTTCCCCAAAGGGTTGGAGGCTAAACCTTTATTGAGGTTTATAAATTCATGAAGGGCATGGATAGGGTAAATAGATACGGTCTTTTCCCTGGGGTGGGGGAGTCCAAAACTAAAGGTTTAGGGTGAGAGGGGAAAGATTTAAAAGGCACCTAAGGGGCAACATTTTCACACAGAGGGTGGTGTGTGTAGGGAATGGGCTGCCAGAGAAAGTGGTGGAGGCTGGTACAATTACAGTATTTAAAAGGCATTAGGAGGGGTATATGAATAGGAAGAGTTTGGAGGGATATGGGCCAAATGCTGGCAGAAGGGGCTAGATTTATTTAGGATATTCAGTCGGCAGGAATGGCTTTGACCGAAGGGACTGTTTCTGTGTTGTACATCTCTATGAATCTATGTATCTAGGTACCTTATACCTAAGATGTCACTGTAATGCTGCATCCCTGCACTGGGGTACACGTGTCTATAAAACCTAATTTTAAATTCTAAATGTTTAAGTGAGGTACAGTAATAAGTAAGCAATGCAGCAACTGTTTTGTACTTATTTTTGCACTTTCTGCTTACTACATGCAGGTGTTGAGCATGTTCTCCTTGGAGAAAGTGAGGACTGCAGATGCTGGAGATCAGAACTGAAAAATGTGTTACTGGAAAAGCGCAGCAGGTCAGGCAGCATCCAAGGAGCAGGAGAATCGACATTTCGGGCATAAGACCTTCCTCAGGAATGAGGAAGGTGTGCTAAGCAGGCTAAGATAAAAGGTAGGGAGGAGGGACTTTGGGGAGGGGCGTTGGGAATGCGATAGGTGGAAGGAGGTTAAGGTGAGGGTGATAGGCCGGAGAGGGGGGTGGGGGCGGAGAGGTCAGGAAGAAGATTGCAGGTCAAGAAGGCGATGCTGAGTCCGAGGGTTGGGACTGAGATAAGTTGGGGGGAGGGGAAATGAGGAAGCTGGAGAAATCTGCATTCATCCCGTGTGGTTGGAGGATTCCTAGGCGGAAGATGAGGCGCTCTTCCTCCAGGCGTCGTGTTGCCATGGTCTGGCGATGGAGGAGGCCAAGGACCTGCATGTCCTTGGCGGAGTGGGAGGGGGAGTTAAAGTGTTGTGGTTGGAGGGTTCCTAGGTGGAAAATGAGGATTCCCTTGTGGTTAGAGGGTTCCTAGGTGGAAGATGAGGATTTCTCCTTGGTTAACGTTCATACATCAGAGTGTCCCAAAGCATTTTACTACAATGGAAATATTTTTGGAATGCAGCAAAGCATATGGATGATTGCAGTTATAATGTTGACTTATTTGACGTTATGTACCAATCCTCAAACATGCTCATTACAATTATAAGAATATGGTGGGCATTATGGACTATTATAGTCTGCTTTCAGATGCAACAATTTCATCTGAAATTTCATGGAAATTTCCTCTTGGATTTTCAATCCACGCTCCCAGAAAACAAAATCTTACATCCCACATTCAATCCTAGGCATCTAGCTGCTGGAATGAGTATCTGTTCATGTAAAACTTAAAAATCCAATTGAAATTTTGTTTTAAGGAACAATTCTGATGATGGTAATCAAAGTATTGTTTTCAGTGGAAAATAAGACTTAGCTACAAAAGATGTGAGTAACCTTTCCATCATCCCTTCTAGCTTTGCTTAATTTGTAATTAGCATTTGCAAAATGGAAAGAACTTAGTGGAGTTACTGAATGACTGAAAATGTAAGGTTAAAATGCTGGAGCACCCTTAACAGATGACTTTCACGGAAGGATTCTTTAATTAGCCATTTGTAACTAAATTCTATACAAGACTGTAAAGAAAAGTGCTTAAAATTTCACTACAAATAATGAACAAAGGCAACCTCAATATCATTGTTAACATTAATTCAGCCATGTCAGCTGTTTTGCTTCAGTAACTATTCTCTAAGCCATTTCCCATAATCATGTAAAGGAGTAATTTCTGCGCAAATATTCCAAAAAAAAATTACCAGACCAAATCATGTCAAAGGACTTTAAAGTTAATACTAATTATGTCAGTTTATTTGTTTAAAAGGATTAATGATTGTTGAACTCTCTCTTTTAGCAAATGCATAGACAAATGAACTTTCAGGCAATCAAAAAGATGACTGATAAAAAGGGTGCCCCATGAATAGTTAATAACCAAAAAAAAATGTTTTGATTGAAAATATAACTACTTGAAGGAGTATGCATGAATGAAGTCTTATACTCTATAGCTATGATATTCACTTAGCAATACAACAACAAAAATAGATTTCTCTAGTGCCTTTAGTCTAATGAAATATCCCAAGGTGCTTTGTAGGAACATTATTAAACAAAGTACGATGCTGAGCCACATGATGAGATATTAGATCAGATGACCAAAAGCTTGTTCAAAAAGGTAGGCATTTAAAAAACGTCTTTTAGGAAAGAAAGTGAGGTAGGAAGGCAGATAGGTATAAGGTTTGAAAAACGGCCACCAATGTTGGAGTGTTTATAATTTGGACCACACAAGAGGTCAGAAGTTGAGGAGTTCAAACGTCTTGGAGAATTGTGGAATTGGAGGAGCTTACAGAGGTAAAGTAATACACTATGCAAACTTCAAAGGGTTTGATGCATGTGGGCTAAGGAGGTAATTTTCAACTAATGACCACTCATCTCTGCCTTATATAGCAACCAATACAGGAAACTTTGGTGGGCTCTGAGATGCTACTTTCACAATTGTAGCTCTATGCTGAAGAGAGGATATCACAATTACGGCAGCAAGTTAGGGACTCATAAACAACATTGTTTTCCATTTCTGTCAGTTATTTTACTCTGACCAGCATTATCAGTGATGTAGAACCCCTGAGTTGGCAGCAATGCAATAGACCATTGATGATTAATTAATGCATTTAGGTCAAATTCCTGCATTTATACTTCAACAAAGTAATCAAGCCCATTTAAAAATAGTGCACAGAGGAATTTCAAACCTCACGGGTCAAAACCATCATGGAGTGGAAGAGGGCGGCAAGTTGTTAATGAGCATATAAAAAGGACAAAATAGATGAGAAAAAAAAACACATAATTGGATAAATGTTTCTGTGCTGCTACTGGCACAGTATTATTTATCACAGTGCAACATTTGTTTTATATCATCACAGTGAGAGTTCAGTTTCTCTGCCAATGCTGCACAGCATTATTCCAATTGGATCAGGATGAGAGAAAGGAAAATAGGAAAATAAAGACTTGCATTTCTATAGCACCTTTCATGAATTCCAAACAACTTCACAACCAACAAAGTTCTCTGAAGAAGTGTAGTCTCTATTCTTACCTAATTGGCTGTGACAATTTACAATTTACAATTTACAGCCAATTTACGCATAGCAAGCTCTCACAAATAGTAATATGAAATAATCAGATAAGGGGGAAGAAATTGGATAGCTACTGAAAATGGGCTTGAACATTATGGTGTGGGATCCCCTGTGCCGGTTCAATTTAATGGAAACATGATTGCTGTACGTGCAGTTTGTTAAATTCATGCATCTGCAGGAGTGTCCAATATTATTACCTGCAAGCACATCATAAAGCTAATCTTCATCTTTTAAAGGGAAGGCACATGGTGGTGGGAGGTGCTATTGTAAACAGTGTTATATAACTAAGAGCGATGGTTGACAATAGAACAGAGTCAGCACCAAGACTTTCTGATGCTGCACAGGAGGTCTTGTTGAGGGTGTTGAATAGGAGCAGAAATGTGCTGTATCTGTGATTATAGGAAGATGATGCTACAATGATGTATCACTGCAGTAGTAGCCAGACTCCCAGTTAATTCTCTATGGACATAGTTTCCATATGATAGAACATAATTTCAGTAATACGCCTGGAAGAAAATGCCAATTGGGAAAGGAAATATACCGATATGGAACTACATTGCTGTTCCTGTCATATCACTGGGTTAAGTTCCTGTAATTCTTTTCCTAAAAGGAATGCACATGGACAGCTGTGGTTCAAAATCTGCCTCACCACACCTTCTGAAGGACAATTAGGGCTCATTTATAAATGCTGGCCTAGCCAGTGATGCCAGATCCTGTAAACAAATTTCAAAATTGTTAAATTTCAAGTTAGTGCATGTTAATATTTAAAGAAATCCATAGTTTGGTTTGGTAAGTCATCTTTAGGCCAATCTGAAACTTGAGGAATTGTGTCGGGCATAGCAATGGTACAAATTTAATTATGAGAAGAAAGAGCATTTACATAGCATCTGTCACGACCCCGAGGTGCCTGAAGCACTTTATAGATAACTCAATACTTTTTCAAGTGTTGTCTCTATTGCTATATGGGAAACACGGCAGCCAATTTGTATTCAGCAAGGTCACACAAACAGAAATGTGGTCATGATAATTGATTGTTTCTTGTGTTATTGACTGAGAGTTGAATATTGACCAGGTACACCATGGATAACTCCAGTCCTTCTTCAAAACTGTGGTATGGTGTCTTTTACAGTGGAGAGGGCAGGCAAAAATCTTTGCCTCCAACAGTGCAGCGTTCCCTGAGTACTGTAAAGTCAGTCTAGATTCTAGCACTCATGATGGGACTGGAGTGTTTTGAACCCAGAAATGTGTGATCAAGAGATAGGAGCGCTATGACTCTCAATGGTTGTGTAAGAGCTTTAGGATCCTGAATGAGATAACAAGAATCCAGAGAAAGTATATTCCTGTCAGGGTGAAAGGAAAGGCTGGTAGGTATAGGGAAAGCTGGATGACTAAAGAAATTAAGGGTTCGGTTAAGAAAAAGAAGGAAGCATATGTCAGGCATAGACAGGATAGATCGAGTGAATCCTTAGAAGAGTATAAAGGAAGTAGGTGTATACTTTAGAGAGAAATCAGGAGGCCAAAAAGGGGACATGAGATAGCTTTGGCAAATAGAATTAAGGAGAATCCAAAGGGTTTTTACAAATATATTAAGGACAAAAGGGTAACTAGGGAGAGAATAGGGCTCCTCAAAGATCAGCAAGGCAGCCTTTGTGTGGAACCACAGAAAATGGGGGAGATACTAACTGAATATTTTGCATCAGTATTTACTGTGGGAAAGGATATGGAAGATATAGACTGTAGGGAAGTAGATGGTGACATCTTGCAAAATGTCCAGATTACAGAGGAGGAAGTGCGGGATGTCTTGAAACGGGTAAAGGTGGATAAATCCCCAGGACCTGATCAGGTGTACTCGAGAACTCTGTGGGAAACTAGAGAAGTGATTGCTGGGCCTCTTGCTGAGATATTTGTATCATCAATAGTCACAGGTGAGATGCGGGAAGACTGGAGGTTGGCAAATGTGGTGCCACTGTTTAAGAGGGGCAGTAAAGACAAACCAGGGAACTATAGACCAATGAGCCTGATGTCGGTGGTGGGCAAGTTGTTGGAGGGAATCTTGAGAGACAGGATGTACATGTATTTGGAAAGGCAAGGACTGATTCAGGATAGTCAACATGGCTTTGTGCGTGGGAAATCATGTCTCACAAACTTGATTGAGTTTTTTGAAGAAGTAACAAAGAAAATTGATGAGGGTAGAGCAGTAGATGTAATCTATATGGACTTCAGTAAGGCATTCAACAAGGTTCCCCATGGGAGACTGATTAGTAAGGTTAGATCTAATGGAATACAGGGGGAACTAGCCATTTGGATACAGAACTGGCTCAAAGGTAGAAGACAGAGGGTGGTGGTGGAGGGTTGTTTTTCAGACTGGAGGCCTGTGACCAGTGGAGTGTCACAAGGATCGGTGCTGGGTCCTCTACTTTTTGTCATTTACATAAATGATTTGGATGCAAGCATAAGAGGTACAGTTAGTAAGTTTACAGATGACACCAAAATTGGAGTTGTAGTGGATAGCTGAAGAGGATTACCTCAGATTACAACAGGAGCTGGACCAGATGGGCCAATGGGCTGAGAAGTGGCAGATGGAGCTTAATTCAGTTAAATGCGAGGAGCTGCATTTTGGGAAAGCAAATCTTAGCAGGACTTCTACACTTAATGGTAAGGTCCTAGGGAGTGTTGCTGAACAAAGAGACCTTCGAATGTGCTCATAGCACCTTGAAAGTGGAGTCGCAGGTAGACAGAATAGTGAAGAAGGCATTTGGTAACCTTTCCTTTATTGGTCAGAGTATTGAGTACAGAAATTGGGAGGTCATGTTGCAGCTATACAGGACATTGGTTAGGCCACTGATGGAATATTGCGTGCAATTCTGGTCTCCTTCCTATTGGAAAGATGTTGTGAAACTTGAAAGGGTTCAGAAAAGATTTACAAGGATGTTGCCAGGATTGGAGGATTTGAGCTATAGGGAAATATAAGATCCCCCTGCCCCCAATCTTAGACCATAAGACATAGGAGTGGAAGTAAGACCATTCAGCCCATTGAGTCCACTCCACCATTTAATCATGGCTGATGGGCATTTCAACTCCACTTACCCAAACTCTCCTCATAGCCTTAATTCCTTGCAAGATCAAGAATTTATCAATAGTGCGTTGAAGACATTTAACATCCTAACATCCACTGCACTCCATGGCTGTGAATTCCACAGGCCCATCACTTTCTGGCTGAAGAAATGTCTCCTCATTTCCATTCTAAATTGACCCCTCCTAATTCTAAGGCTGTGCCCACTGGTCCTAGTCTTCCTGGCAAACGGAAACAACTTCCCAGCGTCCACCCTTTCTAAGCCATGCATTGTCTTATAAGTTTCTATTAGATCTCCCCTCAACCTTCTAAACTCCAATGAATACAACCCCAGGATCCTCAGCCATTCATCATATGTTAGGCCTACCATTCCAGGGATCATCTTATATTGGCTTTAAGAATAAAAAGAAATCCCCTGATCTACCACTCTTGTCAATTGAGTTCCTTGCAGAAGCATTTCACTGACAGCCCATTGTGAATTTGGAAGGTTTACATTACGACAGGAAAAACATGATGTTCATTTTAGCATTAAACTACTGCACCCATGCCAAGTAGCCAACAGGTTCTTCAGGAATAGTGGCTGTGCCTTAAGGCTATGCATCCTCTCTGAGCTCTTGCAAAAGAAATAGTGGTTCCTAGTCAATCAAACTTGGTATTTTCAGTTGATGCAGTCCAAATTTACTGATGTGCAAGTTTTGCTCTCCCTCGGTTACTTCATTGATCAAATAGGCTTTGTAATTGTAAATTAATTGCTGATTTACTCTTCTTTCCCATAACACCTTACTCAATGAGTTTGAGACAGCCACATTTTAGTCCAGAGTGAAAATATTGATATTTTATGTAAAGCAACAGGCAGAGATTTTCCCTGAAAAAATTACTTCAGGATTCCCCACAATTCATAGGTGGACAGCAAACTCCATGCAATTAGCACTGCTGCTTTACAATGAAAGTAATATAGAATGCAAATGGAATAAATTCTGTTAAACATTCACCACAATGACATTGACACCACTTGAACTGCTATTGGTAAACTGGCCTAGTCTTTAGTTTCTTTTCTTCCTACATTACCACTTTCTTTGATGTTTATACCATGAAAGTTTTTGTCACTTAATCTCGCTTTGCCTCTTTCCTTCTATTCCATCACATAACTTTCCTTTCATCCCTTCTCCTTTCCTGCTTTCAAAACCTCACACCTCACACCTGTATCTTTTCTCAGACCTGATGTAGTTTCATCGAACTGAAACAGTGGCTGGTACTTAATGCAGGCAAATGGAGATCTTGCTCAGCCCTGCCTTATCCCCTTTGGGGAATTCACACTTGTATTAAAGGCTTCTCTGGCACTTAACTCGACAGCAGATCCTCCCTAGGGAGTTGCTGGCCAATCAGAGACAAATGGCTGTCCATAGCAAGGAATGTCTCTGGAAGATCATTGGCAGCTATTGGTAATGTGTTAAACTGATTCTTCCTTTAGAACCCACAACTTAGAGGTGCTGGTATTGGACTGGGGTGGACAAAGTTAAAAATCACACAACACCAGGTTCTAGTCCAACAGGTTTATTTGGAAGCACTAGCTTTCAGAGCGCTGCTCCTGCCTGATGAAGGAGCGGTGCTCCGAAAGCTAGTGCTTCCAAATAAACCTGTTGAACTATAACCTTTAGAACCAGGTAAACAAATGGTTAATCTGAACAGGAACACTTTAGTGATGACGTACATGCCTCAACAGCCAGTTCTATACTGCCCCCAAGCTCTGACCCTCCAGGTCACTTGACCAGCTCTCTTGAAGGGGCAGCAGCCCCAGCTATATGCATAACATAATGCACCCACCAGGGGGCCAAGGATCAGTGAAGCACCTGAGTCACAGGTTGCAGGAGAGGGGAGAGAAGTTAACAGGAAGCATATGAGTGGATCTCACCAGATCCTCTTCCCCTTCCTGATGTCAGGTCACTTGATCAAACGCCAGGTTAGTTGAGAGGCAGACAACCAATGAAGATAAGCTACAATCGGAAGGTTGGGGGTGTGAGGAAATAGTGTTGAACATCAGGTACTTGCTTTTCACAGAGGGTGGTAAGTGCCTGGAGTATGTTGCCAGTAGAAGCAGAAACGGTAGATTCATTTAAGGTGGGTCAGGACATGAGTAGGTGTGGAGCAGAGGGGCACAGATCCATGGGAATTGGGCGATAGGTTTAGACAGTGGATTTGGATCGACTCAGGCTTGGACACCCAAAAGGTCTGTTCCTGGGCTGTAAAGTTTCTTTGTTCTTTGCATGTAGAAGATGGAACAGCAGCAGGTGGATTTCTGAGCATTCAGGTCTGGCAATGGTTATAAATTCAACCTGTGGCTTTTATATCCAAAAATAATTCCAAATTAAATTAAACTGTAACAAAACAAAACTGAAATCAAATGTAAAACATTTGTGCTCTAAATAAAATCTGTTCTTTCCCTCACAAAGTTCACCAGGGAATTGGTGAGCCACACAGGGCAGGTAGGTTAATGCGTAAACCTTGGACACTTAAACAATGTCACAATGATGCCTGAAGCTGCAAAGAGCATAACCCTTCAAGGACTCCATGTACTCTGCATGTGAGAAAATCGTCTGAAGATAATGATTACCTTGTGGTCTCAGGCATGATTAATGGTGCAAGATTATCACATCACCAATTGCATCAGTTTAGTCTGCTCAAGAGACAGGAGTTAAAAATCACACAACATCAGGCTATAGTCCAACAGGTTTATTTGGAAGTACTAGCTTTCGGAGCGCTGTTCCTTCATCATCACAACCACCTGATGAAGAAGCAATGTTCCGAAAGCTAGTGCTTCCAATTAAACATGTTTGACTACAACCTGGTGTTGTGTGATTTTTAACTTTGTCCACCCCAGTCCAACACCAACACCTCCAAATCAAGAGAGAGGAAAATGCCTTTCAGGAGATGCTGTTATGGTGAACAAGCCCATTTTAACTGATCCAGCTATTAATAGCCCTGCACTAACCTTGCCAGTGATTTTTGAAACGTTATTTTGCAATACTTTTATCAAGCTGTCCAGCACAGCATAAACTGCAGGAAGGATATCAGAGCTCACATGAAATATGCAAGTTCAAATGATCAAGTAGAAATCTGACCTATTCTAAACAGTGACCCTGAAGTTACCCATTTATGAAATATGCAATAGCTTCAGGGGTGCTGTATTTCAAAAGCAGACAGCTGCAAATGACCATGGACTTATTGTGACTAACATAGTGTACCAGGCAAGATCAGCATGAGAATGCTGATCACTAATCACAATCTGTTTGTTATTGACAGAAAAGTCTGTTCTCCTGCCCTGAAGAAAAAGAAAAGAGGGCCCAAAATATACTGCCTTGTTTTCTACTGGGTGGAAAACAAACAATAAGAATCTTTTGTTAATCGTTGGGGAACAGGAGCAGCATTTCTGAACTGCACTTCCAGCCACTTCACTTCACAATAATGCAGAAACAGACATTCTTCAGCACACAGTTAATAAACCAGTAAATGAGGTTCCAAAGCTGTGCGGTGGTGAAAGATGTCAATTAGAGTAATCTTGGTGCATTTGTATTAGTAAATGCTTGAACACTTTGTAAGCAACTAACAAACCACTCAACAACAGCTTGCATTTATATAACTGTTAGGAATGCTCACAGTTTTGTTCATTCAATTGTGATGTGGTAGACCTGAGAAGAGTATTCAATAGTAACTTTCAAAAGGGATTTGGGTAAATACTTGAAGGACAACCATTAAAAGGCCATGGAGAGAGAATAGGGAATAGGGACTAATTGGATAGTTCTTTCAGAGAGACAAAACAATCATGGTGAACCTCCTTCTGTGCTGGACCATTCTATTGGCCGCTTTTAATGGAAATAACTGAGTATCTAATGAAAAACAAAGGCAACTTTAACAATGAGGCTATGCTCACTAATGAAGAGAAAGAAGAACATGGCAAGTATGGTTTTCAAATAAGCAAAAGAGGCAATAATATGTCTTTAATAGAATGAATTTATCTCCCCCCCCCCCCCCCCCCCCAATGATGATTCAGAGGCAGAGAGAGGACCAAAAAAAAGTATGGTTTGCATATGAGGATGAAGGGGCAGCAAATCAGCAACACTAAGCATAAAAGAAAGTTGGAGTGGTTAAAAGCTGCAAGCAAAAAACATGAACAAGAAAAATATTAGCTGGAAAATAGCAGACAATCAGCAATTTAAAAATATGCTATGAAGGATGAAGGAATATACTGCATGAGGCAATATATATGGAGCAATTCACTGGGCAGCTCAGTCTGCATTTCGAATCTACATAAAGCAAATCTGCTTTATAAAAAGCAAGTACAATATAAATCGGATATTGTTCCCTATCACATGTAGGAACTGAATTCATGTGCAAAAGCTGTTATTGATTTTCTTTCTCTGCAGGATGAGTTTATGACATGTTGATTTGGCAGAGTTTGGGGAGGAGTGGAAAATCTGTTGATTTATTTAGCAATCAGTTTTCTTACCAGTTTGTTCCTTTCCAGATGTGCCCTGAAAGCTTGTAGATACTTTCTGGGGTTAGGTTTCAAAGACACTTGGTGGTTTCTTGTGCCTCATAGTGACTCATAGTGAGACAGAGTCTTCATACTGAAGAGTGGCATTCACCTTCTAGGGCCATCAGCGTCCATCCTGGTCGTCTCTCCACCTGATGTATGCATAAACAGACTTCCAGCAGGGAGTTCTGTCAAATTGAGAACCCTAACTGAGTTATTCCTCTGTATCTCAATTGCAGATAATGTACCTGGCTCATATGGGTTGTGTCTTTCTATATACTAACCTATACAGCGTATATCACAGAGAGTTGAGTTCTTACTGAATCAGATGTCTGGAAGTTCATTAATAATTTACTATGCTAACATGACATCTCAGTCTTACACATAAAATCTGGTTTATATGCCTAGTAAGATCACTGTTATATTACATACTAAATTTATAGAGAATAAGATGGAGGCCTCTTACACAAGAGTGTCATATACCATAATTTCATCTATCTGTCTTAAAGAAATAGTTCGTTTGTCAGATTTGTACAATACTACAACACTCATCACCAACAAAAATCAGATCTATGTCACAGAGGTGATTTAAAAAGTCAGTAAAGAATCTAACCGCATCCCAGGCTCTTATCATTCATTTGTTCCAGAATATATGCTAGCAATATTCTTTGAACCAACTGAACAGTTTAGTACTGAGTTCCGAACCAAGATAATGGCTGTATCAGTTTACATGAATCCTAAAGATGTGACTTTAAATTTTGGCAATAGGAACTTGATTTCATCAAATGGCACTGGGAAATACCATTTACTTTATTAAATATATAAAATTCATAAATAATTTATGGGACAACTAACTCACTGAAGTTTAATCCTCTTCTCAACTCAGTAAACCCAGAAACTTTAAACAAGTACATTATGAAAATCCTGCCAATCTCTTTTGTATACGAAGGCTGATTTTCATTTGGAATTATAATCAGGTTGCAATCCCTGGTGCAAATACACTAATCCCTTTTAGGTGCCTGAACACTTAAGATTCCATTTATTTCTCTGGAGGGAACCCGAGAAAATTCCTTCCACAAAAGTACCAGTTGGCAGCACCAGTGCTTGCACGCCATGAGACATGCTATGACTTGTGGACTGAAACTCTTTAAACCCATCACATGCCAAGAAAACAGAAGGCCTCTGTATCTTTGGATAGGGTCAGCAGCTCACCCACACACTCAGTACACAAATCTTATGTCTGGAAAAGCCTTGACCTTGGCATAACTCCTGCATTATTTCATTCACAAATTTGAAGTCTGAGCTCTAATGAAAACAAGGCACTTTTTTTTCCCCAACTTATATTGCTTCCTCTGTGATTGTTCGTGGCTAAGGGGGACATTAAATTGAAAGGGTAAACAACAGTAGACATTATTTATTTCTTCAGGCAATACGTTGATGCTTGCATCACCTTTTATTAAACTCGAGTCTTGAAAAACAAGCACTCATGCTTGACGTAGTTTTGGGGACCGGTGTGCCCAAACTCCAGCCCACAGTCTGTGTCTGCCAGGCCCACAAGAGAGGAAACTGGGAACTAGCTGTATGAAGGCAGGCTGAAGGAAAAGGTTTGTCAGGATTTATTTTATCTCCCTTCTGATGAAGGACCCCCACCTGAATCATTATGTGACCCTGGCAGCTAAATCCTTGAGAGCATGGATGTGAAGAGGTGTTTTCCACTTATGGAAGAATCCAGAACTGGTGTGGGGAATGTTGCTGTTTATAAACAAAAGGTTGCCCATCTAAAAGAGAAACAAGGTTGATTTTTCTTTCTCTCACAAAACATTGAGAGTCGTTTGAATATCCTTCTTGAAAAAGCAGTGGAAGCGCAGATTTAGAGTCATAGTGATGTACAACACAGAAACAGACCCTTCGATCCAACTCGTCCATGCCAACCCGATATGACTTGCTTGGTATCTCTGCAATGTTCTTCTAGGTTGCATTCGTACAGTCATAGAGTCATCAAGATGTATAGTAGGGAAACAGACCTTTCGGTCCAACTCGTCCGTGCTGACCCGATATCCTAAATTAATCTACACCCGTTTGCCAGCACTTGGCCCATATCCCTCCAAACCCCTCGTATTAATATACACATCCAGATGTCTTTCAAACGTTGTATTTGTACCAGCGTCCAACACTTCCTCTGGAAGCTCCTTCCATACACGTACCACCCTCTGCGTGAAAAAAGTTGCCCCTTAGGTCCCTTCTATATCTTTCCCCTCTCACCCTAACCCTATGCCCCCTAGCTCTCGACTCCCCCATCCCAGGGAAAATACCTAGTCTATTTACCCTATCCATGCCCCTCATGATTTTATAAACCTCTAAGGTCACCCCTCAGCCTCAAAATTTGAAAATTTTTAAGGCAGTGGTAAATAGGGTAGTAAACAAAGGGGTGACAGCCCATCTGGGGTAGGTGGGAATGTGAATTTGAAGTCACAGGTCAGCCATAGATCTTATTAAAGGGGCAGAGCAGGTGTGAGAGGCTGAATGACCTACTCCTGCTCCCCATTCATATGTTTATATGTTTGTCTTTGAGCTCATTCTTTTTGTACATTCAACACTGTGTGTTGCTGAACATCTTTACTGTGCCTCAGTTCGCAACGTTTAAACTATTTTTTAATCATACATGAAATGTGGGCATCACTGGCATTTATTTGTCCCTAATTGCCTCGAGGACAGGTAAGAGTTAACTGAATTCATTCTGGAGGTCAAACCATGTAAGAACAGCAGATTTCCTTCCCTGAAGGGAAATAATAAAGCAGAATTTTTAAAACAACAATTGACACTGGTTACAATTAGATTAGACTATTTTTATTCCACAATTTTACTGAATTCAAATTCCACCAAATGCCCTGGTGAGATTTAAACACATGTTTCCAGTTCATTAGTCTGAGCTATAGATTATTAGCTCACTGACAAACACCTATGCCACCACCTCCCCCACTAAAGGCCCACTCTTGCAAAAAGCAAAATGTGGAAAGAATGAAGGCCAAATTAGTGAATGAGGATTGAATTTATGGAAATTTAAGTGAAGCTGCCCTTTATATACTGACAACTGAGATAAGAAAAATTGAAAGTCAATTGATGTCTGATCCATTGAAGTGTCAAAGGAACAGAAGTCTGCCTTTTTTCTCACCTTCACTTCTGAGTGTAGGGCCATGGGTTTTCATTGGATTGGTCGATGTTAATGGCAAAAGTTCTGTAAGCTGGTTAACCAGGAGACCCCTTGCACTCTTCCTGCCATCACGTATATTGGAAATATTCACTGGACTGACAACAAACCCAGTCACATTACAAACCCACCTTCCATAGTCAGTGCATCCTGATGTGGGGCTCAAACCGATATGCAAGCTACAATTTTGCCACCTGTGAAAGTGAGGCTTCTCAGAAGATCAAAAGAAATCACTGATCGATTTCCCAAACATTATGCTCATCAGTAAAGTCCCCATAGTCTTATCAGACCCTAAGGCTGCTCTCTCATTAGAGAGAGATGACTGGTGGTGGTTTAACCTGAGGGTCACCGCAGCTCTGGTGAGAGGAGAAACTGCAAGGGAGAATCCTTTATGATAACCTCAGCCAATGCAGGAATTCAACCCATGCCATTAGTGTCACTCTGCATTGTGAGCCAGCCATCCAGCCAACTGAACTAAATTGATTCCAAATAGCCTATTAATGACCAGATTATAGCATTAACTGCCAGCTAAAGATGCAAAGTTAGTAAGACTGACCAGCAGAGGGATTGAAAACATTTTTTTTCAGTTCTTTTATGGGATATGGGCATCACCAGGAAAACCAGCATTTGTTGCGGGTCCCTAAATACCTTTGAACTAAATGTCTTGCTGGGACATTTCAGGGGTATGCAAGAGTAACCATTTTGCTGTAGGTCTGGAGTCACATGTAGTTCAGACCTATTAAAGATGACAGATTTCCTTCTCTAGAGGATATTAGTGATTCAGATGGGGTTTTATGAAGGTTGTCATGGCCTCTATTACTGAGACCAGCTCAATATTAATTACATTTAAATTTCATCAGCTGTCATGATGGAATTTGAATCACAGTCTCGAGAGCATTAGCTGACCAAAGCCTCCATTAAAGTTCTGCCCATTTTTCTGCTTTTCCCCCATATACAAGTTCTAGCCATTTCCAGCATTTTTCAGTTCCGATTTCCAGTGTCCATGGTGTTTTGTTTTTCACTGGGTTCAACCTATCATATGCCTTTTCACTTATTTAAAACAAATTCTGCTTCTTTAGCGTCTCGCCATGAACTTCAACCTATGGTTTTTGTACTCCACACTGAACTAAGCAAGTTTGATACGTGCTCCTTCTACCTCCACCCACCCGTTGATGTCTATGTTTTGGTTTAGTCCTACAGTTTAGCACAAAGGTTGTTTTCATTTCCTATAAGAAGCACTCGGTGTTCTTGCTGATGAAGGAAAACTAGTCTGTAGACTAAATACCACAATAGAAAAACATGCTATTTATAATGTGGTTCCCTTGCTGCTGCCACTTGTTGTATTTCTCAACCTAAACAAATACGAGATAAAGTGCAAACTTAACTGCCAAGCTTCTAGGCGGGTTTAAAATCCATTAACACTGGCTTCCTGTGCAGTCCTAAATGCATGCTCAATCATCCCATACAAGGCAAGTTGACTGAGAGAATGTGCAGTGCAGATTCCTGCCTTTGTTGCATCCAATTTGTTGACGAAAACAGAAACATATAGGACAACACCCCCATTGTATTATCATTCTATTACAGCAAAGTTCAAGGTGAATTACCATTTACAACATAATCAGCACATTTCGCCAAAGGTGTTCCTTCAGTTTAGTCATATTTTCACTTATGACTGATGCACCTTTGGGTGTGACAAAATGATGGAAATAGATGTGAATAGAAAGTAAGTAGAGGATCTTTCATAGCATTGGCCATGGTGAGTCAGCAGATGCACCATTTTATACCTAGTGGTGAACAATAGGGGTGACTTTTCAACTTCATTCTTCTCATTCCTCAGCAGAACTTATCAAAAATTTGCCAGTGTCATTGGTGGCTGGAGGATGTAGTTTCAGAATGACAAGTTTATACAGACTGTATAAAGACTCATTAGGTTGAAATCTATGGACTGTTTTGGGCCCCAGATCCTACTCACATCAACAGCAGAACTTCACACATGACCTTACGTGAACTGGTCAATTAAGAATCCCTGCCAAGGAGCACTGTACAAATTTGTGTTGTAGAAAAGTTCTGGAGGGAGAAAGTGGCTACAATCTGGCACTTTGCTAGGGCAGATAGCAGCCTTCGCAAGAATCCGGGATAAACTTTCCAGCATCATGCATCTGAGATACTGCAATAAGCTGATGAGATGAGTATTTCCTGTGATAGCTGGAGAAACAACTTCACTCCCTTTCTGTTAATAATGTGTGGGGTTTTTTTTAAGGAACTATCCAGAACTAGAGGGCATAGGTTTAGGGTGAGAGAGAAAAGATTTTACAGGATCCTAAGGTGCAACATTTTCACACAGAGGGTAATGCGTGTATGGAATGAGCTGCCAGAGGAAGTGGTGGGGGCAGGAACAATTACAGCATTTAAAAGGCATCTGCTTGGGTATATGATAGGAAGGGTTTAGAGGGATATGGGCCAAGTGCTGGCAAATGGGACTAGATTAACTTAGGATATCAGGTCGGCATGGATGAGTTGGTCTGAAGGGTCTGTTTCCGTGTTGTACATCTCTATGGTTGTGAATTCATGTGTTGATTTGGACACCCAATATTTAAATATATCTTTCTGGTTTCAACAGAAAGGATCTGAAACCATAGAGATTTATTTAGAAATATGGTGTTTGGCTCTCTGGAGGATTCCTGACATCTGCCACCAATGAGAGAAGCAGAGAGCAAGGGTATGATAACATAGAGAGAGGAAACTCTGGGACCACTGATTTCTAAGTTTCAAATAGCCCTCTGAGAACATTGAATTAATTGTGTCATGATTGGTTCTTGGATAAATACTGATTTCCTTCGCTAAACAAATATTGTGCCTGTACAAACAAACCTACAGATTCCACCCCTCTCTTTTCCTCCTAGCTGGAGGTCCCAGACCCTTGCTGGCCTCCTGCACTCCTTGCAGATGTGTTCCTTTCCCTGAATGTTGCTTCACTGTTGATGGGAAGTAACGCATTGCCTGGCTCCGACGCTTCTGTGGAACTTGAGTTCCACAATCCTGACGCTCTACCCTCTCACCCCGACCCATGAGTTGGCTGAGGTTTCAGGTCCAGTTACAGGCATTTATGATAAATATAGAAATACCATGTGACAGTGACAAGACAGATACTGGAAATTATGTGAAAGTATGATTAAAATGTTGGATGGCAACAAATTATGCACTGCCTTACTTGTGCCTGGGCTCACACTGAATTGGCAAGTCTATATTTATGTATCTTTCTAAAACGGTAAGTACAATGTCAGCTGTTACTTTCCATCTTAGTGTTTTGAACTTCTTGGAAAGAGATAGGGATGTTCCTGAAAATGTCGACCTCTATAAACGGCCAGTCTCCCTATCAATCTTGAACATTTCCACAATTTTATTTTGTATCATAGATTGGCCTGATTTGTGTGTGCGGACCCTGAGAGAAATCTCAAAGCGGCTGCACGGCTACACAAGGTAAAGGGAACACTGCCCCCAAGCCCCGGTCTGGGAAGTGAATTATTCCATCCCAAACAATTAAGTTCCCCCAACCATCCCTCTAAAAGCCTCGGACAGGCCTGTAGATATTCCGCCCCCATTCTCGCTCTTTCGACATCCTAAGCTGTTCTGTCCACAAGTCCATATGACATCATCATAATGGCTAATGTTAATGGCATCCCTCAGCATTAACCCTTTCAGTCACATAAACCAGAGAAGAAAAGGACATCAATTGGTAAAAAATTGTGTTTACTATTTGCATTTTTAAAAAGGATGGCAACCATTGTCATCTATGTCTAGAGTACCACTGATGAAAACAACCAAAGGCACAGTGGAACAATTCATCCTAACAACCAAAAACTCACTGTGTAATATAAATGCAACTATCTCAGTTGCACGTGCAAAGTAAGGCCAGATTGACCATTAAGCCATTGATGCATAAAATAGTTTTCTGGCAATGTCACCAACCGTCAAAACAAGACGGGTGGTCAGCAGCGAAAAATAGGAAAAGTAATGAATCATTCATTGAAAACAGAGGCGGGTCCTGTCTTTCAGTCTCTATGCTTTATGTGAATGCAACCAGTTTAACTGCCTCCTTCTTTGTAATTGTACGCCTGTTATTATGAAGATTATAGTATATTCAAAAGCATTTTATGTATTATCAATGTCGGAATAAATTAAATGATACTTGAACAACTGTCACTTCATAACAAATACTTCCAATTACTCTGAAACTATTAATTATATTCTCTGATTTACAACTCATATTGTATTTAGCCGAATAAAATGTATCAAATCACTTCATTGGGCCACAATCAAACAAAATTTGACGCTGAGCCACATAAGGAACATAAAAAATAAATATAGTCTGCTCTGTTGTTCAATAAGATCATGACTACTCTGATTGTGGTGTTAACTCCACTTTCCTGCCTGCCCCACATTTCTCTTGGCTGTCTTGTAAATCAAAATTCTGTCAAAGTCAGCCTTGAATGTATTGAATGAACCAGTCTCCACTGCTGTCTGAGGTTGAAAATTCCAAAGATTAATGACCTATGAGATAAGAAATTCCTCCTTATCTCTGTCTTAAATGGGAGATCCTTATTTTGAATTGTGCTTCCTGGTTCTAGACTCCCCCATGACCCTCTCAGCATCTATCTATCAAGACCCCCTCAGATTCTTATATCAGTAACTTTGTATTATTCTAGACTTCTCCAATGAACATAGGCTCAACATTTTCAATATTTCCTCTTCAGAAAAATCCCTTTATCCCAGGGATTAATCTAATGAACTGCCTCCAACATAACTCTATCCCTCCTCAAGTAACAATACCAAAACTGCAACATTCTAGGTATGGTCTTACTAATGTCCTGTCATGAGACTCATCTACTTCTAGATTCCATCCTCTTTGTCTTCCACATTACTAACTATACCTGCATGCTAACATTTTGTGATTTATGTATGAGGCCACCCAAATAAACAAAAGCTTGGCCAAAGTGACAGGTTTGAAGCAGTGTCTTGAAGAAGGAGAAGTAAACAAATGCAGATTCCAAGCTCTCTATAAAGCCCTGCACCTGCTTGGACCTGAAGTGCTCCATGGTCCTTGACAGTACAGTAAGCTTTCTGGCAAGTCTACCAAAGCACCAGTTTTATCTGGTTGTTCTTGAGCCACCTGATGTTCAAAGTAATCACACTTCATGCTTGGAAAGATTTGTTTTTATTCATTCATGAGTTGTGGATGTCATTGGCTGGGCTAAAAGGTACTGCCCATCCCTAATTGTCCTTAAGAAGGTTTTGGTGTGCTGCCTTCCTGAGCCACTGCAGTCCTTCAGGGGTCCAGCTACACCCACAATTAGGAAGAGAGTTCCAGGATCTTGACCCAGCAGCAATGAAGGAACAGGGACATAGTTCCCACTACTCAGGATGGAGTGTGTCTTGGAAGTATTCCCATGCATCTGCTTCCCTTTTTCTTCTTGATGGTGGAGGTCATGAGTTTAAAGTTGGAGGAATCTTGGTGAGTTACTACAGTGCATCTTGAAGATGGTGCATCAGTTGCAAATGATAAAGGAAGGAGGGCGGAATATCTACAGGCCAATCAAACATCTGCTTTGTCCTGGATAATGTCTTGAGGTGCACTCATCCAGGGAATATTCCATCACATACTTGAATTGTACTATGGAGATGGTAGTTAGAAACTTTGGGGATTTAGAAACTGAGCTACTTGCTGAAGGATTCTTAGATTCTGATCTGCTCTTGTATAAAATGCCACCAGCCCAGATAATTTTTTGCTGAGCAGCATGGCAAATTAGAATTAAACAAAGATCTCTCACTAGCCTCCTGATTTAGCTCAAAAATACGAATATATACAGGCAGGAGGCTGGATGAACACAGCAAGCCAGGCAGCATCAGGAGGAGAAGTCAATGTTTCGGGTGTAACCCTTTGTCAGGACTGGGGGTGGGTGTAAGGGGAGCTTTAGATAAAGGGGTTGGGGAAGGCAGGGTGGTGACGTGTGAATAGGTAAACATAGGTAGTAGGTACGACCTGATTGGTCGATGTGAGGAATGAATCCGACTGGTGGCTGGAAAGGAGAGTTGATGAGAGGAATGGAAGGAAGGGGGAGGGATTGGGAAGAGAGTCGGGGGTTGGGAATAGAGGTTATTTGAAATTGGAGAACTCAATGTTGAGTCCTCCGGACTGTGGGCTGCACAGGTTGAAGATGAGGTGTTGTTCCTGCAATTTGCAATCTGATACATTGTGGGCAAAGGAGGAGGCCAAGGATGATCATGCCGGAGAGGGAATGGGAAAGGGAATTAAATTGGGCAGTGACTGTGAGGTCAGGTTGGCCCCTGTAACAATAGTCAAAATGTATATTTGCAATAGGATTATTCAGAGAGCATTAACTTAGAATCTGAAGTCATTTAGCAAGGTAAAGTGGCATTAATGAATCATATTGTCATTGCCTGTTATGCAACCCCACTTCACGTTTAAATTTATACTCAGACAAAATGAAATCAAAAAGATATTATCGCTCTCAATGACAAATAAGTTTTAAACAAAGAAACTGCATGGCAGATACTAGCCAAACAATTCAGACATAAATAAATCTCAGTCTCTTATTCATGGAAGTTTTAGTGCAATACTTTTAGAGATCAGGGACAGATGCAAGTAACTGATGACCACAAGTGATATGTCCTAATTGTACTTGTTAGCAGAGTGCTTGGGGGAAGTGTTTAGCAGATATGGCTTCTAGAAATGAGTTATATAGCCTTCTCCCACCTATCTCTTGCAATGTGTAATTCTCCTACTGTACAACCGCTGCGCATAAATGAAAGTTGTTATGGTGCTGCAAGGGTGTAAATTCCTATGGATTCCTCCTTTATCTGGAGATGGGATGGGGAAGTTCACACTTATCCCAAATATCTTTCTCCAGCCTTTACACTGGATATATCAATGCAAAAACAAGTGACGCCCGCAAAGTGCAAGATTCCAATTTGGCAAATCTATCTCCAAAAAGCTGGAGTCTGATGCAACAGAAAACAAAAAGAAGGGCTGGCAGGTAAATTTTGAAACGATGGCTAAGTACTATGAGCAACTGAAAATAAATAAGAAAGGCAATAAAATGAATGTCTTCTCTATTCTCCTGCAAAGGTATTTTGTATTCTACTTTCATAAAAACTACAGCGATGTAAAGCTTGCAGAAGTACTTTGCTGTGCGGAGTGAGTCTGAGTGACAGATTGGCATTTGATTGACAGGTTGACACAGAAGTAAATAATGTCCAGTGCTCAGCAATGAAAATTGTGGGTGTAATTGTCAGCAACATTTTACAGAACATGTAATATTTACAATGTGAATATATTAAGTGAAATCATTTCATAAGCTTCATTTATTTGATATGTGTCACTCATATTGTCTCATATACGTGAAATGTAATTGGCTTCAGAAGATAGTGGTGCAAATTAAACTTCATCCTGATAAAATCCAAACATGCATTCATTGTATCTGGATTGGACAATAGAAAATATTTCCATCAATGAGAATTATATCAAGAATGTTTACCTATGATACAATCAGTCTACATTCTTTGCACTGATAAATCCCAGGAGATCAAGAAAGATTGGTCATGAAGATTTGGTATATTTTGAAACAAAATTAATATTCCTCCAACATGATGTTCATTTACAATAACCGAATGCATTAAACTTTTAAAACAAAAAATGAGCAAGATTACATAAAATTGCTAATATCTCACCTGAGATGTTTACATGATGGCATAAGCATCGAAGCCCATGCTTTTGATATGGATGGGATGAAACAGGAAATTAATGATTACTTTTGGAATTATGATAGAAATATTGTGTGTTTGAATGTGTTAAGTTCACTAATTTAAACAATAACCCCATGGTGTTAAGTTGATCAATGCAAAAAATATTAGCTCACAATATATGGGGAATTTTGCAAGTCTATTTTCTATTTTTTATAATCACAGTCTGCTGTGTTGTCATGTACCACAACATAAGAATAGATGCAGTGTTAAAAGCAAATCACTTATTGAAATGAATGGTTGACACTCATTGAAAGGGCCTTGAGTATTTGTCTTGAGTATAAGAATAGGATCTACAAACCAGAAACAAAGAACAAAGAAAATTTACAACCCAGGAACAGGCCCTTTGGCCCTACAAGCCTGAGAGAGTCCTGACAAACAGCACACTGAGCTGAGGCAACTAAGATCTATTTACAATTTTAGTTTTTCCTTATTGGCTTTCTGTGTTGGAATTTGGAAATGGATGTTTTCGGTTCAGTACAATCAAAGATCCTAAATCAGAATAGTATGCAGTAAGGAATCATGGACTGGAACTTTTTTGTGGTTGTTAAGGTTTTAAGCAGTCCACAAAAATGGAAAATGTGGACATTCCTGATCTAAAGGCATTTTGATTTTGTTTACTTGAATTTTCTTCACATATGCCAAAAGGTCTAACTATTTATCAGTGCACTGACCACACTGGAGAGATTTTCTGTTTACATATTGTCTGGTGGAGGCAAAAACTCAGGAGCTGATGTTGCCAAATGGGAATGTAGTGGGTGGTAGAATAGATAGTTTACATGGTGTTCCTAACATGCCTCACCCCACTCCATCTCCCAAAAATATTTTTGCATACCTCCTTGAGGCTTTGGAACACCACCCACCTTAGAGGAGCAAGGCGTCTAATTCCATTTGCAATGATGTATCCAACTGGATCATCGGACTGGCACACCATTTTAGCCATGGGCTTTCGTGCCATGGCCTCCAGCCTATTAACATAAGTTGGCAGCAGCAAGCATCCTACGAGGTGGAATAAACAGCATACATCTTTTGAATACAACTTAATAGAAATAAGTCAACATTCAATATTCCAACAGATCCAACCAATGCTTATCAGGAACCACACCAAGAAAGGTGAAGAGAAAAAAAAATGAATAAAAAAAGTCCTCTTTTAAAAACACTTCTCATCATTTTTGCACAACTTGTAAAAGAGACAATGTGAGAGAATGCGTTCTGTGTGTTCCTTTTATCAATCTTGGCATTTGTGCAGTCATACATATATATGTACACGAGGCTGTATCCTGCATAGTGGTTCTCATTCTGAGGGCCTTGAGGCCTATAATGACTTTTCAAGGGATATGTAAAATAGTCATCCACAAGTGTGTGGTGGCCAGAACTGGGAGCAGTGTGTGGTAACCACATACGCACCATAGAATGATCTGACTGGGCCACCTTGAAGTAGAGCACTTAAAGAAGATGGTGCATATATAGAACAAGCAGCCAAAGGAAGTGGTGGAGACAGGTACAATTACAACAGTTAAAAGCCTTCTGAATGGGTTTATGAATAGGAAGGATTTAGAGGGATATGAGCCAAATGGGACTAGGTTAGCTTGGAATGTCTAGTCAGTGCGGACAAGTTGGACCGAAGAGTCTGTTTCCATGCTGTATGACTCTATGGCTCTAAGATCAAAAACTACCAGGCATTCCCACAATTAACAACGTTGATGGTTAGTATTCGGGACATTCAGTATTGTTCCAAGAGAGGGAATTTTTTTTAAAAATCTTTGAAGTTCTTTCATGTTATGGCTATTACATGGTACTCTAATTTAGATGGGATACCATGATTGCTAATCCATTCAAAAAGGTATTTAAATCTAAAATGTTTTGGGAAGCAGTAACATTTATTATGTTACATTTGAAGCTATCAAATCATTTACGATTTTTTGAAAAAGTATGTCATTTAAAACCTTTGGTTGATTGGATAAAAACAACAGAATGTCTCTTTCTCATTCTATTCTACTTATTCCACCTTGGGTTACTTCGGTTAAATCACTGTCACTGGCAGAATGAATATGTTCTGTTACTGCCTGTTATCAAGTTTCCATGGAGAGAAGTGCATTTTTTCTTACCCTTGGAGTGCGTATTCCAATTAAATGATTCAGCAGAAGGTTTTAGTGAGTTTAAAAATATAAGTTTTTTTTTCTCTTATATTTATCCTGAACTAACAAAATGACACACTTGATCAACCTTCAAAAAGCTCTTAACTAAACTTTAAGATAAAAAAAGGGGCTTTTCAAAACTTCATGCATCTTTTCACAAGTTCAAGTCTTTTTTCTCAAATAAGATATTGTGTACAGTTGGTTCAGCTATAACGCGCTTTTGTTCACCGCGAATTGGCTTTAATGCGATTGGAAAAGTTATACCGTTATTTGCAGAATGCAAACTTTCCTTACCTGTATTGGCTATAATGTGATTCCAGCCCAATTAGTTTAAATGGTGAGGCTATTGTGCAATTTTCTTATAACACGAGATCACATGAGAACCAACAGCACGGTGGCACAGTGGTTAGCACTGTTGCCTCACAGTGCCAGAGACCCGGGTTCGATTCTCACCTCAGGCGACTGACTGTGGAGAGTTTGCATGTTCTCCCTGTATCTGTGTGGGTTTCCTACTGCAGGGCAGGTGAATTGGCCATGCTAAACTGCCCGTAGTATTAGGTGCAGGTTGGTGTTGACTTGTTGGGCTGAAGGGCCTGATTCTGTAATGTAATCTAATCAAGCTTTTGCAATTTTTCAGAACAGACTGTTTTGGTGATTCCACATTCTGTATTCAGGCTTAACATGTCTGAAGCATACCAATCTAATCTGGATAGCGGAAAGTTTCATTGTTCAATAGGAAGTTGACAAAGGCATTAAGTTTTGATCTTCCCTTACATCCAATATGAAAAACAGAGACAAGTAATCAGGAAACTTCATAATCTTTTGTGTTGGTTCATCCTTAAATAATGTCGGATGTCACAGGACACCAGGTTATAGTCCAACAGGTTTATTTGAAATCACAAGCTTTCAGAATGTTGCTCCTTGATCAGGTGAAGGAGCAGCACTCCAAAATCTTGTGATTTTAAATAAACCTGTTGGGCTAAAACCTGGTGTTGTGCGACTTCTGACCGTGTCCATCTGGCACCTCGACATCATAGCTACCTTAAATAATGATGAGTGAATTCAACAGATTACTGTGACATATGTTTCCTATGGCCATATTTAATCAGTTATTCACCAGAGATTCGACACTTGTTGTAATCCAAATGTGATAACTATTTTAGCTTCTTTAAATTTGTTTTTAAATAGTAATCACTGGAGGTTCATAATTTGACATGACTACACTAGGCCTGACATTGATATAAGTATTAATGTTTAATCTCAGTTGATTTTAGCTTTGTTTGGTTTTAAAAATACATTGCCAAGCTCAAATTCTGTGGTATATTGATGCCTAGTAAACAAAGACTTATTTTTTTCAAATCCATGAATCCTCAAGTTGAGTAGAATACATTTTAAAAATAATGTGACCTAAATAAAATAAAACCTTACACAGAGCTGGAACAGACTCTTGTACTCTGGAATACATTGAGTGAACATCTGTCTATAAACATAGTTGAGACAATGTAGTTCTTATCTATTGTGGGGGGAAACAAATTAATCCATTGTGGTTGAACTGGAATAACATCAGCTATTTTGTTCACTTTCAATTAAAGAAATCTTATAGCTAAAATTCTCAAGTGCTTGATTCTCACCAACCACAGGGTCACAGGTTCAAGTCCCACATCTACTTTGTGCTTCCTAATGAGGGGAGTTTAGAACAGGCACCTGGTTGCAATTAAAGGTGATGAGAAAAGGTAGCCTTACCCATTTGTCCTTCATTGCATCATGACACTTCACTTATTCTTTAACTTATTGTTGAGAAAAAGAATTAAATAATTGAGGCCTATCGTGCAAGCCACAATGACCTTTGATGGGAAGAAATAGTTTGCTCATTAATGTGCACATATTGATTGTTATTCAGGGCCTGAGTTTATTATTTATACTTCACTTCTTTTCTCTGGCATTTCTCAAGCTCTTGTCACCTCTTTCTTCCTTTACCTATCACCCACTTATAATAACCCTTGTCAAGAAGTGCTAAAACGCTACTGCCAAGAGCCGTATTGTGAGGTTTCCTTTTTAAGAGGATGCCATAATGCATAGTATTTTTTTAAAAACTGTCCTGGACCTTAACCCATAATTAACCCATCCTGCCTTACTCTACAGAAACCGAAGTAACTCCTTTGTATTAATCTGTTCGGTTCCAAAATCTTTGCTTTGACTAGTGCACTTGAAAATCCCTTTCTAAGTGTTGGTCACTCTGTTTTGGCATGAATTTCTCGATATCATTCCTAAACCTGCTTTGTTGTATTAGTTGACAAAAACTATTTTCTAGATTTAATTTTTTCATGTCATTTACATTGGTGTGTCCTATTAAGATGACATCTCAAGCATTTTGTTCTGGGAATGAACAACTGACATTTTGCCAGGCTTTGCTCAAACCTCCCAGTCAAGAGATCTCTTTCGAGACATAAATCACTTTATTTCTTGTGTCTCAATGACTGTGTCTGGAAGATGCATTCAAGGTATAGTCTGATGAGAACACTGCACAGAAGAATCCAACTCACTGAGTGAATGTATAATTTGAATTTACCAAACTTTATATTCTTGGATCAGAACATCCTATACTTAACTCAATTGTTTAAAAATCAACCATGAAGTGTTCAATAATCAAATCCTTGAGTTATCAATGGATGTCAAAACCATCCAAAATGTTTATCCCCTCTCTTATCTAATCTGAATTGATAGTAAAGTAGTTGTACCCCTGTTGTTAGTAAGTGAAACGTTAATTGTGTTTCACTCTCTGTCAACTAATAGAAATGTCCATTTTGATGATATTAGAAGAGAATAGCATTAGATTTAGTAAATAGCATCTCAAAACTCTACCCCAAGATGACCTTTAATTATCTAAATAAGGGACTAGCAAACACTTGGAGCAACTCACAACAAGGGGTTGTTGAACGTGTGTACTGTACCTTTGAGAGAGTGAAAGCTGTTTTGTACTGAAGTCACACCTGTCTTGTGTCTGACTAGCAGTCTCAGACTGTACTGGAAAACTGAAAAAAATATTTAGCTGTTTCCACAACAGTTCAAATTTAACCAATCAATTTGAATTATGCCCCAGGATACTAAAACCCAATCAAATTTGAATTTATTGTTTTTGTCAACCTCGAAGAAATGAAATGATCCAATGTTTGGGGTATAAAGAAGCAGGCATTTTGGAGAGTTAGCCAGAGAGAGCGGCCAACTGCCATCATCAGAGTATCTGCTAGGAAAACACTTTCGAACAAAGGTACCTTTCTCGCATGAAACATGTTTATAACAAAGGACCGAAGATGACCCAGGGAAATCTGCAGCTGAAAGAAGACAGACACTGATGACAATAGCCGCTGGGTGGTTTTGAAAGGTCAGTTGATGTAATTTTAATAGGAGCTTTTATTGGAACAATATTGTTATCGAGCGGGAGATAGCTAACAAACCTTTAAGAGAGAGGAGGCTTAGAGTTGAAATAGTTGTTGTTTAATGTTCACTTTGAGAGTTAAAGAATAAATTGATTTTTTTTCTGTAAACAGTGGAAGTTGGGAGTTCTCTGTCACTCATACTTTAACAGATATTGAGGCGCGGTGAGCTTTTCTGCATCTTTGGTGTAATTAGCAGAAGGGTTCACCACCTCCGTGACATAACAGAGTTAACACCTGAAGAGAGAAATGGAAACTGGTCAGGGAATGGGGACAAAAGACTTTTTTGAAAAGCATTCAATTCTACGATAGAGTCATAGAGCATAGAGTCATAGAGATGTACAGCATGGAAACAGACCCTTCAGTCCAAATTGTCCATGCCGAGCAGATATCCAAACCTTATCTAGTCCCATTTGCCAGCACTTGACCATACACAAGGGTGGCAAGGTGGCTCAGTGGTTAGCACTGCTGCCTCACAGTGTCAGGGACCTGGGTTTGATTCCAACTTCGGGCGACTGTCTGCGTGGAGTTTGCACATTTTCCCTGTGTCTACGCGGGGTTCCCTCAGGGTGCTCTGGTTTCTTCCCACAGTCCAAAGATGTGCAGGTTAGGTGAACTGACGATGCTAAATTGCCCATAGTGTTCAGTGATATGTAGGTTAGGTGCATTAGTCAGGGGTAAATATATGGTAGGGGAATGGGTCAGGGTGGGTGACTCTTCAAAGGATCTGTTTCCATACTATAGGGATTCTATGATTCTATCCCTCTAAACCCTTCCTATTCATATACTCATCCTGATGCCTTTTAAATGCTGTAATTGTGCCAGCCTCCGCCATATCCTCTGGCAGCTCATTCCATACTCGCACCAACCTCTGCATGAAAAAGTTGCCAGTTAGGTCCCTTTTATATCTTTCCCCTCTCACACTAAACCTTTGCCCTCTACTTCTGTAATCTCCCACCCCAGGGACAATACCTTGTCTATTTACCCTATCCATGCCCCTCATGATTTTATAAACCTCTATAAGGTCACCCCTCAGCCTCCGACGCTCCAGGGAAAAGAGCCCCAGCCTTTTCAGCCTCTCCCTATAGCTCAACCCCTCCAACTCTGTAAATCTTGTAAATCTTCTCCCTTTCAAGTTTCACAACATACTTCCAATAGGAAAGAGACCCGAATTGCACGCAATATTCCAAAAATGGCCTCACCAATGTCTTTTGCAGCTGCAACATGCCTCCCATCTCCTATACTCAATGCTCTGACCAATAAAGGAAAGAATACCTTCTTAACTATCCTATCTACCAGCAACTCTACTTTCAAGGAACTATGAACCTGCATTCCAAGATCTCTTTGTGCAGGAACACGCCCCAGGACCTTATCATTAAGTGTATAATTCCTGCTCTAATTTGCTTTTCCAAAATGCAGCACCTTGCCTTTATCTAAATTAAACTCCATCTGCTACTCCTCAGCCCATTGACCCACCTGATCAAGATTCCATTGTACTCTGAGGTAACCTTCTTCACTGTCCACTACACCTCCAATTTTGGTGTCATTTACAAACTTGCGAACTATGCCTCCTATGTTCACATCCAAATCACTACAAATCATGTCCCCTGTTCCACAAATTGTCCCGATGTGAGTATAATCCCAGTGAGATGACCAAAATGACCTGACCAACTGCTACTTAAGATAAAAGTAATTTGCAGCAGGTTTCAGTTGAAACCAAAAATAAAGATTCATTGTAGCATATGTTTTACTGTCTTTGTTACGATTTCTAATTTGAGTGTAATGGTGAGTGTGGGAGGTGAGCGCAGAAGATGCTCTAACTACAGGCTCTGGATGTTTTCCACATTCTGCTGCTGTTGGCACTTTGTTGCCATTTCCCTGTTACTCTCAATTTCCTCCTGCTGATCAAGAATCTATCTGTCTCCGTCTTGAATACACACAAGGACTCTACCCCCACAACTTTCTGTGGCAAGGAGTTCCAAAGACTCTTAACGCTCAGAAGAAATCTCTCTTCTTCTTCTCATTCTTAAATTAGTGCCTCTTTATTCTGAGCTAATCCCACTGATCCTCGGCTGTCAAATGAAGAGAAATACCCTCTCATTATTATGTACCCAGTTAAATCCCTTAAGAATCCTACATTTCAATAACATCACCTCTCATTCTTCTGAACTGCAGTGAGTTCCAATCTGTTTAGCCTTTGCTCATAAGACCATTCCTCCATACCAGGGATCATCCTGATGAACCTTCTCTGAACAATTTCCAATAAAAATGATACTTTTCTTTAACAAAGGGGACCAAAGTACTCTCAGTACTCCAGATGTGGTCTCACGAACACTTTGTCCAGCTGCTGTAAAACTTAGCTACTCATGTCGTCCAGCTCTCGAAAATGATGTGAGAAACTTTTTCACACATTAGAATATGGAATGCATTATCAAATGGTATTGGTAAAAGAAAATCCCCCAAAAAATCATACATGAACTGCCATTGTTCTTTCTAATGAAAGTTTCCCAAACCATATAAGTGTTCCAAGATAAACTTTGTGAGTTAACAAAGACAATATTGTTACACAGTCTTATTCATCAATTGATGTAATATTGTTCAATATTTCTTGAATGAAATTATACAATGAACCAAATAAATAATGTGAAGGTTCATTAATCAAATGTTTATGAAAATAATTATTATTCATCAGAACTGCAATATAGTAACCTATTTAGTGTTGCTTAACCATGACCCATTCCACCCAGTCATTATTATCCATGACAAACTCATACAGATTTTACTCAAATCAATGGTCATTGTGACTTGCAATATAGGCCTCAATTATTTAATTCTATTTCTAGAGGAAGCGTAGTTTGGGTGTGGGGTTAAGTTGGTAGTTAGATCACTTCCTTAGTTAGCCAGGAGTTAAACTAGGTTTTTAATTGTCTACCTGTTGCCAAATAACTACTAACGTAACTGCAGCAAATCCACTGAAGTTTTTTAAATGGTTACTTTTTGGAGGGCGCAAGGGAATGGCCCATCAGAATCTTCAACTTTCTGAACAATTCCTCAGAGTCTGCTCTACAGCGCATTCCACAGGGTCCCGACGCACAACTCCCATCTCAGCTGTAAAAGCAACAATTTGGGTATCGGAATGTCCAGTTTAAAACTTACAGGGCGATTAAAAAAAGAAGGCCGAGCTATAAACTGAATTGCAAGACAGCCCCTTGCCTAAATGATATTTATACAGCGGTTACCAAAGGCTCACAATAAAATAGGTGAGTTACTAAGCCACCACTGCTATTGGCACTCAGCCAAAAGACTCCAATTATCAAGATTTTGTGGCATTGCACAAGGCTAATGATATTCTGATATGCAGCAATTAGGAATCATACGCTTAATCAATCATGTTAGCAAGTGAATAAAATAAACTCCCTGTCATTATGAGAAAGCATTATTATTGTTTATTGATTATGCTTGATTTGGTCAACTACCTGAAGCTATTTGATTCGCTACTATTTACAGCTTTTTGAAATGTATATATGGTTCTTTTGTGAGCTTTGGACAGGTTGTTCAACCTTGAAGGTTGTGGTTTGATGCTTTGCTTTAGTACATGAGAATACAATCAACGTTGTTTTAATGCATATTGAGGGTGGTGCATCTCCTTTGGGGAGATGGAATCGAGGCTGCAGTTGCTTGTTCTGATACTCTGTATTGATACTAATAATTGCTTAACACTGATTAATCAGTTCCTAACTAACATCTTCCCCTCAGACATCACCAGCAAATATAAATTGACCAGTCATTCATTAATGGAAGACTTTGTGATGCACAAAATGCCTGTTATATTCATCTACTTAACAACAATCATTGCTCTTTTAAAGTGCTTTATTGCATGTGAAATACTTTGTAACATTTCTGAGGGACATAATAAACATCATGTAAAAGTAAACTTGCTTACTTGGAGTATCAGTATGTAGTGGTAAGACATTATTTTGCGACTGTACAGGACATTGGTTAGGCCAATTTTGAAATGTTGTGTGCAATTCTGGTCTCCGTCCTATCGGAAGGATGTTGTGAAACTTGAAAGGGTTCAGAAAAGATTTACAAGGATGTTGCCAGAGTTGGAAGATTTGATCTATAGCGAGAGCTGGGGCTGTTTTCCCTGGAGCGTCAGAGGTTGAGGGGTGACCTTACAGAAGTTTATAAAATCATGAAGGGCAAAGATAGGATAAATAGACAAGGTCTTTTTCCTGGGGTGGGAGAGTACAGAACTAGAGGGCATAGGTTTAGGGTGAGAGGGGAAAGATATAAAAGGGACCTAAGCGGCAATGTTTTCACGCAGAGGGTGGTGCGTGTCTGGAATGAGCTGCCAGAGAAAGTGGTGGAGGCTGATAAAATTATAGTATTTAAAAGGCATCTGGGTGGGTGTATGAATAGGAAGGGCTGAGAGGAATATGGGCCAAATGCTGAATAATGGAACTAGATTAGGTTAGAGTATCTGGTCGGTGTGGACGAGTTGGACCGATGGGTCTGTTTTCGTGCTGTATGTCTCTATGACTCTATGACAATAGTGAAGGTACAGAGTAGCATACAATATATGTGAGTATTCAGTAAAAATACCTCACATTATTTGGTTAAATTCTATGGGCAAAGATCAGGCAAGATGCAACTTGAAAAGGGACAGAACTATCTTTAAAACAAAAAAACATTCACATTCTCAAGATGGAAATGATAAAAGTTTGATCAGCAACCCTGAAGTGGCAAACTCTGCATTTGTTGTTGAATGTGGTGCATTGTACAGAGGAGAATTTCTTTCAGTTAAGTGGGGAATTTTCCTCCAAGATTGTGCCTGATTTTGGATACAGTCATAGCAGAAATTGGGTAGATTAGGCCAGTGATTGACTTATTCCATGGAGATAACTCTTTTCATACCAACACGCACACAAACTGGGGGAAGAGTAGGCCATACTGAGAAAACATAGCCTGAAGAATGAAGATTGGACCTGACTTGACTGTCGTCCCCTGAAGGTCTGTAACACTGAGAATGTCTGGATTAAAACCATGCAGTCATCTCAGTGTGTGGTCTGTTAAGTCATAAGTGAGCAACTTGTAGTTTAGGTTATCTTTTGATTGCAGTAAGAAATTACAAAACATTCACTTCCTGGTTAAGAGTGGTATGTGGGCTATCTTCACATGCAAACATATATGTTCCCTTTATGATAAAGAATATACAGAGAAGTACCAAGTTCTTATTCATGTTCTATACAATTTCCTTCAGTAAATTAAACCCATGCATGGTCATGTCAAATGTCATCAAGTTCTATGAATGAGGTGCAACTTTGTATTACAACAAGCCATCTGTATTGTACTGTAAATGTAACAAATCCCAAAGGAAATATAGTTTGGGTGTTTCTACTCTGAGATCAGTAACCAGGTGTTCAGAAGCCAAGTCTCCTCTTCATCCCTGTTAAAGTTTAATAATATTTCTTATTATTTGCAATGTCTGGAGCCAGGGATAATAGAAGGAGGAGCATAATGCTAGCATTAGAGAACTAATCATTCAACAGCCCTGAACTAATGATCCAGAGGCCTGAATTCAAATCCTAGCAGCAAGTGGAATTTAAATTCTTTTAATGAAATAAATCCGGAATAAAATGTTAATATGGCGACCACATCACTGTTTGATTATTATAAAAGCCTATCTAGTTCATTCTTGTCAACTCGTATTCCTTAACTGATCTGATCTATATGTACCTCGAGACCCATTGCAATATGGTAGACTCAGGACAGCCCTGTTGGCAAGCCACTCAGTCGTCAGTGTTTTGGCAGGATATTGAACAATAGTAGTAATTGCACCTACGTCTATTTCTGTCATCACCAGATATATTTATACTTGTAACATGGACCACTGATAGTGTTATGCTTTTGGAACACCAAGCCAATACTGCACCCCTATTAACTCCAGATGTTAACACCAGTTGCACTTTCCCCACATCTGGGCTGGATAAGATCAGTTAACTCAACACAGACCGGGCATTCTCATCTATATGGCTCACTTTATAAAATGTTAACAGGTGGTCAGGCTGTACCTGGAGCATTGTGCTCAGTTTTTGAACTCTTGCAATTGAAAATCTGAGTAATGTTGGCCAAGTGCAGAGAAAGGTTACTAAAAGAATGAAGAGTCTGGAAAATTAATGCAGAATCACATCTGCATAAGCATTTTCCTCACAAACAATCTTAATTAAACTCAAAGTTGATTCAGGATAAACCCTGGGAATGATACAAAACTGGCAGGAAGGCAAGAAAAATTTTCATTAGATGATTTTTATCTAAGTGGGACAAAGTACTGAGGAGGGTGATGTCTGCGCTTGGTGACATCTGTTGTTTATAATTTTATAAAAGCTCACAACACAAAACACAATGCATAATGGTCAGACCACATCAAAATAGTAAGTGAGATGGAATTACAGGAGACATCAATTAAGGAATTAGAGTCATAGAGACGTACAGCATGGAAACAGACTCTTCGGTCCAACCCATCCATGCCGACCAGATATCCCAACCCAATCTAGTCCCACCTGCCAGCACCCAGCCCATATCCCTCCAAACCCTTCCTATTCATGTACCCATCCAAATGCCTCTTAAATGTTGCAATTGTACCAGCCTCCACCACTTCCTCTGGCAGCTCATTCCATGCACGAACCACCCGCTGTGTGAAAAAGTTGCCCCTTAGGTCTCTTTTATATCTTTCCCCTCTCACCCTAAACCTATGCCCTCTAGTTCTGGACTCCCCGACCCAAGGGAAAAGACTTTGCCTATTTACCCTATCCATGCCCCTCATAATTTTGTAAACCTCTATAAGGTCACCCCTCAGCCTCCGACGCTCCAGGGAAAACAGCCCTAGCCTGTTCAGCCTCTCCCTATAGCTTAAATCCTCCAACCCTGGCAACATCCTTGTAAATCTTTTCTGAACCCTTTCAAGTTTCACAACATCTTTCCAGTAGGAAGGAGACCAGAATTGCACACAATATTCCAACAGTGGCCTAACCAATGTCCTGTACAGCTGCAATTTAATTGAACAACATGCGAAAGTGGAAGAATGATAGCAGTTGCTGTAGCAACTATGGAGGAAACTGAAAGGCATAAGATTCTTTAAGGATATAATGCTAAATGCCTGACTAATGCAAACGGACAAACATCAGAACTTAAACACAGTGCTGGGAAAGCTCAGCAGGTCTGGCAGCATCAATGGAGAGCAATCAGAGTTAACAGTTCAAATCAAGTGACCCTTTTTCAGATCTTGCCTGAAATGTTAACTTTGATTTCTCTCCACAGATGCTGCCAGACCTGCTGAGCTTGTTCAGCAATTTCTGTTTTTTTTTCCTGACTTCCAGCATCCACAATTCTTCCATTTTTAATCAACAGAAATAGTGGGTTTTGAATAATGCAGCCAAAACAATAGAATATAAGACAGAGGAGGAACTGTTAAATCTGTATAATGCTAAGGTCAGACTGTACTTTAAATAGTGATTCCGTTTTGGGTCACTATGGAACAAGTGAGCCTGTAACACAGAGATGATGAAAAAAAATCATGAGACTGGTAGGTTAACAATATCAGAGGTTTCAGTTCTATGAAAAAATGGGATTGACTAGAATTTCTTAGCCTAGAAGAAGATGTCTGAGAGGGACATTCCTTTACTAGCTGACTAGTGGTCATCCATTCCCTCTCTTCCTGCACTTCCTTAAGCTGCTGGGTGACCATGTCCTGAAATATACTATCCATGAAACGCTCTGCCTGAGGAATGCATAGCTGTGCCTTTAGCTGCTACTCACCCTCCAAAGTTCTGAGTTTGTGTCGCTACAACTGGAGGCAGCTCCTACACAAATGGCCACCAGATGACCAGAAGCTGTGGTGATATCCCACAAAGTGCAGGATGGGCAGGCTCAAGGGCCAGAGCTCCTCAAATGTATCCTATTGTAAACATAAATAAGAGTAGTCAGGACATAGGAGAAAAAGACAGAATTTTGCTTTAAATTAATTGTACTAGTTGAACTGGACAAAATTGTGTTTTAATGAGTAAAACGTTAATTTGGAACCTATATATGGAAAGAGGTCATCGGTAGGTGTATTCTACTAAAATGGGACTTCTCTCACTGGACAGGTGAGGATCATGTAGAAGTGACATATATATTTTCATAGTAATAATGCTCAGAGATTTATACAATAAGCTACAGCTATTTTGTTGGCTAAGACATAGAGTCAATTCACAACACTTTAGATTCAGTTAATGACTTGATTTACAGAACAAAAAAATTAACGTGATTAAACCAGGGCTGCTTCCCAGGCTTGCATTGAAACCCATTGAAGGGTCTGTGTTATCTGGAGAAGAGCAAAAGAAAATCACTTTGGTGCCTGATTGTTGCCTGAATGGGAGATGGGAGGAAGGACTTTCATGGATGTAACTGGATGTCTGACCCACTAAGCAGATCAAACTGACATAGACAAACAGTTATCAAATAGAACTGCTTAGTACTTCCTGAATTCACCAACATATGATTTTGCTGGTTAGTTCATTACTAATCTCGAAATATTGCAAAGGGAAGTACAGCCGTTCAAAACCAAAAAGCCAGCATTCCAGAAATGTTTTGCATGAATAATAGTGACTGAGCATTGACAGTCACACTGCAAATCACATTTTTTTCTGCTTTTGCTTGTTTTTGAAACTTATCAAATTATTCAAACATATCAGACCACTCATCATGTGCTGATCCACCTCCAACTATCATGCTGATGTACCTTCACAGTATGAACTTTTACGAACATTACTGTGCACAGTGAAAAATCACACAACACCAGGTTATAGTCCAACAAGTTTCATTTCGGGGCGATGCTCCTTCATCAGGTGATTGTCGCTCCGAACGCTAGTGTGCTTCCAATTAAACCTGTTGGACTATAACCTGGTGTTGTGTGATTATTAACTTTGTACACCCCAGTCCAACACCGGCATCTCCAAATCATGTGCACAGTGAATGTGTGATGATAGATTTCTTCATTTTTAGTCATTGAGTTTAGATTTTGTAAGGGGAAAATTTGTGTGGGGGTGGGGGAGTTGAAGGGATTATAACAACTTTGCTTAAAGGGAAGGTGCAGGTGGTCAGGAAACACTCTATCTCATACAAGCCCAGGGGCAGTAATGGGAAAGCATTTGACTGACTGCCTGGATCTGACAGTTCTCTTCAACAGCTTGGGGGCCCCACCTGGAAAATCCAGCCTGCATATGTTAGGGAAAATCACTGTGAAAAGAAAATCAGAGCCTCATTTAAATACTATAATTACAAGACCATTTCTCTGGAGTGGATTAGTGAAGTCACCTTAATCGCACTAAGTTAAATGGAAAGTAATGATGTTCACAGCCAGGTTTCACATTTTTTAAAGTTAAATGTCTTCCTAAGTTCCCATCTTGACTGATCTTTGCCCACCTGACCCACCAGGCGATTACTGAAATGTCCCTCTGTGCATAGTTCCCTAACAGCTCAGTCTGTTATTACTTGGTGTATCATTGCCAGGCAATGTCACTGGGAGTGCTGACCCAGCCAAATGGGCTTCAATCCAATGAGATGTCTGTGTGGCAACTGCTACTTGCCTGCCAGATTTACACAAGGGGCTCTAAATCACAGAGGTGACTTGGGTAGGACCGGGGAGCTCTTCCCCACAACTTGGGCTCAAAAATCAAAATAGTCCATTTAAAGTAGGTTGCCAGCAGGGTAAGGTGTCAACTAATGAGGGGGTAGGTTGAAAAGTGTGTAAGATGCCAGGTGGGAAGGAGAGGGGCCTCTTTTCTTTACTGCGCACTCAAGCTGGTGTCTGGGGTTCGCCGATTACTGTGGTGGTCTCTCTCAAGCATGCTCTGAAACTTCAAAGATCGAGAATGCTGCACCAGGGCAACTCTGCTGGCGAGAGAGCACTGAACCGAACTCACTGTTTATGGCCTGACCAGCGAGTCGGAATGTATCTCCACACACTAATCCTGACCGCTACCAATGCCTGGGCCTTTCCCACACTTGATGGTGGGGCAATGGCCACCTGGTACCTACGCACTCGGCAGTACCCCCAAGAGAAAGAAAAAGGGAGGTCAAACTACTTATCCTGGCCAGCAATCCCCCTTGAGTGGGCGGTTTGAATTGCCCAGGTCACCCTTCAGTCCTTGACACTGGAATTATATTCTGGGATCTGCTGTGAACTCAGCCAGAAATGGTGTACCCAGAGGGAGCACAGACGGACTCAAATATGAGTTCAAAATTACCAGTGAACTTTATTATAGAAAGAATTCAACTTGCCCAATCTGTACAATACTTCAATGAAACTTATGCTCTATACAATGATATAAAATATAAGAAAACTGGAATGGACACAACATAAATCTTTAAGCTTACACAATCTACAGGGTACTTATACTTAAAGAATAACACAGCCACCTTCCCTCCGATGCCTAACCAACTACTCCAGAGTACAAGTGTCCCAGGCCTGAAGGGGTTCTTACGGTCTCAGAGGGATTTGTTGGTTGTCCAGTGGGGCTCCCTCTCTGCCTCGGGTGTTGTTGTGGACTTCCAAAGTCCGAGCTCGTAGACAGAGTCGATGGCTTCATCCCCAAAGAGTTAGTGTCCAGAGACCCAGCGAGCTCAGAGCGAGGAGAGTGAAAAAGAAAAGGAGCCCTGATAGCTGGCCCTGCTGCGCTCCCCACCACCCCCCCCACCTCCACCACCATCCCCCCCCGCCCCCGCCTTGCCCTTGCAATTCCAAAGGGCTGGCCGGCCGACTCCATCCCTCAGGTAACTCCAGTTCACAAAGCATCTCCGGAGATTGCTGGGGCCGGATTAATCTCATCATTCATGGAAAATAAAGGGTCGATACTGTCCCAAATTTACTTAACTGAAGTTTTGATGACTTCATGGAGCCTCCCAAACTGTTTTGAGATTAGTGTAATTCGTTATCCCATTAACTAGATCGGCTCCATTGTTCACGGTTTTGGGGTTTGTTACCATTTTGTAATATGTGTTTTTATTGAAAAGCTTTTCAAAACCTTTTACAAGACATTTATATATATAAAAAAAAACCAACAAAACAGAAAAAAAGTACAAAGAACAAGGCCATAACATAGTACCATTGTTATTAAACAACCCTCTATTCTACCAAAACAAGCCTATCTACTTAACTAAAACTAAACTATAAACATATTGAAAAAATACCAGCTTAAATTACATTCAAGTTACTTAAATTATATAATGTCTTACTACTTTGTTCTGTCTTACTCGTCACACCCCCACTGAGGCTCCCATCCCTGGGGATTACCATTTCTACGGCTGTCCCTTGATACAATGTCTGGCGGGTGCTATTTTATTGGTCGAGTTGTCTCATACCTCTGAGGATCTCTGTCCCAAGAAGAAGATGTGTCTTTATTCTGGCAGACCTGCTGGGAAATCCTGCCTGCACAGATGCTAGGTTGATCAGTTTTTCGGAAAAAGGCCATTTTCTTTCAGTCAGAGTCATAGAAATGTACAGCATGGAAACAGACCTTTCGGTCCAACCCATCCATGCAGACCAGATAGCCCAACCCAATCTAGTCCCACTTGCCAGCACCCAGCCCATATCCCTCCAAACCCTTCCTATTCAAATACCCATTCAAATACCCAATTGTACCAGCCTCCACCACTTCCTCTGGCAGCTCATTCCATTCACGAACCACCCTCTGCGTGGAAAAGTTGCCTCTTAGGTCTCTTTTATATCTTTCCCCTCTCACCCTAAACCTATGTCCTGTAGTTCTGGACTCCCCGACCCCAGGGAAAAGACTTTGTCTATTTATCCTATCCTTGCCCCTCATAATTTTGTAAACCTCTATAAGGTCACTCCTCAGCCTCCGACGCTCCAGGGAAAACAGCCCCAGCCTGTTCAGCCTCTCCCTATCGCTCAAATCCTCCAGCCCTGGCAACATCCTTGTAAATCTTTTCTGAACCCTTTCAAGTTTCACAACATCTTTCCAATAGGAAGGAGACCAGAATTGCATGCAATATTCCAACAGTGGCCTAACCAATGTCCTGTACAGCTGCAACATGAACTCCCAACTCCTGTACTCAATACTCTGACCAATAAAAGAAAGCATACCAAACACTATCTTCACTATCCTATCTATCTGTGACTCCACTTTCAAGGAGCTATGAACCTGCACTCCAAAGTCTCTTTGTTCAGCAACACTCCCTAGGACCTTACCATTAAGTGTATAAGTCCTGCTAAGATTTGCTTTCCCAAAATGCAGCTCTCTCATTTATCTGAATTAAACTCCATCTGCCACTTCTCAGCCCATTGGCCCATCTGGTCCAGATCCTGTTGTAATCTGAGGTAACCCTCTTCACTGTCCACTACACTTCCAATTTTGGTGTCATCTGCAAACATACTAACTGTACCTCTTATGCTCACATCCAAATCATTTATGTAAATGAGAAAAAGTAGAGGACCCAGCACCGATCCTTGTGGCACTCCACTGGTCACAGGCCTCCAGTCTGAAAAACAACCCTCCACCACCACCCTCTGTCTTCTACCTTTGAGCCAGTTCTGTATCCAAATGGCTAGTTTAGATTAGATTACTTACAGTGTGGAAACAGGCCCTTCGGCCCAACAAGTCCACACCGACCTGCCGAAGCGTAACCCACCCATACCCCTACATCTACATTTACCCCTTACCTAATACTATGGGCAATTTAGCATGGCCAATTCACCTGGCCTGCACATCTTTGGACTGTGGGAGGAAACCGGAGCACCCGGAGGAAACCCATGCAGACACGGGGAGAACGTGCAAACTCTACACAGTCAGTCACCTGAGGCGGGAATTGAACCCGGGTCTCAGGCGCTGTGAGGCAGCAGTGCTAACCACTGTGCCACCGTGCCGCCCAGTTCTCCCTGTATTCCATGAGATCTAACCTTGCTAATCAGTCTCCCATGGGGAACCTTGTCGAACACCTTACTGAGGTCCATATAGATCACATACTGCTTTGCCCTCATCAATCTTCTTTGTTACTTCTTCTAAAAAATGAATCAAGTTTGTGAGACACGATTTCCCACGCACAAAGCCATGTTGACTATCCTGAATCAGTCCTTGCCTTTCCAAATACATGTACATCCTGTCCCTCAGGATTCCCTCCAACAACTTGCCCACCACCGAGGTCAGGCTCACCAGTCTATAGTTCCCTGGCTTGTCTTTACCGCCCTTCTTAAACAGTGGAACCATGTTTGCCAACCTCCAGTCTTCCGGCACCTCACCTGTGACTATTGATGATACAAATATCTCAGCAAGAGGCCCAGCAATCACTTCTCTAGCTTCCCACAGAGTTCTTGGATACACCTGATCAGGTCCTGGGGATTTATCCACCTTTAACCGTTTCAAGACATCGTGTTTTAAAACTGGGGATTTCCCTGAAACTGCTATAGAAATGTCACATGCCAAATGGGTAAAGTGCCAAGTTGGAAAGGGGGCCAGGTAAGTGGATGCAGGGATTAGGGTAGTTTGGGGTGGGTGAGAGATATCGGGTCTGACAGGGTCTGGTTGGTGGGTGGTCCGGTCCAACTGGTCCAATGGGAAAGGGCATGAGGAGGTTGGGAAGCATCAGGTCAGGTCAGGAGTTAGATTTCACATTTGATCATCCAACATTTCCTAAGTAAGCATTTTGTTCAATTTCATTGGAACCTTCTGAATTAAATGAAGACTTTCAGTGAAATCTTCAATTTCTCAGGCAATTGCATGAGAATTTGCCACAATGTGGATTGTGCAAACTGCCCATGTGTAACTCCCACCTACACTGGAGTAACAGCTGTCTGGTCATCAGAGAATCCAGGTCAAGGGGTGTCGAGTCCATACTGAAGTAGAAGTTACGGGAAAGTAAATGCAAAGGATCTACCCTCCATTTTGTTAGGAAACATCTGAGGAGCTCTGGCCCTTGAGCCTGCCCATCCTGCACTTTGTGGGATATCACCACAGCTCCTAGTCATCTGGTGGCCATTTGCGTAGGAGCTGCCTCCAGTTGTAGCGACACAAACTCAGGACTTTGGAGGGTGAACAGCAGCTAGAGGTACAGCGGTACATTCCTCAGGCAGAGAGTTTCATGGATAGTATGTTTCAGGACATGGTCACCCAGCAGCTTAAGGAAGTGCAGGAAGAGAGGGAATGGATGACCACCAGTCAGCTAGTAAAGGAATGTCCCAGAAAGCATTCATTTGCTAACTTGTTTAGCAGCCTCGGAAAAGAGTGTGAGTGACAGGCCTTCCATAGAGGCTAGCTTGTGTCAAGACCACAGCACTGTGGGTAGTTCAACTGCTTGGGGAAGGCAGGGAAGAGTGCGGAGGAAGTGTGGAAGGACAGTAGTGGCAAGAGCTTCAGTGAAGAGAGAAGACAGGCACTTCTGGAGCCATCGATGTTCCTCCTAGGTGCCAGGATCAAATATATGGCAAAACAGCTCTGTGGCATTCTAAAGGGTAGGGTGAATAGCATGGGTCATGGTCCATGTTGGAGCCAGTGACATAGGAAGAAGGTAAATAAGGTTCAGCAAGCATATTCTATCAAGGTAGATTCTGTCAGAGCCCATGCAATAATGCAATGAATGTGTGGCTGGAGAAATGATGCAAGAGGGAGGTTTTGGGATTTCCAAAGCACTCGGGCCATTTCTGGAAAAGTAACACATGATGATATGATATGAAAACTATGACCAAGATTTGGCTGAGAGATGGGCAGGTTTGGCAGCATTCCCTCTAATTTTCTTACCGGCTGTGTGTGCTTCTGAGGCCAATGCTTGGCAGCAATTCCTGGAATTCTTTGAGTATAATGGTGCAGCTAAGAGGGAGTATTGATTGTGAGGTATTCAGATGAGATGGATAGGGGAATAGAGAGGAGGGAGTTACAATATTGATCATGGAATCTACCATAATGTTGAAAAGGGATGACATCTTGGTAGGGTTCATCAAATTATGCCATATGGTTTGAAGCAAAAGGCAAACGTGCTATTAGCGATGTACTACAGTCCCCAGACACTCAGGGAGATGTCATGGATCAAATATGTAATCACATTTCGGGGAAGTGAAAAATAAGAAAGCAGTAATAATAATTTTAATTATTAAATGGGATAATTTGAGTGTGTAAACTAGGGAGGGTACACAATTCTTAAGCTGCATTCAGGAGAACCTTTCAAATGAGTCCCTCAAAGGAGCAACAAGAAACAGGGAACGTTTTGGACCTACTATTCAGTAATGAGCTCAGGCAGGTGGAAGGCCTATCAGTAGGGAAGTATTTTGGAGATTATGACCATTACTCAGTTAGATTTAGGAGTTATAAAAACACTTCTAAGCTGGAGAAAAGCCAGTTTTACTAAGATTTGTTGTGATTGCCAAGGGGACTGGGAGCATCTACTTGTAGATAAACTGTGTCAGAGCAGTGAGAGACATTCAGTGAAGAAACAGGAGTACAAGACAAATATGTTCACATAAAGACAAAGAGTGGGACCAAAGCCTGAGAACACCAGATTTTAATGGACATAGAGGTTAGGATTAAGATAAACCAAGAAGCTTATGATAGATACCAAGGGCTAAATATTATGAAGGCCTTAAAGGATCATAAAACAAGGGGGATTGTCAAAGGAAATTAGCAAAGCAAAATGAATGCATGAGAAAGACTTTGTGGGTAGAATAAAGGAAAATTCAAAATTTTTTTCAAATATAGATATACAGAGTGTGTTAATAACTAGGGAGAGAGTAAGACCCATTAAGGGTCATGTGTGTGGAACCAGAAGACATAGACGTAGCTCTCAACTTTATGTGGGTCTTCACAATGGAAAAGGATGGAACATGCATGGACACCAGGGTGGAGGACTGTGAAATATTTGGAGAAATTAATGGAGAGAGGCAGTATTAGCAGATTTGACAGCTTTAAAAGTGGAATAAACCATAAACAGGATGAGCTAAACCCCAAGCTTTGAAGGAGGCAAGGGAAGAGATATCAGGGGTGCAAGCAGAAATATTCAAACCTGGTCTGCCCACAGGTGAGGTGCAAGAGAACTCGATGACCACAAGCATTGTCCCATTATTTACAAAGCATAGAAGGAGTTGATCAGGAAATTACGGGCCAATCAGTCTAACCTTGTTGGTGGAGATGTTATAAGAAAGAATTTTGAGGGATAGCATTTATCTGCACTCAGAGAGACATGGATTGGTCAGGGATATTCAGCATGGATTTGACAAAGCAGATTTGTTAAAGGTTGCATTTTCTAGCATATAGTTGTTGGAATTAATCCAATTAAAGCGCAAAATTTTCACGGCTTCTCTGCAGCTGCTGACATTTCGACTTAATGTCAACAGAAACAACAGAATAAGATTTGGAAGTCGACCACTACAGGTGGATAACTTTTCTCATCTGGAGCAGACCTTGCCAAACCTGCCTCAGTGTGACCATTAAGTTATATTAACAGCAGAAGTTGCACAATGCACTCAGGCTATTTGCCAAAGGTTGGTTCCCAATACAGGCTTCTCATCAACACTAACGTAAATCTGTTAAAAATCACACAACACCAGGTTATAGCCCAACAGGTTTAATTGGAAGCACACTAGCTTTTGGAGAGATGCTCCTTCATCAGGTGATTGTGTCGCATCAGGAACGTCGCTCCAAAAGCTAGTGCTTCCAATTAAACCTGTTGGACTATAACCTGGTGTTGTGTGATTTTTAACTTTGTACACCCCAGTCCAACACCGGCATCTCCAAATCATAATGTAAATCTGAGTGGTGTAAATCACCCAGTTAGTTCATAATTCCATATTTAGTTCACTCTATTCCACATTACAGGTTAGATTAGATTTTAGATTACATTACAGTGTGAAAAGAGGCCCTTCAGCCCAACAAGTCTACACTGACCCGCCGAAGCACAACCCACCCATACCCCTACTTTTACCCCTTACCTAACACTACGGGCAATTTAGCATGGCCAATTCACCTAACCTGCACATCTTTGGACTGTGGGAGGAAACCGGAGCACCTGAAGGAAACCCACGCAGACACAGGGAGAACGTGCAAACTCCACACAGTCAGTCACCTGAGGCGGATTAGATTTATTACATGCCAGATTAATAACCTGCCATATACCAACATTTAGCAACATCTTGTATTTCTATAGCCTTTTGAACTTAAGGTCATGGACAAGAGCTTATCACAAAATTACTTGACTCCAAACTACTACTAAATGGGGACATGGGCTGGAATGCTTCTCTTCCTGTCCCCCTCAAATACCCTGCCAAAATTCCCTATCAAGGTCAGATCTGGGGTGAGGGCTGAGGTGCTGAAGGGTGACTAATGGTCATGGAGTTTGCCTCAGTAAGAAGTCAACACCTTCAGCAGAGATGTGGCTATGAGCAATATAGTGGAAAAGAAAACACGGCTGCTTCATAAATATTTCACCACTGTTGTTTATAAATGAAGGTTCAAGTGGGACTGCGCATGTATCCGAGGTAGATGTCTAAAGCTTCTCTCGGAGATAAATAATCAAAAGGAGACTGTGTTAAAAATGAGACTAAAAATGAGAAAAAAAGTGACCAAACCCAGACAGTTTGTGTACCAGAATATTAAAACAGATTGAGGAAGCACCAACCATAATTTTCCATAAAATCTTTGGGAATGGAAAAAGTGTCACAGATTGGAGACTGGCAAATACTATCTCTCTATTCAAGGAAAGGGCAGAGGAAGAAGCCAGGAAAGTTCTGGGCAATCAGCTTTGCCTCAGTTGTGTATAAATTTGGAAGGCTGGATTTTCTGGACCCTTGCCAACAGTCAGGTCTTTTGCCCATTGTGATAATATAGCAGACAATCACGGATAGGAATCTAGCAAGGTAAAGGTAAAGAGGGAATCTTTCATCTGTAGTCTCAGTTTGGTTTGCAGGTAACCTGTTCTATTACCCTAAGCATGAGGTAATCCAAAACTCTGATATCCATATCTTAGCTCACACCTAGTTCCATTCAGCCCTCACCCCAGATCTTGATAACCTACATTAGCACTTGGCCAAGCAAAGCAACTTTTGAAATTCTTCTCCTGCTTTAAAGTTTTTCCATGGGATCGCTTATCTCTGTCTCTGTAACCTCTGCCAGCCCCTCAACCCTCTGAAATATTTGAGCTTATCTAATTCCAGCCTCTTGAGCATCATAATTGTAATTGGCCCAGCATTGTTCAGTATGCCTTCGGCTACCTCAGCCTCCAGTTCTTGAATCCCTCACCAAAGCCACACCTCTTTGCCTCACACTCTTCTTTTAAACTTGCCTCTTTTATCAAGATCTTGACCGTCTGACTGTTTTTTTTGTGCCTTGATGTCATATTTTATTTGGTAATGCTCCTATCAAGAGCTGTGTTTTGTTAAAAGTTCCATATAAGGAAAAGTTGTTGTTTGCAGTGAATTGTTACCTACAAAGAGAAAGGAAAATATAAGATACCTGCCAAGCACAAATAGTTTAGTTACCTTGAAAACTTTGGGCAAGTTAATAATATGTTGTGTCAAATAAATTACAAATAAAGGGCACTGTGTGTTGAACAGTGTAAATGGTTTTCTTTTTACATGTATGTATTCATAAGAAAAAGAGGAGGAAATTCTTGTTCTAGAGTGATGCCAAGTTAAGGTTAAAGTTAGGGTTAAGGTTCCTCCAAAGAGCCAGAGGTACCTGATTTTAAGAATATATTGATGGGACCTCGTAAGTGCATTTTAAAACAGTAACTAATTCATAGGATCAGAGGAGAAATCCTTCCTGAGGGAATAGTGGGATAAGGGAGTAGGGCAGTGATGATCCAATTGATGGTCACCACACACTCCACCGCAATGCTATAATGTGTGCGCCTTGAACAAATTATCCATCACTTATTCAATCCTCCACTCCCTAAACTACCCATTCACCACTTTGCTTGCTGCATCTCCCCATGCCGTTCATTGATACCCTTACCTTCTTTGACCCCACCCCCCTGCAACTCCTCACTTGCTGCCTTCCTACCTGCCCTGTTCCCAAAACCCTTCCAGTTCACCATCTTGTTCACTTGCTCATGGGGTGTGGTAGGCATCAAGGGAGCGGTGAGTGGGAGAGATGCAGTGAGGGATTAGGAGTGGGATAGTTAGTGAGATAGTGGGCAAGATTTTCACCATGAAAGCTGTAGTCTTTAACAATGTATGTACCAGTGAAGTCCCACATTTATGAACCTGCCCATCAGGGAAAAATGTGAAAATTACACAGTCTCTTTGGTGCTGTCCTTGTTAAAATATCTTCCTGAGACAAAGTGAGGACTGCAGATGCTGAAGAGTCAGAGACAAAAAGTGTGGCACTGGAAAAGCACAGCAGGTCAGGCAGCATGCAAGGAACAGGAGAGTCAACGTTTCGGTGGATGTTACTCATGCCCCCCTAAACATTAACAGCACAGAGGTGGAACGAGAGGACTGTGTCAAGCTCCTGAGAGTGGTCATCAACAACAAGCTTTCTTGGACTCTTCATGTGGATGTATTGGTTACAAAGGCCCAACAACGTTTCTTCTTCCTCAGGCAGCTGAGAAAATTTGGCATGATGACAAATACTCTTGCCAACTTTTATAGATTCACCATTGAGAGCATTCTGTCTGGATGTACCTGCCTACCTGCTATGGCAACTGTACCATTCAAGATCAGAGACGGTTACAGAGAGTGGTGAACTCTGCCCAGACAATCACAAAGGCCAACCTCCCACCTATAGAATCCATCTACCAGGCCCGCTGTCAAGGAAAGGCCACCAGCATTCTCAAAGATCTACCCAACCCTGGCAATGTCTTTCTACAACCTCTACCATCAGGGAGAAGGTACAGAAGCCTGAACACACGCACCAGCCAGTTTCGAAACAGTTTCTACCCTACTGTTGTTAGAATACTGAATGGACTCACAAACTTTTAACATTTGTCTATAACTGTATTTTTGCCCCTGTTTACCCATTATTTACTACCTATGCTACTTAACTCTGTGATCTGCCTGTATTGCTCACAAGACAAAGCTTTTCATTGTGCCTCGGTACATGTGACAATAAATTCAATTCAATTCAATTCAGGCATAAGCCCTTCATCGAAAACTAACATTCCTAATGAAGGGCTTATGCCCAAAACATCGACTTTCTTGCTCCTTGGATGCTGCCTGACCTGCTGTGCTTTTCCAGTGCCCCACTTTGACACTAAAATATCTTTCCACTGCTCAATATTATGGATGGTGCTATTATTGAATGCTGGCAGCTACCTGAGATCACATACACTGTGGCCACATGGGCAGTGATATCCCTGCAGGTTGATTGCAACAATATTCCACTCCAGGGAATGATGTTCTGTAAAATCCAAGTGGTTCACTCTATTTTTGCTCTTCAAAATGTAGCCTGACCTGCTGAGTATTTTTAGCACTTTCTGCTTTATTTAGCAACACAAATGAAGCCCTACGTTGCTAAGAACTCATCTTTCAAATCAGAAATTTTAGCTTGCTCCTTTTCACTCACGGAGGCTTGTCTCGGGTAACACAGTCAGGAAAATGGTACGTGCACAAAGGGAGCCCTGCAAACTAAGAAATAAAGATTAAAGAGACATTTGCAATGTACTGGTGATTGTCAACAGTGAGGAGTTCTCATTTTTTCACAATTACCATTACTGTAAATTAGCCAGTACTTATCTAAATGATATGCTCTCTGACCAGGGTGGCAGCTGACTAACATTAAGATCAGCATCAAAGGAGGAATTGTCCTGACACCTCTCTATAGAAACCTGCCAGCAGTGAATCAGGCCATGTAGCTTAGAGCTGATTTCTGTTGAGTGGGCAATGACCCATTTTCACTTCAATCTCGTGTTATGTCTTTGCTCCTGGATCTTAGATCTCCAATTTCCCTTTTGACATTTCAAGGCTTTCTGTTTTGTTCGCCGGAGACGGGGAGCAACAGGAAGTTGCTAATTGGGATGATAATCACATGCCAGCGTCAAATGTGGAGGTGGATAATGGATGCTGTTTACTCTAACTGGCTGCAGGCTGATCAGTCACAGTCAGTGACCAGCAATAATATTCAAATGAGGTGCACAGTACAAATAAACAGTGTGCTCAATCCAAGGGCATTTGAGTGATATTTCCTGTTGTGCAAGTTAAGTAGGCTTCAAAAAATTCCAATTGTTTCAGACGAATGTAATGTTGCCTATTTCTGAATTGTACAGAAAATAAGGAACTCAAGTTGCGATCGCTGTGGTGAAATTTTCTGGACTCGTGTAGCAGCATGGTAGTGTCGCTACCTCTGTGAGAGATCTGCTCTAGAGGTGTGTAATAACATCTCTGAACATAATGTCGCCTACTTCCGAATTATCGAGAAAATAAGTAGCTCAAATTGCGATAGCTGTGGTGAAATTTCTTGGAGGCTCTGTAGCATCATGCTAGCGTCGCTACCTCTGTACTAAACCTGGGTTCCAGTCCTACCTGCTCTAGAGGTGTGTAATAACATCTCTGAACAAGTTGATCATAAAAATAGGTTAACTTTTTTTTAAAATGAAGAACTCCTGGGGGCTCTTGTGCTCAGTGCTTGTGCCTCTGCTTCCAAAGTCAGGAGACCCAGGATCAAGTCCCACTCACTACAGAGCTGTGTAATGACATCTCTGAATGGGTTAATTTTTAAAAAAGAAATAAGATGTCCTGAAATGTGCTAAACATTCTACCCTCAAAACAATAGATCAATTCCTTTACTGGCAAAATATTAAATGCGACATCGGAGAGATCACGGGGCAAATGTAGAGGTCACAAATCATAAAAGTCAGAAGGCACACAAACTATGCTCAATGAGGTGGTCTTGGCTAGGCTAGTATTTCGGACACCTCAGTCATAACCTCAAATGGAGACAGGAACCACAGATTTCCTAATATCTCAAAGTGATTTCAGTTATAAAGTGTATGTGTGAATGTAGGTTAGATGGTGGAACCGACTTCAACTGTGATAACACACAGTCAAAAAGCACAGCTATATAAACTCAGATATGAAAGTCGATGTCATCATCGTCCTGAGGACCACAGGGTACCTTCCTCATTGCAGGCAATGGGTGGTGAGTTTAACCATACCTCAGGCAAGGGATGAGGCTGAGAGGGTGGTGCCTTCACACTGATCTCAGCTGATATAGTTACAAATCACACAACACCAGATTATAGTCCAACAAATTTATTTGGAAGCACTAGCTTTTGGACAGCTGCTCCTTCATTGGGTAGCTGTGGAAAAGGATCATAAGACACAGAAATTATAACAAAATATTACAGTATCATGCAACTGAAAAGATATATTGAACAAACCTAGATTGCTGTTAGGTCTTTCACCTTTTGGAGTGGGTTGGAGGTTTCAATTCAATCATTTGCAAATCCCAGAACTTCTTTTAAGTCACATTCTCAAGATAACTTAAGGTTTTATAAAAAAAAAGTGACATCTCAGCTCAGATGAAGGAACAGCGCTCTGAAAGCTAGTGCTTCTAAATAAATCTGTTGAACTATAACCTGGTGTTGTGTGATTTTTAACTTTGTCCGCCCCAGTCCAACACCAGCACCTACACATCATCAGCTGACATAGGAAGTTTCACTGCATGTCACAAACCAGCTATCCAGCCCAATGAATTAACTAACCTCTGGACGAGCACCCAGCAGCACCAACAGCACCCATAGACCTGGATTCCCACACATCTTGGCTCCGCTGCTAATTGGAAGAGTTACATAGGGAAACAGGTAAAAAGATTTAATTTCAGTTTATACTTCATGCAAATTGTTGTGAAACTTGAAAGGATTCAGAAACGATTACAAAGATATTTCCAGGGTTGAAGGATTTGAGATATAGGGATAAGTTGAATAGGCTAGGACTATTTTCCCTGGAGTGCCGGAGGCTGAGGGGTTTATAAAATCATGAGGGGCTTGGATAGAATAAATAGACAGCGTATTTTCCCAGGGGTGGGGGAATCCAGAACCAGAGGGCATAGGTTTAAGGTGAGAGGGGCAAGATATAAAAGAGACCTAAGGGGCAACTGTTTCACACAGAGGGTGGTATGCGTATGGAATAAGCTGCCAGAGGATGTGGTGGAGGCTGGTACAATTGCAATATTTAAAAAGCATGTGGATGGGTATACGAATAGGAAGGGTTTGGAGGGATATAGGCCGGATGCTGGCAGATGGGACTAGATTGTGTTGGGATATCTGTTTGGCTTGGTTGATTCGGACCGAAGTGTCTGTTTCCGTGCTGTGCATCTTTATGACTCTATGACTCTAAATGCCCTAGCATATCTGAATATACTTTTCCAAAAATCCGTAATGTATCAAAGGTCCAGAGTGTAATGTACGCTTTCTGTTAGTTCCTTCCTGGAACTCTGTTTTGTTGTGCTTTTCCCATCATAAGTTTTCCATTGTGCTTGCCCGCAGATTTTCTGTGAGATGTGAACAAAATGGGGAAAGAATTGGACAGAATGCAATGGCAAAATGTGAAGTATGCCCTGCACCCCAAGGCTGTTTGGAAAATATCCCAATGTCACATTCACCTCAGTCAATCGTTCTGGCTGATGACTTTAAAACATAGGCTAGGCCCTGTGCTTTGTTAATGAGAAGTTGTAATTCCTGTTTTAAGGTTTCTCAGGAAAGTTGGGCTGCTCTGAGGAGGCGCCAGCGCTCTCAGTCCAGGTCACCATTGAAAACCTGCACAAACAACTTTTCTAAAGAAAAGAGCCAGGAGGCGGAGGATTTTTCCTCCCCCCACTCCCCTCTTCCTGACATGATGCCAACCTTCCCTCTTTTTCCCAATCAGAATCTGGCAAGGTTTCAGCCAGTGAAGGCAGACTGCCTAAACTTCAGTCCTGCTGAAGGGTGGGTTGACTGTGGAGGCGTGATCAGTATTGGCAGCTTGTCTGGAATACTTCAAGTAAACCCAAGATCCAATTGCAAGCCGCTTTCAATTTAGCCACTTCGGGCAAACATTTGCCCCCACAAATTTAACTTGAAATTCTTTTATTTTAATCATATTTAATTTACTTCCCATGGAACTCTTTCACTCCTGATTGTAATTAGCTCCTGTTCTCAGTAGCATTACCCACCTAAGGCCTCTCTCTCTCTGGGCCCAAGTTGCTGCTGTCTCTCCCTGCCAATGGGCTGGCTTTTCACTTTGTTCACAGCTGACCATCATACTTTCCCAGCCGATGTCTCTGCCCCTCTCAAACATTTCTATGCTCTGATCTCTTCAATTGCTCAATGTTTCCATTCCCAGTCAACAATTCTCTTTGGAAGATTCCTTTCGTAGTAACTCACAAATATTAATAGCCGTACTATAAAGCAAAGAAAGATGTCACAAATGGGCGTGCATTAGTGAGTGTTCCCATGCTCATGGAGCAAGGAGATCCCAGGCTCAATCCTCAGGATGTACTCATTGTAGGAAAGTACAGGAAAGAGGCTACAATTGTCCTTGATTGAGAAAGAACAAATCATCCAGGTTCCCACTCCTACTACTCTTCTGAAATGGACAGAAATGGTAACTGGTCAAAGACCAGTTGTGGGTCCCCTAATTTTAAAAAAAAACATCCACTTTTGCAAAACATATTTTTAAGATGAGGGGAGAAAGATTTAAGAAGACATGAGGGGCAATTTTCTTTACACAGAGTGGTTCATGTGTGGAATGAACTTCCAGAGGAAGTGGTGGATGCAGATACTGTTACAACACTTAAAAGGCATTTGGATAAGTAGATGAATAAGAAATATTTGGAGGGATATGGGCCAAGTCCTTTTATTTAAATACATGTATAAATGACTGGATGAAAATGTTGATGGACGGGTTCGTAAGTTTGCAGACAATATGAAGGTTGGTGGAATTGTGGCTAGTGTAGAAGATTGTTAAACATTACAGCGGGAGATAGTTCAGTTACAGATATGAGCGGATAAATGGCAGAAGGAGTTTAATCCAGGTAAGAGAGATCAAATGTTAAGGAAAAGTATACAGTTAATGGCAGGACCCTGAACAGCATTGATGTATAGAGAGATCTTGGGGTTCAAGTCCATAGCTCCCTGAAAGTAGCCACACAAGTAGATAAGGTGGTAAAGGAGGCACACAATATGCTTGCCTTTACTGTTCGGAGAACTGAATACAAGAGTCAGGATGTCATGTTGCAGCTTTATAAGACTCATCCTCATGTCAATCTTCCTTCCCACCTATCCTCTCCACCCTCCTCTCTGACTTATCACCATTATCCCTTCCTCCATCCACCTATTGCACTCACAACTACTTTCTCCCCAGCCCCACACCCTCCCATTTATCTCTCCACCCCCGAGGCTTCCAGCCTTATTCCTGATGAAGGGCTCCTGCCCGGAATGTTGATTTTCCTGCTCCTCGGATGCTGCCAGACCGGCTGTGATTTTGCAGCCCCACTCTAATCTTGACACAGAGTATTGCATTCAATTCCGATTGTCACATTACATGAAGAATGTGGAGGCTTTGAGAGGGTGCAGAAGAGGTTTACCAGGATGATGCCTGGATTCATGAAAAGGAGAGGCTAGAAAAACTCCGTTTCTTTTCTCTGGAGCAACAGAGACTGAGGGGAGACATGATAGAATTCTATAAAATTATGAGATGCATAGAGAGGGTTAACAGAATATTTTTCCCAGAGTTGAACTGTCTAACACTAGGGGGAATGCCTTTAAGGTGAGAAAGGAAAGTTCAAAGGAGATGTGAGGAACAAGTTTTTTTACACAGAGAGTGATAGGTGTCTGGAATACACTGGTAGAGGTTGTAGTGGAGGCAGATACAATAGGAGCATTCAAGGGGCTTTTAGATAAGCATAGGAATATGCAAAGAATAGAGGGATATGGACCAAGGGCAGGCAGAATAGATTAGTTTAATTTGGCACAACATCATTGACCGAAGTGCCCCTTCCTGTCCTGTACAATCCAATGTTGTATTTTATTATATTTCTGTAAAAAAATGAGTCTACTGGCATTTTTAATTGTGATAAAGATATGCATTGTGTATATTAGGCTTAAAGACTAGGATGCCAGCCAGATCAATTCCTCACTATATTACATGCCTTTTCCAGTAAGAAATTGAGTTTAGCTGAGGTATCACTATAGTCTGAAGTTCTTAACTGTCCCAACAAATTCAATTGGATCTAATGCCCTCCAAAGTGCAGATGTCAAAACCTTTGTCATCAAGCCAATACATCCCCCTTAGGCTTGAGCACTTGCCTAGTAGTGGCATTTCCTTAAACCATACCCTCTAGTATCTGATTGCCATTCCTCCACCTAGCCTACTCTATCGACTCTTCTCGACTTTACCCAATGAAAGTTCATGGCAAGCATCCCTCAAAAGCCATTCATTGGATGGTAAACATGTTAAGGTTTCTTAAAGAGGTGAAATATGCTGAATAAATGCATTTTCTTTTCTGAATTAAATTTGCCCTTACTGAACAATCTAAGCTTATATAGAGTTGAACTATAAACATGTTCTTTCACAATATATTTAAATTGTCATTACACAAAAGTCAGAGCACCTCACCCCCACTTGTCAAAAAGAAATCAAATAACACCTATTTACAATTTGCATGTATGTGAATATGCTATATAAATAATTCATTGGTGCTTTTATAGTTAACCATTTAGGTTCCAGTAAAACAATCTTTGTCTTTCTTTCTGAGGTCTGTAAATCTTTTGAGAAAAATGTGTGGCGTTCTTGTAAAAAAGTGTAGCAATGGTAATCCTGCTGGGTAATTGAGATTTGGAAGAATTCATAATCGCTATGTTTGACATTAACTGGATTCCCAGAAGGCAGAGAAGAATTGCAGAAAAGGTTCATGCTATGCTTTGTAGGGTGTTGAATTGCTGCAATGTTACATGTAGGCAGGAATATTAAATGGAAGTTGTGAGTATATAGATTACAAAACATTGAGGAAATATTTTGTGCATGTTGGTCCCAAGATTTTCTTTTCCAAAGAAAGGAGAATTAATGGGTTGTTTTCTCAGAAGTGGGTGATGAGAGTAAAAGTGAGATCATAGTAGGAAATAAGGAAATAGTCAGGAAACAAATGCTGTTATAAAACAAAAGTATAAATAAATGACTGTTAAAAACAAAGTAAAGGATCAGCTATTGAAGATAAATTGAATTCTCTCTCCAGCAATAGACCAGCTCAAAGTAGCAAGACTGAGGTTCATTCAATCTGAATGGGTTTGTGTCCCAGCAGTCCAAGGTTAGAGCTTCAATTTGGTTTGTTTTTATTGAACTCTCAAGAATATATATACATTCACACATTTTATGAGATTACCAGACTTGTCACTGAACATTCACACATTTATATTATGCTGTGCTTGCCCATTCCAATTGTCTGGTCTTCTCAAAGGACGACATAGTTTCAATGTTTCTTAGCAAGACTGTTGTTGTTTGGAAGAAATGAAGGTCAAGGTAATGAAGTAGCTTTTTTTTTGGTCTCAGAGGGTATTTATTGTATTTACTGGAATGAGCAGAGGCGATGTCTGCTGTAACTTCAGTTAGAAACCTCAGACAAGTCTGAGCATCAGGCTGGAATCGACTCCATTTCAGTGAAATGCTTCTTGCTCTTCTTCTTCTCCCAATGTTCATCCATCCTCCTGAAGGCACCAGTCCTCACATAATTCCCTTCAATATTTTTCGCAAATAGTTTATCCGCATGTGTGACTTTCTGTCGTGATTCACTGGAACTTCTGGTGCTATCATTCGAACATGTGGGAAGGTGCTCCAGCACACAGCCCTTGTGAATGTGGCAGTCTATTTGATTGTAACAGCATTGCTGCTGAATTTTATTTGCAGTCGACAGCGAGACATCAGAATGGTGTGTTGCCTCCCTGGTGCCAGGGTCAACGATGTCTTGGAGAGGGTGCAGAATATTTTCAAAGGGGAGAATGAACTGCAGGAGGTTATTGTACACTTTGATACCAATGACATAGGAAGAGAAAGAGACGAGGATTTAAAGAGCAAATAGAGGAAATTAGATAGGAGGTTAGAAAGTAGGTCCTCAACGGGGTAATATCTGGATTCCTCCTTGTACCATGTGCTGGTGAGAACAGGAAAGTAGATTAGAGCAGATGAATGCATGGCTCAGGAGCTGCTATTGGCAGCTGGGATTCATATTTTTGGATCACTGGAATCTCATCAGGGATAGATGTGAGCTGTGTAAGAAGGGCAGGTTGCACCTGAATTGAAGGGGAACCAATATCCTGCTAGTGCTACTCAGAAGGCTTTAAACTCAATGGTGGGGAGATGTTACCCAAATAGATACTGAGAAAAGAGATACATCTGAGGCTAGTACAGATGATAAGAAGTGTAAGATCAGATAGTTAAGACAGGCAAAGGGAAAGCAAAGAAGACTAATAAATTAAATTGTACTTATTTCAATGCATGAGGCCTGGTAGGTAATGCAGGCAAAAGTCAGGACTGCAGATGCTGGAAACCAGAGTTTAGATCAGTGTGGTGCTGGAAAAGCACAGCAGGTCAGGCAGCATCCAAGGAGCAGGAAAATCAACGTTTCAGGCAAAAGCTCTTCATCAGGAATAGAGGCAAGAAGCCTCCAAGGTGGAGAGAAAAATGGGGGGGGGGAGAAGGTAGCAAAGAGTATAATAGGTGAATGGGGGTGGGGATGGAGATGATAGGTCAGAGAGGGGGGTGGGGGAAGGTAGCAAAGCGTACAATAGGTGATAGGTCAGCGAGGAGGGTGGAGCGGATAGGTAGGAAGGGAGATTGGCAGGTAGGACAGGTGATAGGGACAGTGCTGAGCTGGAAGGTTGGAGCTGGGGTAAGGTGGGGAAGGGGAAATGAGGAAACTGTTGAAGTCCATATTGATGCCCTGGGGTTGAAGTGTTCTGAGGCGGAAGATGAGGCGTTCTTCCTCCAGGCGTCGGATGGTAAGGGAGCGGCGGTGGAGGAGGGCCAGGACCTGCATGTCCTCGGTAGAGTGGGAGGGGGAGTTTAAATGTTGGGCAATGGGGCAGTGGGGTTGATTGATGAGGGTGTCCCAGAGATGATCGGTGAAGCATTCTGCGAGGAAGTGTCTAGTCTCCCCAATGTAGAGGAGACCTCATCGGGAGCAACAGATACAATAAATGACATTGGTGGAAGTGCAGGTGAAGTCCACGTTGATGTCCTGGGGTCAAAGTGTTCCGAGGTGGATGTGCAGGCTGGTAGGTAAGGCAGGAGAACTCCAAACATTGTTGGGACATGGGACTGGAATATCATAGTTATGACAAAAACGCGACTCAGGGAAGGGCAGGACATGCAGCTTAATATTCCACTGTATAGACGTCAGCAAGAAATTGAGAAGCAAATTTGTAAAGGGATCTCAATAGCTACAAGAATGGTAGGGTTGTAATTATAGGGGATTTTAACTTAACAAACATTGACTGAGACTGCCATAATGTTAAGGGCTTGGATGGAGAGGAATTTAGTGTGTACAAGAAAGTTTTCTGACTCAGTCTGTGGAGGTAGCTATGAGAGAAGGTGCAAAACTTGACCTACTCTTGGAACATAAGGCAGGGCAAGTGACTGTGGTATTAGTGGGGGAGCACTTTGGGGCCAGTAATCATAATTTTATTAATTATAGAATTGTTACAGAAAAGGGTAGAAGTGATCTAAAAATTCTAAACTGGAGTAAGGCCAATTTTGACGGTATTAGGCAAGAACTTTCAAAAGCTGATTAGGAGAGGCTATTTGAGATGAAGAATGGTTGGAATGTGTGAGGTCTTCAAAAATGAGATATCAAAAATCCAGAGGCAGTACATTCCTGTTAGTGTGAGGGCAAGGCTGATAGGTGTAGCAAATGCTGGATGACTAGAGAAATGGACGCTGTGATCAAGAAAGAGGAGGCATTTGTCAGGTATAGATCAAGTGAATCCCTAGAGGAGTATTAGGTCAGTAGAAATATACTCAAGGGAAATCAGGAGGGCAAAAAGGAGACATGAGATTGCTTTCGGGGTTAAGGAGAATTCAAAGGGATCCTACAAAGACATTAAGGGCAAAAGAATGACTAGGGAAAGAATCGAACCAGTTCAACATCACCAAAGCTGTTTATGTGTGGAGATGCAGGAGATGGTGAGATACAAAACAAGTATTTTGCTTCAGTATTTACTGCAGAGAAGGATGTGAAAGCATGAGAATTTGGAGAAATAAATAGTGATATCTTGAAAAGTGTCCATATTACAGAGGAGGAGGTGCTGAATGCCTTAAAATGCATAAAGATGGATTAATCCGTGGGATCCAATCAGGTCTATCCCATAATTTGTGGAAAGCTTGGTAAGTGATTACTGGATCCCTTGCTGAGATATTTGTATCATCGATAGCCATGGGTGAAGTGCCAGAAGACTGGAGGTGGCTGATGTGGTGCCATCATTTTTAAAAAGTGGTAAGGGAAAAGCCAGGGAAGTATAGAGCGGTGAGCCTGATTTCAGTAGTGGGTAAGTTGTTGGAGGATATTCTGAGGGACAGGATTTGCACGTATTTGGAAAGACAAGGACTGATTAGGGATAGCCAATATGGCTTTGTGTGTGGAAAATCATATCTCACTAAATTGACTGAGTTTTTTGAAGAAGTGACAAAGATGATTAATGAAGGCACATTGGTGGACGTTATTTCTATGAACTTCAGTAAGGCGTTCAACAAGGTTCTGCATGGTAGACTAGTTAGCAAGGTTAGATCACATGGAATACAGGGAGAGTTAGATATTTGGATATAAAATTGGTTTGAAGGCAGAAGATGAAGGTTGGTGGTGGAGGATTGGTTTTTGAACTGGAGATCTGTGACCAGCGGTGTGCCGCAAATATTGGAGCTGAGACCACTGCTTTTTGTCATTTATGTAAATGATTTGGAGGTATGGTTAACATGTTTGTAGATGACACCAAAATTGGAGGTGTAGTGGACAGCAAAGAAGGTTATCACAGAGTACAACAGACCTAGGTTAGATAGGCAAATGGGCCGAAGAGTGGCAGATGGAGTTTACTTTAGATAAATATGAGGTGATTCATTTTGGTGAGGCAAATCAGGGCAGGACTTAGACACTTGGGGCACAGTGGTTAGCACTGCTGCCTCACAGCGCCAGAGACCCGGGTTCAATTCCCGACTCAGGCAACAGTCTGTGTGGAGTTTGCACATTCTCCCCGTGTCTGTGTGGGTTTCCTCCGGGTTCTCCGGTTTCCTCCCACAGTCCAAAGATGTGCAGGTCAGGTGAATTGGCCATGCTAAATTGCCCGTAGTGTTAAGTAAGGGGTAAATGTACGGGTATGGGTGGGTTGCACTTCGGCGGGTCGGTGTAGACTTGTTGGGCCGAAGGGCCTGTTTCCACACTGTAAGTAATCTAATCTAGTAATCTAATCTAATCATTTAGGGCGGCACGGTGGCACAGTGGTTAGCACTGCTGCCTCACAGCGCCAGAGACCTGGGTTCAATTCCCACCTCAGGCGACTGACTGTGTGGAGTTTGCACATTCTCCCCGTGTCTGCGTGGGTTTCCTCCGGGTGCTCTGGTTTCCTCCCACAGTCCAAAGATGTGCAGCTCAGGTGAATTAACCATGCTAAATTGCCCGTAGTGTTAGGTAAGGGGTAGATGTAGGGGTATGGGTGGGTTGCGCTTCGGCAGGGGGGTGTGGACTTGTTGGGCCGAAGGGCCTGTTTCCAAACTGTAAATAATCTAATCTAAACTTAATGGTAAGGTCCTGGGGAATATTGTTGAACAAAGAGACCTTGGAGTGTAGGTTCATAGCTCCTTGAAAGTGGAGTTGCAGGTAGAAGAAGGTGTTTGGTACCCTTGTCTTAATTAGTCAGTGCATCGAGTACAGGAATTAAGAGGTCATGTTGCAGCTGTGCAGGATATTGGATAGGCCACTTTCGAAATACTGCGTTCAATTCTGCTCTCCCTGTTCTAGGAAGGATGTTGTTAAACCTGAAAGGACTCAGAAATAGTTTACAAGGATGCTGCCAGGGTTATAGGGTTTGAGCTATAGGGAGAGGCTGAATAGACTGGGGCTGTTTTCCCTGGATTGCCGGAGGCTAAGGGGTGACCTTATAGAGGTTTATAAAATCATGAGGGACATGGATGAAGTGAATAGCCAAGGTCTTTTTCCCAGGCGAGGTATGGGAGTCCAAAACAAGAAGGCATAGGTTTAAGGTGAGAGGGGAAAGATTTAAAAAGGACTTAAAGGTGTAACTTTTCACACAGAAGGTGGTCTGTGTATGGAATGAGCTGCAAAGGAAGTGCTGGAGGCTGATACAATTACATATAAAAGGCATCTGGATGGTACATCAATAAGAAGGGTTTAGAGGGATATGAGGCAAACTCTGGACAAATGGGACTAGGATAATTTCAGATATCCAGTCAGCATGGACAAGTTGAATCAATGGGTCAGTTCCCGTGCTGCATGACTCTGTAACTGTAACTCTTCACGAGTGAGAATTTGACTCAACACAAACAAGGGGTCAAACATGGGTCCTGCGAAACTCAATTAGTGTGAGTCAGCTCTTGCTCAACTGGAGCACTCTTGCCTTTGAGTCAGATCATGAGCTCAAGTTCCAGTCTAAAAGCGTGAGTACAATATTTTTTGGTTGCTGCCTCAGTGAGGGAATCCTACTGACTGACAGGGGCTAACTTTCAGTTGAAGTGTTAAACTTGGGGCTCAGCCTGTTTTCTCAGATGAAGCAGAAATGTTCTGTCTATTATTGATCACACAGCAAGATAAATTATTTGACCGTTAATACATTGCTGTTTGTGGCAGCTGCAGCAAATTTTCACCCATGTTCCTTGTGGTCCATTGGTAGTGTCCCGACCTCTGAGCCAAGAAGCCCTGCTTAAATTCCTACCTGCTCCAGAGGTGTTATATCTCTGAACAGGGTGTAAGGCCATAAGACATAGGAGCAAAAGTAGGCCGTTCAGCCCATTGAGTCTGCTCCACCAATGAGATCATGGCTGACCTGATCATTCTCAAATCCACCTTCCTGTCTTTTCCCGCTCACCCTTGATTTTCTTACTCATTAAAACTCTGCCTGTCTCTGCCTTGTATCTCCTAATGGTCCAGCCTCGACAGCCCTCCCACAGATCCCCTTCTCTCTGAGAGAAGAAATTCATCCTTATCTCTGTCTTAAGTATGCAACCTTTTATTCTGAGGTGATGCCCTCTGGTCCTGGACTGTTCCATGACTGAAAGCAGCCTTCACACATCCACTCTGTTAAGTCCTCTAGGAATTTTCTGTGTTTCAGTAAGGTCACCTCACATTCTTCTATATTCCAATGAACATAAGCGCAACCTACTTAACCCTTCCTCATATGACAGTCTGTCCATATCTGGTATCAGCCAAGTGAACCTTCTCTGAACTGCCTCCATTGCCGGATAGAGGGCCTCAAACTGTCCACAACTGTGATCTGACTGATGTCTTGTATAGTTTCAACAGTCCCTCACACTTTTATACTCCATTCTCCTTGAAATAACATTCCAGAGCTGCCTTCCCTATTAACCACTAAACTTGGATTCTAAATAGTTTGATTAGGAAAGTATCCTACATTGCAACAGTACTCCAGAAGAATCTTATGGAATGAGCTGCCAGTGGAAGTGGTGGAGGCTGGTACAATTGCAACATTTAAATGGCATCTGGATGGGTATATGAATAGGAAGAGTTTGGAGGGATATCGGCTGGGTGCTGGCAGGTGGGACTAGATTGGGTTAGGAATCTGGTTGGCATTGATGAGTTGGACCAAAAGGTCTGTTTCCATGCTGTACATCTCTCTGACTCTATGACACTATTGTTTGTAAAGTGATTTGGTATACCCAGATTTCAGACAAGGTGTAAGTGCAAGGTTTTCTTTCTTTGTTCATTGACTTTCACAGCCAGTTTAGTTTATAAATTCTTCCTAAATTAGAAACAATTTCTAACTAATTCTTTTTGCAGCATGAAGCAGTTTCAATTCTACATCCTGGAAGGGAAATGTTTTGCAGTTTGAACTTTGCAATAGTTTTCAGCAGAATGATTACACAATGTCCAAATGATACATTTGGAACACGGAAAAGGGGTTCAGCTGAGGGAACATGAACAGCCAGGGGCTAAATTAAGAAGCAAAATTAAAAAGATAATAATCTCTGGGTTACTACCTGCACTATGAGCTAATTGGCACAGTGTTAACAAGATTAAAGAGGTAAATACGTGGCTCAAGGATTGGTGTGGAAGAAATGAATTTAAATTCAGAGGTCAGTAGCACCAGTACTGGGGAAGGAGGGAGCTGTTCCCATGGCCTGAGTTCCACCTGAATCATGCTGGGACCAGACTCCTGGTGAATCACATAACATAGCTCGAGCTTTACATTAAACAGGGGAGATGGTTTCAATTGCATGGAAAATTAGAAAATCAAAGGGTAAAAGGAAGGTTGGATGGGGCTGATTGATCCCAGAAAATAAAAGGAAGGGACAGAATGTGTGAATGTCTTCACACCAAGGAAACATAAAAGTGTTGGGAAATTTGATAATAGAACAAACTTGAAGGCTTAGTATCTTAATGCACGAAGCATTCGGAAAGTGTCGATGAATTGTTCCCTCAAACTGAAGTGAATTAGTGTAGCTCTTGTAGCTCTTACGGAAATATAGTTACAAGGAGATCAAATTGGGAACTTAGCATTCAGGAATATTTGACCTTTTGAAAAGACAGGCGGAATGGAAAAGGTGGTGGGATCGCACTGTGAAGAAGAGATCAAGTGAGGACAGTTATGAGAGAGGATCTGGGTTCAGTTGATGTTGAGTCCATTTGGGCAGAGGTAAAAGCAGCAAGAAAAAGAATACTATGGTAGGATTAATGTACAGATCCCAAACAGTAGCCACACCATGGGAAAGGTTGCAAATCAACAAATAGTAGATAATGTTAAAAGAATAGAGGAGTAATTATGGGTGACTTCAATTTTCATGTTGATTGCATGAATCAAATTGGAAAGGTTTGCTGTGACAAAAAAATTATAAAGTGCATTATGTCATGAATGCAACCAAGGAGCTAGCTATGATAGACCTGGTAATGGGTAATGAGGTGGGTTTAATAAATGAGCTCAGAGTAAAAGAGGCCAGACAAGATAAGGATCACAACATGATAGAACTCAGTTCAAGAGTGAGAAACTTGGGTTGGACACAACTGCATTTAACCTAAATAAAGGAAATTGCAATGAAACGAGGATAGAGCTAACTGAAGTGAACTGGGCAGATCGATTGGCAAGAATGACTATAAGCAAACAGTTCAAGGGAGTAATTCGTGACCCTTAGTATAAATACATCCTAGTAAGGAGGAAAGAATCTAAGAGAGGGATAACCCAACCATGTCTAACCAAGGAAGTTAGGGAGTGCATTAAGTTGAAAGAAAAAGCTTTCAAGGAGGTGAATGTCAGTAATCATCTCAAAAACTTGGATAAGTTCAAAATTCTGAGGAGAAGGACTAAAAAGCCAATAAAGAGAGAGAAAATAAATTATCAGGGCTATCTAAAAAAGAAAATAAAAACTGACAATAAGAGCTTCTTTAAACTTATAAAAAGGAAGAGTGAATGTGAACAAAGGCCTCTTAGAAAGTTAATTTGGGGAGACAACTAGAGGAAGTAAGTGAATGGCAGAGGAGCTAAACAGATATTTGCACCAGTCTTGAAGATAGAAGATACTTGGAAAATCCCATTAATACTAAAGAATAGGAGAGGATGAATTAAGTACCATCACTAGAGAAATAATATTAGACAAACTAATAGGGCTAAAGGCAGATAAGCCCTTTGGTCCTGATGGCTTGCATTCTAGGTTCCTAAAAGAGCAGGCTACAGAGATAGAAGATACATTGGTCGTAAATTTCCAAAAATCCTTGAATTCTGGAGAAGTAACAGATGATTGAAAACTACTGATGTGACACCCCTATTCAAAAAGTGAGGGAGGTAAAAAGTGGGTAACTAAAGGTCAATTAAGCTAACGTTTATTATTCGAAAAGGATTGGAGTAAAATTATTAAGGCAGTGCGATTAGAACATTTTGAAAATCATAATTTAATTGCAGAATCAGCATGGTTTCATGAAAGGGAAAGCATGTCTGACTAATTTATTAGAGTTTTTGAGGAAATCTCAACCAGAGTGGATAGAGAGGAACCAATAGATGTGCTGTATTTGGACTTCTAGAAAGCATTCAACAAGAAACCTCAGAAAAGGTTAAGTCATAAGATAAGAGCCCACAGTGTTGGTGGGAGTATACTGTTATGGATAATTAATTGGCCAATCAGCAGAAAACAACCAGTTAAGGGAATTTTTTTCAGGTTTGTGACTTGTAACAGTAGGGTTCCACAGGGATCAGTGCAGGAATGCAACTGTTTACAATATATATTAATGATGTGGATGCAGGAAGCAAATGCACTGTCGCCAAATTTGCAGAAGACACAAAAATAAAAAGGCAGGTTGTGACAGGGACACAAACAGTTTATAAAGAGGGATTGATGAGTTAAGTAAGTAGTCAACAGTTTGGCAAATGGAATATAATATAGGAAGCTGTTAAGTTGTTCATTTGGAAGGCAAAACCAAAAAAAACAGTATTATTTAAGATTAGATTAGATTCCCTACAATGTGGAAACAGGCCCTTCAGCCAAACCAGTCCACACCAATCCTCTGAAGGGTAACCCACCCAGACCTGTTTCCCTCTGACTAATGCACCTAACACTATGGACAATTTAGCATGGCTAATTCACCCGACCTGCAATCTTTGGACTGTGGGAGGAGACCAGAGCACCCCCACACAGACACAGGGAGAATGTGAAAACTGCACACAGGTAGTCACCTGAGGCTCGAATCGAACCTGGGACCTTGGTGCTGTGAGGCAGCAATGCTAACTACTGAGCCACCATGCTGCCCACCCACTGTGGTGTGGAGAAAAACAGCAGAAAGCTGCAACACAGAGGGACTTGGGGATACTTGTACATGAAACCAGAAAGCTAGCACACAGGTACAGCAGGTAATCAGGAAGTCTCATGGAATATTGGCCCTTATTTCAAGGAAGTTGGAGTATAAGAGTAGAGAAATCTTAGTGCTACTGTACAAGCTGCTGGTGAGAGCTCTAAAAGGTTCAGTCATATGATAATAAAGCAAAGAATTTATTAATTAATAAACTTAACACTTGCTTAACTCAAGAAAACCTGGTTAAAATGGCTTCTTTTAAAAGTGAAAGTCATTTGGCTCTGGGCAAAAAGTATCCACAAGGGAAGGGATCCATTTGTAAATTAATCCTGTGGCATTCGACTGAGAGGGCAGATGAAGAAAGAAGAGGAGTCAGTTCAGCCCTCTTCACCCTGAAGCTTAACCGTTTGGGATATCCCTCTGGAACTGTGGGAAATTGGGGAATCTCACCCAGGGTCTGGTTGTATCAATTCTTAAGGTTCGATTTCAGCTGATAGGTAAAAAAATGTTCATAAAACCTGACCTCAATGCTCTTCGAAGAGGTGGGGTCAAATTGGCCTGAATTTCTGCCATCACACTGGCAAGTACATGTGTGTTGGCATCAGTTGAGGGAAGGATTCAGTTCTTGTGCAATGCTCCATGTAGTTGAAAGGAAAGGGGAAAATAGAAAAAAGGACAAAATATATACGCAGTTAGATATTAAATTTATTTAATGTGGTTCTGTTACTATGTAAAGAACAGATCCTTGGTGAAAGTAATTCATTCTTTAGAACTGATCTGTTTGGTGGACAGGCCAGTTTCAAGTAAAGCTTTCTTGTCCTCCATCTGTGTGTTTGAATGAGGTCAATAAGGAAGGTCAATAATTAAACTGTTAAATCCCCAACATCCAAACCACAGAGCACAAAGTATACTTGTTTTCTGTCATTATTGATTTGTTGTTTATGACACAGCTGATTTATTTGTATAATGGTGAATTATTTGAAGACAGAAAACATTTGAATTCTGTTAAAAAAAATTTATATTTGTAGCTATTTACATGAATCTGCAGAAGATTGAATTTTCTGAAACCTCTTATATCCATCATTTTACAGGATTGATATATTTGGTGTTTCATACAGAACATTTATTTTTCTAGACATTAAATAGGTACAGTAAAACCTATTTTAGATGTAATTAGATTGACCATTATCCATACAAGTTATATGTGGCTGACTGAGGTTCGATACTGTGTATGGTAATTGTACATGGTTTGGGATTGTATGTGGTCGATGGAGCTTATGTACAGTATGTGAAGAATCTCGATACAATCGAGATTATATATCAGCAATGGAGATCATACATGATATACAAAGATTGCATACATTACAATGAAAGAACAGACATAATTGGTTTGTGTTCCACACTTTCAGATGGTTTTAAGGAAACAAGCAGAAAATGACATAACAATGAATTTTTTTAATGTTCTCTTGTGGGGTGTAGGCATTGCTGCTGGCCAGTATTATTGTACATTTCTAATTGCCCTTGAGAAGGTGGTGGTGAGCTGTAGGTAGACTCACAATGCAAATAGGGAGGCTGTTCCAGGATTTCAACCCAATGAGCAGTGAAAGAGTAGCAAAACATTTTCAATTCAGGATGGTGAATGGCTTGGATGGGACCTTGCAGTTGGTGGTGTTTTGGTATATCAGCTGCCCTTGTCCTTCTAGATGGAAGTGGTTAAAGGTTTGGAAGATGCTGCCTGAGGATTTCAGTTGCTTCTCTGCTAATGTTATTTGATTAGCAAGCAAAAATATCACTTTAATCCAGTGTTTACATCAGAAGGAGCTTCAGTTTGATATATAGTCTATGCTGAATTAACTGATCGCAGCCAGGGACAAATATGACAGCACAAATAGTCACAGTGTTCTCGTTTTCAAATCTGCTAAAGTTCCAGGCACTGTTTAGTTCTACTGCAGCATGCTCATGGACAAAGATTTAGGGTGTGAAACATTGGTTGGAACACCCCCCCATAACAGTCACTGAAACTCCTTCACCTGACCCATACATGAAGTCTGACTGCTCAGTGAGCTATCAGGAGGATTCAAGGGTTGAAACTGTTTCCCAGACTGAGGTACTTCACTTCAAGAAAGAAGGGATGAGATGGAGAGAAAATTGGAAAGCAAGTGGCTTCTAATTTTTTTCTCACCATGATGCTGTTACATAACTCGCTTTTGCATATCCACAACATGAAAAGTCCACATATCTGCATGTTCAAGAGAAGTTGTGGCAATCAAACTCAGTTCGCCTGTTAGAATATGCATCACTATTGAAAACAAAAAGATCTTATTGTAAACACTAACAGTTGTTCTTCTTTGTTCAGTCACAGGAAGTGGATATCATTGACAATCTGATCCCTATTTGTCCTTGAACTGAGTGGCTTGCTAAACCAATTCAGTTACGAATCAATTATTTTGTCGGCTGTTTTAGGATAGGTTCTTCTATTCCTCATTTAAGCTCAGACCAGACTGCAAGGTTTCTTTGAAAGATGTTTATTAATGGTATTTCCATGAAGCAGAGCTCCATGCTCTAAACTGTGCAAATTCCAGCCTTCTAGCAGCATCTTAACACATGACTACTGGGGTCACAGGTCACATTACAACATACCTTGGAAGCTAATTTACATATATATTATATTAAATTCTATTTCTACATCTGTCCCAAGGTACTTTATCAGTTTCCAACATCATTAGTTGTAAGTATTTTAATATTATTAATGGAAACCGTTCACTAAAAGTATTCCCATCTAACTGAATGTGTTTCCAACAACACCAGGTGAAAGTGAGGACTGCAGATGCTGGAGATTAAAGTCAAGAGTGTGGTACTAGAAAAGCACAGCAGGTCAGGCAGAAATGCCTGATGAAGGGCTTTTGCCTGAAACGTTGTTTCTCCTGCTCCTCGGATGCTGCCTGACCTGCTGTGCTTTTTCAGCATCACATTCTCAATTCCAACAACACCAACAAACCGCATAGTCTGCTGTTCACTGAGTTACACACTGTTGTGTTCGTTCAGTTCTTCCTAATTGGCAACTCGACACACACTCGAGAACTATGGCCTGGAGGCTGGCCTGGAACCAGCCTTTCAGCAGCTGTAACAAAATAAGTGAATTTTGTAACATCATCCCTAATTTCACAGCACTGAAAGGATAGTTGCTGGGGTGGGGCATATGTTTAAGTTGAGAGGAGAAAGGTTTTTAAAAAAACATGAGAAGCAAATTTTTTACACACAGGGTGGTTCATGTGTGGAATGAACTTCCTGAGGAAGTGGTAGATGTGGGTACAATCATAACGTTTAAGTGTGTAGGGGTATGGGCCAGGATCAGGCAGGTGGGACCAGTTTAGCCTGGGATTATGGTCAGCATGGACTGGTTGATCCGAAGGGTCTGTTTCCGTGCCATATGATACTCTGACTCTGACTCTAGGACTCTATGACTATTGTGTCAGTATGTGAAAAGAAAGAAAATGATTACGACTAAAATTGGTTCCTTGAAGACAGAAACGGGTGAATTTATTACGGGGAACAAAGAAATGGCAGAAGAGTTGAATTGGTACTTTAGATCTGTCTTCACTGGGGAAGACACAAGCAATCTCCCAGATGAAATAGTGGCTGCAGGACCTGAACTGAAGGGAATTTATATTAGGCAGGAATTGGTGTTGGAGAGACTGTTAGGTCTGAAGGATGATAAGTCCCTGGGACCTGATGGTCTGCATCCCAGGGTACTGAAGGAGGTGGCTGTAGAAATCGTGGATACATTGATGATCATTTTCCAATGTTCTATAGATTCAGGATCCGTTCCTGTGGATTGGAGGGTGGCTAATGTTATCCCACTTTTTAAAAAAGGAGGGAGAGAGAAAACAAAGAATTATAGACCAGTTAGTCTGACCTCAGTGATGGGAAAAATGCTGGAGTCAATTATAAAGGACGAAATTACGACATATCTGGATAGCAGTAACAGGATAGGTCAGAGTCAGCATGGATTTATGAAGGGGAAATCATGTTTGACTAGTCTTCTGGAATTCTTTGAGGATGTAACTCTGAAGATGGATGAGGGAGATCCAGTGGATGTAGTATACCTGGACTTTCAGAAAGCCTTTGATAAAGTCCCACATAGGAGGTTAGTGAGCAAACTTAGGGCACATGGTATTAGGGGCAAAATACTGACATGGATTGAAAATTGGTTGGCTGACAGGAAACAAAGAGTAGTGATAAACGGCTCCATCTTGGAATGGCAGGCAGTGACCAGTGGTGTGCCGCAGGGATCAGTGCTGGGACCGCAGTTTTTTACAATGTACATTAATGATATAGATAAAGGTATGAAAAGTAATATTAGCAAATCTGCTGTTGACACAAAGCTGGGTGGCAGGGTGAAATGTGAGGAGGATGTTAGGAGAATACAGGGTGACCTGGACAGACTGGGTGAGTGGACGGATGCATGGCAGATGCAGTTTAATGTGGGTAAATGTGTGGTTATCCACTTTGGTGGCAAGAATAGGAAGGCAGATTACTACCTAAATGGAGTCAAGTTATGTAAAGTAGCAGTACAACGAGATCTAGGTGTTCTTGTACATCAGTCAATGAAAGCAAGAATTCAGGTACAACAGGCAGTGAAGAAAGCTAATAGCATGCTGGCCTTCATAACAAGAGGAATTGAGTATAGAAGCAAAGACGCCCTTCTGCAACTGTACAGGGCCCCGGTGAGACCGAACCTGCACGCAGTTTTGGTCTCCAAATTTGAGGAAAGACATTCTGGCTATTGAGGGAGTGCAGCGTAGGTTCACGAGGTCAATTCCCAGAATGGTGGGACTATCTTACGCTGAAAGATTGGAGCGACTGGGCTTGTATACGCTTGAGTTTAGAAGGCTGAGAGGGGATCTGATTGAGACATATAAAATTATTAAAGGATTGGACACTCTGGAGGCAGGAAGCATGTTTCCGCTGATGGGTGAGTCCCGAACCAGAGGACACAGTTTAAAAATAAGGGGTAGGCCACTTATAATAGAGTTGAGGAGAAACTTCTTCACCCAGAGAGTGGTGGGTGCATGGAATGCTCTGCCCCTATTGTCTATTGTCTATTGTCTATTGAAGACAGATGGATGCTCATCAAAAAGATACCACTTTCATTTGACTGGACAGTGAGTATTCTTATCTCTTTCACAGTATCTACTGTTGAAGAGATAATCTAATGATGAAGGATGATTAAAGGGCAAAGCTTCACTTTCAAAGAAGCTTTGAGAGATGTCACCATGCAACCGCAGTGATAGTATCATCACATCTTGAGGTCCTTGCATTGTCTTTTCAGGCTTAGACCAAAGAAGGTAATGAAATATCAGGAAGACTGCAGAATTCTTCTTCTTATGATTCAAATTAAAACTAAGAATGCTAAATGAAAATCTCTTCTGGGATTGCCCCTTGCACTTGAAAGTTCTTAGTCAGGAGTGTTGAGATGATATCTGTAGTCACTGCAATGCATTCTAGGCAGTACATGAGAAATTTCAATATTAACTGCGATCATTTCTGAGGCATGTCTGGGACACCAAATATTGATCAAGAATTTTCCAGGCTCTCATACGACGATAGAATTTTATTCACATGCTTCGGTTTTGCTGAAGAACTTTCCCATCTGTGCAGAATTTACTACTCTTGTACAATCTCATTAGACTTATTCTATTTCTTACTGGTTGAAAGTTCATTGTGAGCACAATCTAAAGTTAAAGGTTTTGCAGCATCCATCACATCTTCAATACCAAGTAATGAACATTGTGGAGAAAGTGGGGACTGCAGATGCTGGAGATCAGAGTCAAGAGTGTGATGCTGGAAAAGCACAGCAGGTCAGGCAGCATCTGAGGAGCAGGAGAATTGACGCTTCAGTCATAACCCCTTCATTCCTGATGAAGGCTCATAGCCGAAATGTCGATTCTCCTGCTCCTCGGACGCTGCCTGACCTGCTGTGCTTTTCCAGAACCACACTCTTAAGAATGAACATTGTGGACCATGTAACTTGGTGTCACCATAGGAGAAGGTGAAAAATTCTGCTCCCTTGGAAGAATATCAGAGGGATCTTGATGAATTGTCTCAAGGACTGAAGACTAGACATCCTTCCTGACCATACGGGAACATAATTTCCAATTTACTTATTCAGGGTGTATTTTCTGTTTAGGAGTCTCTGAAGAAAGAGGTTTATCCTTTACGAACATAATCAGAGGCGGATCAGAAAGCTGATCAACTCAACTGGGAATATTAACATAATGCACAGAAAAATCATTCAATTATCTTGGCATAAAACTGCAGTAGGTTGAAAACTAGAAATCTTCACAAAATGTTGCTCAACCTTCTTTAGCATCTCAGCTTTGCTGGAGAGCCTGTTCACAGAATGAAATATCGTCATTATCTTACCCCAGAGTGTTTATTACCTGGGTTGGAATGTCTGGTAGCTGCTGTCAAAGACCTAATTGGACTCAAGCTTAGCAAATCAAGATTTGTCACAATGTTTGATTAGTGGAGAAGCAACAGAGGACGTAACATTTAGACTTAAAATGGTGTGTTAGAGCAGGAAAAGAAAGGCATTAGTCCCAGATCCATCATAACTGTCCCACATGAAACTCCAGTAAAGACCAGCCTGCTGCATTACCAGCAACAGTCAAATGCCAACCATCATGTCAATGTTCACATGAACAAATATCCACTTGATAACATGGCAGGCGAAAGCATTGTAGAACTATTTCCAATTATCCATATGAAGAAATACTTGCACGTTCAAATGTCCAAATATTTGCTTTGAAATATGAACCGTTGAATATAGCATTCCACATTAATTATGCAATAGTTTACTCAATTTCTTGAGGCTAGGCTTAAGCTGTTAGTTAGAACAACACTGACAAAATCAAACTGTATAGTGGCAATCATAACTATTCTGTTTGAAGCAAAATGCAATTTAAATTACCCCTTTCATTTTAGTGATTTTGATAGTCAGCCAAACTACAGAACAAAGATGCTAATATTAACAGACAGATTACAGGGTTTAAGTTGATAAAGTACACTCTGTTTTGATAATCACTGACAAACCCATATCAAATGTCCAACCCATTTCACAGAAAAGAGTCATTACATTTAGTTTTAGGAAATTATGACAGATAGGCAATCCACTTTACAGTAAATCTTCAAACTAACAACATTGATATTTAAGTTTTGGCAGCTGATAATTTGCTTATTAACACACAGCTTTATAAAGTTCAAAATCCAAGAATCGGCACATTCAGGTTCACAGCCAAATGGAGAGATATGTGAACTATTACTTATTCTGATATTCACTTAAGTCACACCTCTAGTTGGTCACTGTCTTGGCAGGTCGTGTTAATGTACTTAACCTCAAAATGCAACATTACAGGGATCAAGTGTGAACTCCGACCTAAGTTGTCAGTATCTATGTTACTGCATGATTGTGCTGTTGCTAAAAGCTTTATCTAGGTACATGGAGTCCTAATAAACAGCTAAGAATAAAACATGGAAAGACAATTGTATATTGTGTGAATCACTGAATTATACCCAAAAAGATAAATGTTCTTTAAAGGAGCCAAAAAATAAACTGCAACAGTTTGCCATGACTGAACTTGTTCTATTATTTCTTTCTTGAATGGAAAGTGTGAGAAGCCTTGCACAGGTGAATTGCTTCAATCATTCTTTACGTTTCTCACTCAAAAAATGGCTTTTATTAAGGTGAGAGGAACTTACATTCTACTTAATAGTCTACTGAACTCACGGCACTTCCAGCATGGGTTGTAGATAGCAGAGACAATATGGCCTCTATAGGCTGAGTAGCCTCTTTCTGTATTGTAGTTACTCTGGGATTCTGTAAGCAGGAACTCTCAACAATCTTTTTCACTCTCTCATCCAATAGTCAATAGCAGCGCCATTACTGCCACCCTGATTATAATCAGCTAATCCCAATCAGAATAACAATTTGGTATCTTATCCAAGCATCAGTCTTTATGAATTAACCAAGCAGTGAGTAAAGACAGGCTGCTGGACTGCTGACAGTACCATAGTGAACATTTTTGTTCAACTGGGTGGCTAGCACACATTTAGAAATCTACATCCAGACAAATTCCATTTGCTCAATGCTCGAGGGATACTCTTTCCCTGTAGGAAGTTTAAAATCACACAACACCAGGTTATAGTCCAACAGGTTTATTTAGAAGCACTAGCTTTTGGAGTGCTGCACCTTCATCAGGTGGTTGTGGAGAATAAGATCATAAGACACAGAATTTATAACAAAGGATTACAGTGTCACGCAACTGAAATGATATATTGAACAAACCTGGATTGTTGAGTCCCTGTAGGAATAAACAGCATTCATTAATATCTTGAGTACAAGAGTCAAGCATTACAGACTCCTAGGGCTGGGACGAGATGAGTCACACACCTTGCCAGTATATAGTTTAGTCAACCTGTTGGTAATTATTGAATTAGGACCACAACTTCTTCTATAGCAAAAGGGGTTATATAAAAGAATTCCATGCTAGGCAGTTCCTCGGTATTGAGAATGGCTTTTCTTTTCCACTCCAGAGCCATGGGTTTTGTGGTAACTGAACATTCTAATGTGGGATCCGCATACCCTGTCACAAGGGGAGCAAATGGTGCTTGAAGAGGCTGGTGGGTGGGATGCTCGAATATGACATGTTCCTTCTACTGTTGGCACTTGGTCACCATTCGGGCCTGTCTGGAACATTTAAGACAATTGTTTCCTCCATGGATATTCCTTCTCTAGTCTGGGCAGTCTTGAGCAAAAACTTCCTGTGACTCAGTGAAGAGTTGCAATTTTTCATAGACTTTGAGTACTTCCTTGAAGCATTTTCTCTGCCTTCCCAGTAATCATTTGCACTGACGAGCCTCAGTGTAGAGAATTTTGGAAGTCTTATATCGGGGATGTGGAGGATGAGACCCACCCAATACAACTGATTGACAGCAACCAATCTGGGTTACAACCTGAGAGAGGTCAGTGATATTGGAGAACCTTTCCTGCCAATTATCTACAAGATTTTGCAGAGGCTGGTGATATTTCTCTAGGGACTTGAGGAGTTTTCTGAACACTATCCATGTCTCAGGTGCAGATAACATTACTGCCTATAGAAATCTACATCCAGAGAAATTCTATTTGCTCAATGCATGATGGACACTCTTTCCCTGTAGGAACAGACAGCATTCATTAATATCTTAAGTACAAGTCACACAAGAGTCAAGAGTTACAGACTCCATTCATTCAGGCAGGGATGAGTTGAGAAATTAAGCAGCCAAAGCCACACATCTTACCAGTACAGAGTGCTAGTCAACCTGTTGGTGCTGGGTTTGAGGCATTTGTTATGCTGGTCATCAGGTGATAGAAGTCCGCTCTGACAAACCAGAAGCAATGATGAATTTCCTCGTTGATGTCTGCCCTCACTCTAAGGAGGTTTCCAGGTTATAAGATTTGATCCACATTATCTCTTGGATGATCCTAGATCTTGATAGTCTGGAGGCTGCATTTCATGGCATGAGCAAGCTGATAAACTATCTTTACCTTTTGGATATTTAGCTTATATTCTGTCATACTTGTCAATAAATATGTCAATGATAGTTAGGAACTCAGCCCCTGAGCATATGCACATGCTCGAGTTATCTGGCTCTAGCTCTAAGACAGAGGTTAGGATGGTCCTTGACTCTGGACTGGAGGTGATGCACATTGAACAGTTTCCCACTTGATCTAAACATTAGTTCAACTCCAGCAGGATGCTTCATGGATATGGGGTGGGGTTAATATTACAAGGAGAAAGATGGTGAAGGTTGTCAGTGGGATGATATAGCTTTGCTTGACCCTAGTCTGTGTAAATATTGGGTCTGTGGTTCATGCATTGGTGAAAATCATTATTTGCCTGTTATTGTGCAACACGCAGAGAATAGTGACAAGTTTCAATGGGCAACAAAGTTTGAGGAGGATGCTTCATAATCCCTCCCAGTTGACAGAGTCAAAAGCCTTTGTGAGATTCAAAAAAAGCCACGTGGACAATTTACAGTTCTCTCTACACATCTTTTTTTGGACTTGTCTTGCTGTGAAGATTATGTCCATTATGCTGAAGAAGAGTTATATTCAACTCAAGACATTAACTCTGTTTCTCTCTCCACAACAGCAAGACCTGCTGAGTTTATCCAGCATTTTCTGATTTTATTTCAGAATTCCAGGAGCCACAGTATTTTGCTTTGATTTGTGGCACAAGTTTGTCTGGTTTAGGGTTCAGGTCTGCCGTAAAAGTTTGGCTATGTCAAACCTCCATCTAAGAATCATTTTCATCCAATTTATTTTTCAATCTCTTGATAGTCATGAGTTCACATTAAAAAGCTGGTGAGTATAACAAAGACCCCAGGCAACAGGTTTTAGGGACTTTTCAATTCTGGCTTTGTGAAAATATGCAATTATATTGCTTCCTCACTTCTGACTATTGCATGGACACTTATAAAACTCTGTTATATCATGCTCCTACCAGTTGATGGCACAGAAAGTACAACACTAGATCCTGAATCAATGATATACCTGGCTTTCTGGTGGTTTCTTTCAGTTGTGGTCATCCCAAATAATATACTCCTCGGCCACTCTGAAATTCATAGCTATTCCAAGTAATTCTGTCAACCAAAGGAAGAAAGAATTCCAGAGGCATTTACAATGGCTATTCTGGTCCTGAGGTAGTCAGAGACCAGATGTCCCCCAGGGGAAGTGTACCAGGAGCCCACTGTGGAAACTGCACAGGAAGTTCAAATTTCTGGTGGGTAATACCTTTGCTACCTGAAGGATCCACCAGAAGATCTTTAAAGATTTAAAGAGATTTTGGATTTCTCAACTTACTGACCAAGGTAACATTCAGGAAGTGTTAGACAGGAGGACATCTAGTTTAATCTCTGGGTAACTATACAACTGCCTCACCCACCCACCTCTGGATCAATAGCCTGGAACTTTGATGACTCCTTTGACTACAAAACCATCTCTTGCCCCATCCCCCAACTCCAGAGCAGCCCAATCCCCAACTGCTGCCACTCCCAACCAGATCTGATTATCCTCTAACCCAAACTGACTTGTTCTAACCTGACTCCCATCACACCCTGACTCACCAACCCACCTCACCCTGACTCACCAACCCACCCCTCTGTCATCTCTTCCCCTGCGACCAACTAGCCTGATATCCTAACCACTACCCCAATCTGCCATCCTTCCTTCTCCACTTGCCTCACGTACCCTGTCTCATTACACACCCTACTCTCTGTCACACTTACTTTTTGCTCCAATATTTCAAAGAAGCCTGCAAATACTTTACTTACAGGAAAAAGCAGCTGGTGCCATTAGAAGAGGTTGTGACTTCTACCTAGCTTCTCAGCACTGCTTTCTGCCAAAATCCCTCATTGAGTCATCCTCAAGGATTCTCCCTCAAAAGATAACTCAGAAAAATCAGCGTAAAGTGTGTACTTCTTTTTTTGCCTGATCAGACCAAAAAGCAGAGTTTCCGTTCCTGATCAGAAGATGTGGGCTGACATCTTTGAAGCTCTCTGACTGACCTGTTCTTATCTGTTAATAAACAGCACCAGACCCGATCTGAACACAGCCTCTGACCTGACCACCAAGATCTCCGACCATCCCCCTCAACTCAACGCAACACAACGCAACCATTCCCCTGACCCAACTAGCACCATCCCGCACCCCCACGCCCCCTCAACTAGTCCTGACTACCCCAACCTAACCTGAATGCTCCCCAACTACACAATGACCATCCTGACTGGATCTGACTAACCCCAACTTG